>NC_059328.1:42307348-42610378 GCF_018350155.1 Leopardus geoffroyi
TGATTCTTCCACAAATATGTGAGCTTCCTGATAGCAGGACCCTATATAATCTTGTTAGATGTTTCCAGCACCTAGAATAGTATCTGGCCCATAGGAAGCATTTAACAAATGTTTGCTGAATAAATGAATTTGTTCGGATTTACTTTTACCTATCAATAATATAATTTGCTTCCTGTACCCTTGTTATTAAATTTATTCTTTAGTATTCTATAATTTGTGACATGGTCACAAAGGTAATATTTTTGTTTCCACTCTACCAGGTTATTTTTATGACAGAGAAAACCAATTATTGCATATTTTGTCACCTTACAAATTCCCTTATTAATCCCAATAATTTAAAAAAAATTTTTTAAACGTTTATTTTTGAGAGAGAGAGACACACACACACACACACACACACAGTGTGAGTGAGGGAGGAGCAGAGAGACAGAAAGACACACAATCAGAAGCAGGCTCCAGGCTCTGAGCTGTCAACACAGTGCCCAACGTGGGGCTCGAACCCACAAACCACAAGATCATGACCTGAGTTGAAGTCGGATGCTTAACCGGCTGAGCCACCCAGGCGCCCCTAATCCCAATAGTTTTTTAACTAAAGTTTTGCAGGTATACAATCATATCATTAATAAATTTTATTGTTTTTCCAATATATACATTATTTCATTTCATTTTCTTATTTTATTTTTTAAATCTCCCAAAACGATGTACAACTTCACTGGTGAACTTCTCTGTCGTATTCTTAATTCTAACACATATGGTTTGAGTAATTCACGATTTAAATGATGTTTATTTTTTTTAGTAAACAGCCTTTATTATTAATTTCCACTACTAGTTAAGAGTTTTTTTTATGAAGAATATGCCTTTTCAGCATCCATGTTTTTTTCCACTTCAAACTGTTAATATAATAAATTAAGAGGTTTCCTGATATTAAACCATTCGTATATTCCTGAAATCCTGCATAGTCATGGCATATAACCTTTTGTATTCCACTTGTTTATATTTCATCTAGACTTTTGCATCTATATAAGTAAGATTAGTCTATACTTGGATTTTTTTTACTTTTTATTTTTCATTCTCTTATTTATACGATAAAGATAATAATCACTATAGTTTAATGGCTTAGTAAATTTAAGAATACAGAGTCCTGGCTGGATCAGTCAGTAGAGCATATGACTCTTGATCTTGAGGCCATGAGTTCAAGCCCCATATTAGGTGTATGGCTTATTTAAAAAAAGAAAAAAAAAAGTACAATTAAAAATGAAAGGATAAAGAACACTTATAACAAGAACTTCAATCTGGGGCACCTGGGTGGTTCAGTCGGTTAAGTGTCTGACTCTTGATTTAGGTTCAGGTCATGATCTCACAGGTTCATGAGTTTGAGCCTTGTGTCAGGCTCTGCACTAACAGCTAACAATTCCACTTGGGATTCTCTGTCTCCCTCTCTCTCTGTCCCACCCCTGCTTGCACACACATGCACACTCTCTCTTCAAAATAAATAAACATTTTCAAAAAATTAAATAGGGGCGCCTGAGTGGTTCAGTTGGTTAAGCGTCCAACTTTAGCTCAGGTCATATCTCACAGCTCGTGGGTTTGAGCCCCACGTCAGGCCCCGAACTGACAGCTCAGAGCCTGGAGCCTGCTTCAGATTCTGTGTCTCCCTCTCTCTGCACCTCTCCCGCTCATACTCAGTCTCTCTCTCTCTCTCCCTCTCTCAAAAATTAACATTAAACATTTTTTTTAATTAAATAAAATAAATAAGAGCTTCAACTATTCCACTAGAATAAATTCTCCTTTCTCCAGAGTACTATGACAGGAGTAATGGCCTAATGACTAAGTCAAGTTAACTACAAACTTTTTTGCAACTGTAAGAAACAGTTAATATATGCTGTTAACACTATTGGACATCTCACAGAGGAGTAACATTAAGGTAGTTTAAGAGAGAGCTCTTAAAACACAGGGATCTCATAGCCAAGCTGTGGGAACAACCTTAAAGTCTATCAACAAACAAAGAGATAAAGAAAAATTGGTATACAAATACAATGGAATCTTATTCAGCCTTAAAAAAGAGAATTCTCTCATTTGCAATAATGTGGATGGACCTACAGGACATTTTGGTAAGTGAAAGAAACTAAATATAGTAAGACAAACGCTTATCTCCCTTATGTGCAGAATCTAAAACAGTCAAACTCAAAGGAGGAGAGAGGTTAGAATGGTGATTACCAGAGGCTGGAGGAGAGGGAAATAGAGAGAATTTGGTCAAAAGATACAAAATGTCAGTTATACAAGATGAGTAAGTTCTGGTGATCTAATGTATAGCATGGTGACTATAGGTAATACTACTGTTAGTATATACCTAAAATTTGCTAGGAAGGTACATCCCAAGCATTCTCAACACACACACAAAAGGTAACTATGACAGGTAACAGACTGGTGATTATTTCACAATTAATACATATATCAAATTATCAAGTTGTACAAGTTGTATTTATACATACATACATACACACACACACCTCTAGGGATCTCTTTTTTATCCTTGTATGAGTATTTTTTAATTGCCTGTCAGCTGGGCCTCCGGAATTTTTTAAACTAAATTATAACTGACACATTACATTAGTTTCAGGTGTACAACATTGTGATTCAACAACTCTATATGTCATGCTATGCACACCACAAGTGACTATACTGACTATAGTCCCAATGCTATACCTTTCACCCATGTGACTTATTCATTCCACAAACGAAAGCCTGTACCTCCCACTCGTCTTCACCCAGTTTGCCCATCACCCTACCCTCTTCTCCTCTGGTAACCACCAGTTTGTTTTCTGTATTTATAGGCCTGTTCCTTCTTTTTTTTGTTTGTTTTTTAGATTCCAGATATAAGTGAAATCATATTGTATTTGTCTTTCTTTGCCTAACTTATTTCACTTAGTATAATGCCCTCTATGACCATCCATGATACCACAAATGGCAAGGTCTTTTTTTTTTAATGGCGGAGTAATATTTCATTGTGTATGTGTACACACACACACACACACACACACACACACACACACACAATCTTCTTTATCCATTCATCTATCAATGGATAGTTGTGTCACTCCCTTATCTTGGCTATTGTAAATAATGCCAATAAACACAGAGGTGCAGATGTCTTTTGGAGTGTTTTCTTTTTCTTTGAGTAAATACCTAGGAGTGGAATTACTGAATTGTATAGTACTTTTCATTTTAATTTTTTGAGGAACCTCCATACTACTTTCCACAGTGGCTGCACCAATTTACATACCCATCAACCTTGCAAGAAGGTTTCTTTTACTTTACATTCTCACCAACACCAGCTATTTCTTATCTTTTGATAAGACAAAGTGTAATGGCGCTTTTTTTTTTTTTTTTTTGTAATGGCGCTTTTGATGTGCATTTTCCTGATGATTAGTGATGTTGAGCATCTTTTCATCTGTTGGCCAACTATATGTCTTCTTTGGAAAAATGTCAATTCAGGTCCTCTGCCCATTTTTTAACTGGATTATTTGGTATTTTGGTACTGACTTGTAAAAGTTCTTTACACATTTTGGATATTAAGCACTTATCAAATACATCATCTGCAAATATCTTTTCCCATTCAGTGGGCTGCCTTTTTATTTTGTTGATGGTTTCCTTATAAGTACAAAACCTTTTTATTTTGGTGTAGTCCTGATAGTTTATTTTTATTTTTGCTTCCCTTGCCTAAAAAAACACATCTAGAAAAAGGTTGCTAAGGCTGATGTCAAAGACATTACTGCCTATGTTTTCTTCTAAGAGTTTTATGGTTTCAGGTCTCACATTTAGGTCTTTAATCCATGTTAAGTTTGTTTTTGTGTATGGTATAAGAAAGTGGTCCAGTTTCATTTTTTTCCATGTAGTGGTCTCCAGGAATTTCTTTCAGATGTCAAATACTGCTAAAATTAATTCTTTTTTTCTTTAAAATTTTTTTAAATGTTTGTTTATTTTTGAGAGAGAGAGAGAGAGAGAGAGAGAGACAGAGAGAGACAGAGCATGAGTGGGGGAGGGGCAGACAGAGAGGGAGACACAGAATCTGAAGCAGGCTCCAGCTTCTGAGCTGTCCACAAAGAGCCTGACACAGGGCTCGAACTCATGAACCGTGAGATCCCTGAGCCGAAGTCGGACGCTCAACCAACTGAGCCACTCAGGCGCCCCTAATTCTTATGTTAACCAAAGAAAAGTGACTCTGAGTCAGGAAACTTGACTATAAAGGGCTAATAAGGCTAAATAGTTTTAAAAGGCTTTACTTAAAAACTATTTCCTATTACTGGGAGGCTAAAATTAAGACAGGAGACAGCCAGAGAATAGTCAAGAGCAATTTCATTACATCAGTTACAGAATAAATTATATTCATATACTAGAATTTTTCTGAACTCTCAAATTGTGAAAAATCTGTGCTTTATTATAAAATGTACAATGTGGCTTAAAACCTCAAGATAAATAAAGCTGTTTTAAAAAAAGTCTTTGAGAGAAAAAATACATCAGGAATTATTTCTAGGTTTCTTACAATAAACTCAGCAAATGAAAACCATGAAAAAAAGCTCTCTGCAACCAACACAACCGCCAAAAATCAGGCACACTGTTCTGTTGGATCTAACAGAAAAGAGCCACTCTTAAGCAGCTTCATACTGCATTTTTTTAGTGTACTTCATTGACTAGTACATTCAGAATCAACAGAAGTTTGAGAAATCTTCTAAGAGCCACTTTAGGAAACAAAGTTAATAGACTACATTTTTTTTTTCCAAATGAAAGTAACTTGTATGAGTATCATTCATATTCTTCTCACACAGTCTACCTTAGTTGAATAAAAGAGTATCTTAAGAAAACGGAAACTATTTTCTAATAACTAAACTTAGGACATAGTTAAGAAATATTATCCAAGGGGCTACTGTTTACACTTTCATCCCTTATGAAGCCACTAACCTTCCCAGAGTTGGTACACTGAGTTTCCTGAATGATAGCTATGCTTCATGTACCAGTCTCATCCCACACTCTGAGAAACCTTGGTTACTAGCGTTGTCCTCACAGACTTCACAATTTCATGGAAGAAAACAGATCACAAACAAATAAATATATGTATGGCAGGTGGTAGTAAGTGCTATGAAAAAAATAAAGCAGGGTAAAAACAGGGAGAATGATGAAGGCAATGCTATTTTATATATGGTTTCCCTTGTCAGGGAACCCTGACAAGGTAAAATTTAAGCAAAAATTTGAAAAAAGGAAAAAAGTAACCATGCTGGGTATGTGGAGTAAGAACATTCTAGATGAAGAGAACAGCAAACACAAAGGTCTTGAGTTGAAAAAACCCCAACCTTAGAATTCTGACTGCTCCTCCTTACTCAACCAGCTGGTTCTGCCCCAATCCTGAGTTCAATCCTCTTATCAGAGTCCAAACAAAAAAATTCCAAGAAGAATCCTCTAGCAGTTTTTGCTCTCAATTTACTCATTTCACCACCACCTCCTTAATCCATCTTTTTTGTATAAGACTGAGAATTTATACTCATCACTACTGTAACAAGTGATGAATACTATACTAATAAGAACACACTCAGAAAGGCTAAACTCTCTCTCTCTCTCTCTCTCTAGTCTTTTGGACTGATAATGGTAGTGACTTTATCACTCCTCCTTACCTCCATACCAAAGAAATGACAACAAAGGATACCACAGCCTTTCAAAATTAATTCTAATTTAAGAAACAGATAACTGATTCTCAGCAGTTACCCGAGTATAAATTGCTGTAGGTTATCAGTAACTTAGAGGAAAGAGAACAATGTTCTGAGACAGAGACAGGAAAAAAGATGCTAACAAAAAAACCTTGCAAACCTATGCATTAACTTGCATAACCACATCTTACAACTTTAACTTACATTAAGGGTGAAAACTTGAGCCTCATTTGTTATGTGAAAGAAAATGTTTCTGTACTACATAAAAGGAGAATAATAAAATATATCAATTACTCTGTATGTCTAGGAGACTTCATTTTCATGTCCATAATCAGAACCTGCCACATCATTTTCTGTCTGGCACAGATAACTATTTTATCCCCATATATTATGATTTATCTTACATGTTAGTACAGGAAAAAGCCTGAGTTATCTTAAAGATAAGTACTTTTTTCTTCTGTTCCACTTACCTTAGCCCAGTAGCGAAAGGCTAACACCAAAGGAGTAAAAACAGGTTCCGTCTTGCCAAGAGCAGCAAGTAAATCAGTAGTGAGGCATGCCATATCATTTCCTGCACTCACTCTACAAAGTAAACCACTGTGAATGAGAAAGAAACAAATTTCACTGTATTAAAACCTTAAGAACCAGAATATTCCAAATCCTATGGTTATTCTTTACAGTCACTGTATTTTAATACCAAGGAAGTCATAATAAAAACAAATAGATTTTAATAGATTGAGAGATAACTGGAAACGACAAATCATTTCTATCACTAGAGTTCCATAAAAAGTAAAGATGTTTTCAATACTCATTTGTACTTCAGAAATGAATTTCAACCTCACTTAGTATTTAAATTCTTCAGAAATTAATTTCAAGGGGTGCCTGGTGGGTGGCTAAGTGGGTTAGCATCCAACTCTTGATTTCAGTTCAAGTCATGATCTCACGGTTCATGGGACAGAGCCCCATGTCAGGTTCTGTGCTGACAGTGTGGAGCCCACTTAGGATTCTCTCTCTCCCTGCCCCTCCCCTGCTCTTGTGAGTGAACGCATGCACTCTCAAATAAATTAAAAAAAAAAATTTAATTTCAAAAGCAGCATTAACATTCACCAAAATTTGATTTATATCAGAGAAAAGGCATTGATCTCATCAATGTCAAGTAGTGTAACATACCTTCCTGGCTCATTCTTTTTGCTCTGCACATGATAAAAAGAAAAAATGAAATACTGAAGTAACCAGCTATACTTCTTGACTCGAATTTTTCCTATCTAAGCTTTCATGATTTTACTGATATGCTACTTTGGATTAGAAAGGACGTACATATGAACCCTCAAATAATGCTTAAATGTAAGTGAAAATAGGAGCTATATTAAAGGAGTGACGGAATTATAGTAGAGATATTTGGTGGCAGGGAGAAGAATGTATCTGAGGTTCCACAAAGAGGCAATCTGACACATTGTGGATACAAAACAAAAAACAGAAAACACTAGGAGTCAGAATACTTCCATTCTGATCCTGATTTTACTCTAAATGTTGTGAATCTGGCCAAATCATTTAATCCCTCCAGATTCCAATTTTTTAATTAGAAAATAACAAAGTTGAATTAGATCTCCATAGATTCTTCTAACTTTGAATAAGAAAATATAGTACTCTTAAAATGTAAGATATACAAGTTAGTATTCAATAAAAGAACACTTAAAGAACACTTAATTACTTCTGTATTGTTTTTATGTCTCCCACATTGATCGCAAATAGGATTATCTCAGTTTCCTTTTTGACAGGCGCTTTGCTCTCAATCCTACATACATGAGACTAAAAAGGCAACATTAGTCTTCAGTGACTCATTCAATTTCAGTGAACTAAAAATTAGATTCTAAAAGATTGTGGGCTCCTTGAGAAGAGCGGCTATTTCCTGTTTATGTTTGTATCCTTACAGCAAAGCAGTACCTAACATACAGTAAATGCACAATGCTGTTGGGTGAATGAACTTCTCTGAGAAAAAAATGGAAGTTCTGCCTCACTGTGTTTTGTGTTTAATTGGTAACTCTCCTTTTTTTGACATGCTTTTAGTAAGCTTTTATCTTTAATAGATAGTATATTAATCTAAGGAGAAATCTAAAACAAAATTTTCTGGAGCGCCTGGTGGGTCAGTCAGTCAGTTGAGCGTCTGACTCTTGATTTCAGCTCAGGTCATGACCTCATGGTTCATGGGATAGAGCCCCAAGTCAGGATTCTATCTCTCCTTCTCTGTCCCTACCCTGTGCATGCACATTCACATGTGTGCATTCTCTCTCTCAATAAATAAACTTTAATAATAAAATAAAATAAAATAAAATAAAATAAAATAAAATAAAATAAAATAAAATAAAACAAAATAAAATAAAATTTTCTGCCTTGGAAATGTTCACTGTATATTTACTTGTTATTTCAAAAACTATTTTCTTTTCATTGTTACTAACCTTTTCCGATCTTTGCACACCACAACAGGAACTTTGGCATGAAAATCAGATTCCACATCTATATATAATACTAATAAGGAAAAAAATAAAACAAGTAAGCTATTGCCAACATCTCTCAAATATTTACTTTATGGTAAACATTAAGTGATAGTTTCCTTCTAAAAATCATTTGCGTTGCTTCTGTGGGATAATACACACTCCACATTATAAGCATCAACCCAACAGAATCTCCTACCTCTCTTGGTGTCATTTGCTATATATCATAAATGACAGGCACAGTCCCAAATATTACCCAAAAATTATAATCAGCTTAAGAAGAAAGGTCTTAACATCTCTAAAAATTTGAACATTTTCCAGTAAGTATATAATCTAGTCAAAGTGATTAAACCTTCAAAAATATGGCAAACAAACACCACTTACTTCTATTTCCAAAGGAGTCATGAAATGGAAACCTACAATGCTTTGACAATTTAATTGTTTTAAGTTATCCATGCAAGTAAAAGGCTAACTCTGCTGGCCCCATTTCCTGTTACTATATGAAAAGTTTGCCCTAATCAAAGAGCCTAAGGAAGAAGAGGGTATAAAGCACACTTCCACTCTGAAGTCTTTCTCTACATCTCCCAGGAAGGCCCCATGACATAAATGTCCAATCTAATGAAAATAGATAGTTTAATTTATTTCATCTGAAGTTAAAAGAAAATCTCTTAGTAGTACTTGTTGGGATTATTAATTTATTAAAAATTCATGTGCTGAAGATTTATATGCCAGGAATTGCATTATGCACAGTGGTTATGACAATTAATTAGTAAGACACAAAGAGCTCAATTAAGAGTTTGCCAAACATAAACAAATCCTGTAAATAACAAGACAGAGATCTTAAAGGAATACAATGAAGGCTTAAAGAAGGTAATAATTTTTGAATCAGACTGAATTTTATAAACCTATGTTATGTGACTTAAGATGATCTAGTCATGTATTTAATATACGTTTGCTAGGCTGAATACTGTCCAGTGAATCTAAAGAGGTAAAAGCTCTATATCTATCTCTTATCTGTAATATGTTTTAGTTTTTGTGCAGTAACAGGCAAGTATTTATTACGAAAGAAAACTATATTAAAATCCCTTTACAAGATTAATTACATCGAATTATTTTCATAAAAACTAATTTCCCAGGAAAATGGCTAACAAGAAGCTGACAAATAATGGCGAGCTGACAGGGCAAAGAGAGAGAGAGAGAAACAGAAAGAGAGAAGGAAGTTAGAGCTGACTATGAAGTCAATGACAGGGTAAAGGAGGGTCAATAAGCGATCTTTCCTAAGCCAAACTGAAAATATTTTTGCCAGGTATTCGTAACTCATAAAATTTAAGATGATAATAGGATTAATAACAACAATCACAGCAGCAAAAATTTAGTAAGAAGTCACTGCATGTAAACCAAGCACTTCTAAGCTGTGGCTTAACCCATTTCATCCTCCCAACAATCTTCTCATCAAAAAGATACTATACTGGACTGCCTGGGTAGCTCAGTCAGTTAAGCATCTGACATTTGGTTTCGGCTCAGGTTATGATCTCACAGATTGTAAGCTCAAGGCCCATGTTCAGCTCTGGGCTGACAGCATGGAGCCTGTGTAGAATTCTCTCTCCCCCTTCTCTCTGCCCCACCCCTGCTTGTATTCTCTCTCTCAAAATAAGAAACCTTAAAAAAAAAAACAAAAAAACCACACTATATTACTGCCATTTTATAGATGAGAAAACTGAAGCATTAACACTTCAGTAATTTATCAAAGGATACAACCAATAAGTGGCAGAAGTAAAATTTGAGCCCAGTTAAGTCTGGCTCCATATCCTGAGCTCCTAGGCATTTACTTTTAACAAGAAAAGCAATAAATAAAAAAACAAGAAAATAATATTGTACTACCTGACTTAGGGGGTGGTTTAAGACAGATGTAATTTAAAAACTTTTTTATTTTGAAAGTATTTTTACCTATACAAATGTCCATTTTACATCAAAAACAATCCAGACAGACAAGAAAGATATGAGAAACATACTAGTATGACTTGGTTGATGTAATATAAAGGATTAATTAAATTATTATTTTAAGTGGAAAAAAAAAATACTTACTCAATGCATGCAGCACACATTTTTTCCCAAGTCTCTCCTAAATCTTCCTTCATCAGTGACTTCCTAATGATTACAGGTTTTCTGTCTTCTTTTACACAAGAAATGCCCATAACATTTTTAAATTACCCAATAGGCAGTACTTTTTTACATACCAATTTTAAATATACTTTTTATCTAATGACATGTACATTTTATAGCACACCTATTCAACAAATATGTAAATGTATGTAATATAATGACTCATATATGCTTCTACAAGTGTTAAACTTGGTTAGCCATATATAAAAAACACAGTGCACATACCCTCAAAGAATTTTCTTTAGAAAGACAAAAAAAAGGAACTCACCACTTTTTTTTAAAATCCCAAGCACTTGTATCAGAAGATCTGGATGATTCATCTAAAAAAATTCAAAGTAAATCAATATACTAATTTCAAAGTACAAGGTGCAAACATTAGAGAGAATTCGATTTCATTAAATATTTAAATAAAACCAATCTATTTTAAAATAATGAAAAAAGAATAGTTAAAACACTTTTATGGTAACATATCTTGTTCATGGAACTAGAATATAATAAATCATGTAGTGCTATTCTTCCAGCAATATTTCTAGAATTAATAAGTTCTTAGAATGAGAAAAGATTCTGGAATTTCACAGCAAAATAAACAGAAAAGAAACCAGTTTGCCAAATAGCCTTCAAAGAGAAGTTGTTGAGATAGGAAATTTAAGAGATACTGGTAACTGGCAGCATGGTCAAAAGGTTTAGATTAAATACTACTTTAAAATACAAACTTGTCAAATGCTTAGTTTAGTATGTACTTTGCTGCTAAAGTATTTAATAACCATGTACTAATGGTAAGTAAATAACTGTATAAGAAATTAAAACATCAAGTTTTCACCAAAATCATTAATTTTCACCTAAGCATTAAAATTATTTAATAACATGTAAAATGTCAATCGACTATTTTAAATGTTTCATAGGTCAATAAATAAATAATGTTAGCAGTGCTAATTACTACTTATGGTAAGTACCCAGAATGTACCAGGCACACTATACAAAAATGTTTGGTATACAGCATCTTATTTAATATAGAAGTTATTATTATCCCTGTTTTAGAAATTAAAAAACTGAGTCTCAAAAAGGCCAAGTCACTTGCTCATTGCAGCCAAGACTTGAACACAGAAGTATGATTTTAAAGTTATTTTCACTTTCTATACTGCCTACAAGTGATAACTATTCAACACCATCAAATATGTACAAGCATTTTCCCTTTTTACTGCATTCCCCTGCTTCCTTCTTTCTCTCCCTTATTTTTATTCCACCTATATCTAGTACCTAATAGTTTCCAAAATCACATTTATTATTTTTTTATTTTTAAATGTTTCCAACGTTTATTTATTATTTTTGGGACAGAGAGAGACAGAGCATGAACGGGGGAGGGGCAGAGAGAGAGGGAGACACAGAATCGGAAACAGGCTCCAGGCTCTGAGCCATCAGCCCAGAGCCCGACGCGGGGCTCGAACTCACGGACCGTGAGATCGTGACCTGGCTGAAGTCGGACACTTAACCGACTGCGCCGAGGCGCCCCTCCAAAATCACATTTAATTACACTATAAACCAGAATCTTACAGTCCCCTACACCTTCTCTAAAAAGATAATCAACTAAAAATTACCAAGTACTAGTTAAGAACCACATAAAAAAGTGTTTTCATAATTACTTACCCTGGGAGGAAATTTTATATCTATATTAACATCACTACTTTTCAGAGCAAACTTAGTCAGAGATGAGCCATACAACCTAAGTGAACACTCTGGAAATAAAGGAAAAAATATGAAAGCATGAAATAGTGTGCAAATATGAGAAATTTCTTAAAAACGATAATAGGAAAATTACATATATTTCAATTCTGTGTCTTCAATTCTAGTACAACATTTACAGAAGAATGACATCCTTTCTAACTGATCTGCAAAAAAATAAAAATGTTTCTCAGTTATGGGATTCAGGGACAGAGAAGGAAGAAATTACTCATAAAAGTTCAGTGTTTACACAAAATATTAGTAATAGTTCATTTAGGAATGACTAGAAGTATGTTTGATATTTAATATGTAACATTGAAAATGTAGTAATCTAGGTATAGCTACTGTCATAAACTACATTTATTTACTCTTAGATATTTATATTTATGTAAGAGATAATAGCACTTTAAATGGGGAAGGGATCATAGACACTGAATGCCAATGCTCTTTAAAAATACAAAATGAAGGCTCGTCGCTTGATATTATAAACCTAAACTGCCCCCCCAAGAAAAAACAAAACACAAACAAAAAACCCTGTGGTGTTTCAAGATTTCATAGACCAAAATATATAGGAATAATAACATACAACTTACATCTTTTTCAAACTATCAAATACATTATTCAAAAATCATCGTAAGGTAAATTTTAAAAGGATCTCACCAGAGGGCAAGTTGAAAATAACATGATTGGGACTACTCAGGCAGGTTCAGTTTCTTAGAAAGTGTGAGTTTATACTCATTTGTATAGATAGAAGTCTACTGTTCAAGTTCACAAAACGTCTGAAAATCACTGAAATCATTAACATCATAAAAACTTCCTTTCTGTCCATTTTTTAATATATTTTACTTATTTTTTTAAAGTAGGCTCCACAGGGGCGCCTGGGTGGCTCAGTCGGTTAAGCGCCCGACTTCAGCTCAGGTCATGATCTCACGGTTTCTGAGTTCAAGCCCCATGTGGGACTCTGTGCTGACAGCTCACAGAATGGAGCCTCCTTTGGATTCTATGTCTCCCTCTCTCTCTGCCCCTCCCCCACTCATGCTCTGTCTCTCACCTTCAAAAATTAAACATTAAAAAAAAAAAATTTAAAGTAGGCTCCACACACAACATGGGGCTCGAACTCACAACCCCAAGATCAAGAGCTGCAGGCTCTACCGACTGAGCCAGCCAGGTATCTGCATTTTTCTTCTCAAAATAGTAAATTATTTCTGTATATAATTTAAATTAGTATTCATTATACTTTAGGTAGAAAACCACATTACAGAAATAAAATGAAATGAAAATGTTTTCCATTTTTTAATTTCCATTTTATATTTTCTTATAAATCTCACAAATGGCTCTATATAAAACTGTAATTTGTCAACTGTCCAAAATCCCGCTGGTGGTGAGAAATAAGTTTTATTGAATAGACATTTACTTAAATTCAATATTGATGCAAAAACAGTATTAAGTGTTAAGCAAATATAATCTTTATATAGATGTCTACAATAAACCTGGCACAACTCCCCCTTACACCAAAAATATAAGCTTTCTGTAAAGAAAGAGCAGAGTCAAAAAGAAATAAAAGGGCAAATTTTACTTGTAATGACCCTACTTAAAGTAAATTAATATTTCCCCACCATCGGCCATAAGAATCTTTTTCAGTGACTAGCTGGAATATACACACTGAAAATAATATAATTAAAATGTCCACTCAGAAGTCAAAGATACTGAAAAATAATATAAAATATAATATTTGACCTATAAGATATTTTCCTATATCTGACATTTTAAAACTCTTCTTATTGTCATAATTCTCTATTTTACTTTTCTGAAATATTTCCCAAAAACTCACTTATAAAATAATTAAATTCATCTACTTTTAAGATGGGAGAAACAAACAGAAAGGAAACATTAAGAAATTTACACTAAGTTTAGCAAGAAGCAAGGGGAAAAGTTGTATGATTTTACTAATTAAGCATAAAGCGTATCTGTACCTGGTAAAAATGTTGTTATAACCTTTGACATTTCCTCCACAATTTCCTGACGGACTCTGAGGTCATCATCTGTTATTCCGTGTTCTTTTGCTAATTCAACAACTGCAACACTTAAAGCAGCCAAGTGGGCAGGGGAAGGAGGTGGCAGAGAACGAAGCTCACTTTCTTCCTGTTTTTCCTATTAATGTAACATTTAACAATAACATAAAAAATTTTTTTTCTACTTTAATGTCCTTATATTTAGGATAGAAGAACATAAATATATTAACTCAACAAATATTCACCTTCTATATGCCAGATTTAATTTAAGACACCTAGGATATGGAAATGAACAAGAGACAGAAATGTTGTAAGTACTGGAAGATTAAGAAGTCTTTGGGGGGAGGTTATTATTAAACATTAAAAACTAAAACTTGTTCTACTGTACTGTCTTCATAAATTCTGAAATGCTACATCAAAGCCAAAATACTGTAAGTAAAACACTTAGCTGATAATTCTGTGGATAATTTTGCTGCAGCAAAAAGATTTTTTCAGATGGAGGAGAAAGTCTTGAATCCTCTCTGATCTGCACATGATACCAGATTAAACGGTCACAGGAAAACATCCTAGACACTATCATCACATTTGTTATACAGAATACCATTTACATTTGATTTCTTTCTGTTCTTTTATCTATCTAATACTAGGCAAAATGTTTCCCAAAACCCTGATTCTACTGAAAGTTTGAAAGCCAATTTAAACCAAAAAGCTAAAGAAAGACTATATTATATATACACGATTTTTAAAGATTGATTTATTATTCTGATTTTTAAATTTTTTTTTAAGTTTATTTATTTGAGAGACAGAGAGTGAGTGAGGGAGGGACAGAGAGAGATAGAGGGAGAGAGAGAATCCCAAGTAGGCTCTGCACTGTCAGCACGGAGCCTGATGCAAGCTTGAACCCACAAACCGTGATACCATGACCCAAGCCGAAACCAAGAGTCAGACACTCAACCAACTGAGCCACCCAGGTGCCCCTATTATTTTGATTTTTTAAAAAAATACATGCTAACTGCAAAAGCTACATAAAACATAGGAAAATACAAAGAAGAAAATCATTCACACAATCTCGTCCTATTTCCTTTACTTTTTTTTTTTACCACAACGAAGACCATATCATTTCTTTAATATTATAATAATGGCATTTTCTATGACCACATTTTAGTCAGGAGACATTCTCTTATTTTTGATACATGTAGTTCCCAACAAATTGAAAAATCAGAAGTAGTTTGTTCGCTCTTCTCCACCCCTACACTACACTTAAACAAAGACTGGTCTATTCCTAATTTTATTCATTGTTACTATATTCAGTCTTAACATAAGTAAAGTTTACCTAAGGTATAGAAAATCAAACATGGCCATAAGACAGCTTCATTTTTCTTCCAAATTTTTAGTTAAATTCTAGTTAGAGGAAATAGACAACAAATAAATATATACATTCATGTCAGATAAAGCTATGAAGAAAAATCAAACAGGGTGAGAGACGAGTTTGATGGGTAGGGGGTATTATTTTAGAATAGAGTGGACAAAGGTAACTCTAAGCAGGTAATATTTGGCAGAAACCTAAAAATGAAGAACAGAAATGTTTAAATTTCTGAGGGAAGAGCATTCAGACACAGAGATGATAAATGCAAAGACTTAAGAGGCAACAAAGTACCTACCTAATGTTATTTGAAGAGATCAATGTGATTAAAGAGGTAACTAAATGATGAGGCTGAAAAGTTAACTAGAAGCCAAATATTGTATGACCTTATGATACGTGATAAGGACTTAAACTTTTATTCTAAGTTGGGAAGCCAGTGAAAAGCTATGAGCAGGAAGTAACATGTTATGACATGTTGTTGTTTTTTTTTTTTTTTTAAGTTTATTTATTTATTTTGAAACAGAGAGAATTCCAAGCAGGCTCCACACCATCAGCACAGAGCCCAATGCAGGGCTCAAACCCACGAACCAGGAGATCATGACCCAAGCCAAAGTCAAGAGTTGGGCGCTCAACTGACTAAGCCACCTAAGTGCCCCCACGTTATAACATATTTTAAAAGAACAGTCCTCGCTGATAAATGAAAAAAGAATGGACTGTGGGGGGCAAGAAGGAAGGGTAAATTGGAAAGAGTCCAGGTTAAAGATGGTGGTAACTTAGACTAAAACAAAAAGAGTAGAAGTGCCTGGCTGATTCAGTTGGAAGAACATGGGACTTTTGATCTCAGGATCATGCATTTGAGCCCTACACTGGGCATAGAGACTAGTTAAAAAAAAAAAAAAAAAAAAAAAAATCCCAGAGGCACCTGGGTGGCTCAGTCGGTTAATATTGGACTTTGATTCAGGTCATGATCTCAGGGTTCATGAGTTTGAGCCCCACACTGGGCTCTGTGCTAACAGCTCAGAGCCTGGAGCTTGCTTCAGATTCTGCGTCTCCCCCTCTGCCCTTCCCCCACTCATGCTCTCTCTCTCAAAAATAAACATTAAACATAATTTAAACCCTAGGGATGGTAATAGTTTTCCACTATTAAACAAACAAGAAAATTCCAAACAGAAAGAGTAGAGTGTGTGCAAATGACTCAATTTGGAATATATAATGTTTCAAGGTAAACGCTATAGAATTTGTTAACAGTTTGAATGTGGGATGTAGATGAGAGAGACAAATCAAAGATGACTCAAAAGTGCTTGTCCAAAAAAAAAAAAAAAAAAAAAAAAGTGCTTGTCCAAAGCAACTGGGTAAACAAATAGTGGTGTTTCTGGTGATATCTGGTAAGTTCTGGAAATAATTAGTTTAATCTAAGAAAACATGCCCGGGGCACCAGGGTGGCTCAGTTAAGCGTCCGACTTTGGCTCAGGTCATGACCTCGCAGTTTGTGGGTTCAAGCCCCACGTCGGGCTCTGTGCTGCCAGCTCAGAGCCTGGAGCATGTTTCTGATTCTGTGTCTCCCTATCTCTCTGCTCCTCCCCTGTTCATGCTCTGTCTCTCTCAAAAATCAGTAAACATTAAAATATATGTATATGTGGGGTGTGTGTGTGTATATGTATATATATATATATATATATATAGAGAGAGAGAGAGAGAGAGAGAGAGACAGGGGGAGAGAGAGAGAGAGAGAGAGAGAGAGAGAAAAAACATGCCCAAGAAGAGCTTGCTAACGAGTCATCTATTTCCACTCTCTGGCCATTCATCCCATTCCCCTTACATCTACCAGTTAGTCTCCTACTTCAAAACTTTCAGTAAATCCTCAACAGAATACTAGCAAACCAAATGCAGCAAAATATTAAATAGATTATATAGCATGACCAAGTGCAATTTATTCCTGTAATGCAAGAAGAGTTCAACATACAATAGTCAATCAACGTAATCACCATCTTAATAAATGAAAGAAAAAAAAATGACTTGAATATCTTGATACAGAAAAAGCATTTGACAAAATTCACCCTTTTGTGGTTAAAAAAAACAAAAACAAAAACACTCACCAAACTAGGAATAAAAGGAAATGACCTCAACATAATAAAGACCTATATAAAAACTCACAGCTAACATTAAACTCAGTGGTTAAAGACTAAAAGCTTTTTCTCTAACATCAGGAACAAGTCAAGAATGCCAATTTTCGGGGTGTCTAGGTTGCTCAGTTGATTCAGCATCCGACTTCAGCTCAGGTCATGATCTCATGGTTCATGAGTTAGAACCCCACACTGGGCTCACTGCTGACAGTGCAGAGCACACTTCAGATACTCAGTCCCTCTCTCTCTCTGCTCCTCCCCTGCTCGCACTCCCTCTCAAAAATAAACATTAAGAAAAAAAAAAAAAGAATGCCCATTTTTACCACTTCTATTCAACATATTATTAGAAGTGCTAGCCAGAGGAATTAGGCAAGAAAAAGAAATAATAGGCAACTAACTTGGAATGGAAGAAATAAAATTATCTCTATTCATAGATAACAAGCTAATATGTAAAAAACCCTAAAGATGCCATTAAAAAAAAACTGTTAGAACTAATGAACAAATTCAGTAAAGCAGAATACAAATCAACATGCAAAAATCAGTTGCATTTCTATACACTAACAATACACAATCTGAAAAGGAAATTAAGAAAACAACTCCATTCAACATAGCCTCAAAAAGGAACACCTGGGTGTCTCAGCTGGTTAAGCATCAAACTCTTGACTTAGGCTCAGGTCTTGATCTCACGATCATGAGACTGAGCCCCACGCTGGGCTCCACGCTGACTGTGGAGCCTACTGGGGATTCTCTCTCTCTACTCCCCCCACCCCACTCTCTCTCTCAAAATAAATTTAAAACAAATAATAATAAAATAGCCTCAAAAAGAATAAAATACTTAGAAATTAACTTAACCAAAGAGATGAATGACTCTGTACACTGAAAACAATAAAACACTTAAAGAAATAAAAGAAGACATGAATAAACAGAAAGACATCCCGTGTTCATGGACTGGCAGGCTTAATATTGTTAAGATGATGTCAATACTACTCAAAGTAATCTACAGATTCAATACAATCCCATTAAAATGGGATTGATTTTTTTTTGCAAAAATAGGAAAATTAATCCTAAAATTCACATAGCATCTCAAGGGACCCTAGACAGCCAAAACAATCTTTAAAAACAACAACAAAGTTACAGAATCCACATTTCCTGACTTTGAAACTTACTCTAAGAGCCACAGTAACCAAGACAGTATGGTACTGGTATAAAGACAGATGTATAGGTCAACAGAATAAAACACATAGCCCAGAAATAGATACTCATATATATAGCCAAATGATTTTTAATAAGGGTGTCAAGACTGTCCAATGGCAAATGGACTGGCTTTTCAACAAATCATGCTAGGAAAACTGGACATCCATATGCAGTATAGACCCTTATCTTATACCAATATACAAAAATTAGCTCAAAATGGATCAAAGACCTAAAGGTAAGAGAAAAATTATAAAACTCTTAGAAGAAAACAGAAAAGTTTCATGACACTAGATCTGGCAATGATTTATTGGATAAAATATAAAAAAACATTAAAAAACATAAAAAAAACACACAGACAAAAAAAGAAAAATTAGACAAATTGGAATTTATGAAAATCAAACTTCAGTGCATCAAACAACACAATTAACAGAGTAAAAAGGCAACCCACAGAATAGGAGAAAATATTTGCAAATCACATATATGATAAGGGATTAATATCCAGAACCTATAAAGACCTCCTAAAACTTAACAAGAAAACAACCCAATTCAAAAGTGGTCAAAGGACTTGAATAGACATTTCTCCAAAGAAGATATACAAATGGGCAGTAAGTATACAAAAAGGTGTTCAACCTCAGTAATCACTAGGAAAATGGAAATAAAAAGGACAATGAAATACCAATTCACATTTAGTAAGATAACTATTACAAAACAGAAAAAAACAAAAGTTTTGTGAATATAGAGAAATTGAACCCTTGGGCATTGCTAGTAGGAATCTAAAATGGTGTAGCCACTGTAGAAAATAGTATGGCAGTTCCTCAAAAAATTTAACATGTATTTACCATTTGATCCAGCAATTCCACTTCTGGGTATACACACAAATGAAATGAAAGTAGGGATTCGAACAAGTATTTCCTCTACCAATGTTCATACCAGTATCATTCACAATACCCAAAAAGTAGAAATGACCCAAATACGAATAAATGGATGGATGAATGGATACACAAAACACGGTACTATGGACTACTATTCAACATTAACAGGAAGGAAATCTAATACATAATACATTATGGTTGAACCTTTAAGATAAAATACTAAGTGAAATTTGCAGAAAAGGACAAACATTGTAGGATTCCACTTATATGAGGTACCTACAATAGCTAGCCAAGTACACAGAGACAAAACCAGGGGCAAAGGGAAGAGGGGAATGAGGAGTTACTGTATAATGGGTACAGAGTTTTAATATGGGATGATAAAAAGTTCTACAGATGCATAGTGCAGATGGTTGTACAATCATGTGAATGTACTTAATGTCACTGAACTGTACACTTAAAAATGGAAAAAATAATAAATTTTATGTCATATATATTTTACTGCAATAAAAATCATTTTTTAAAACCTTCAATGGCACACACAAAAAAACAAAACACCTTCAAGGGCACCAATAAGATAATGCCCCATCCTTTTAATAAGGAATTCACAGCAATTTAGTTTCAGCTTGCCTTTTTAAGCCCTCCTCCAACCATTCCTCCTACTTCTGCTAAAATTTTAGGCAATATCCATAGTTAAATAGTTACCAGCCATAAAATACTATATGTGCTATTGGGCCTCCAGGTCTTTACTTTCTGTCTCTATTCTTCCTATTTTCCTGATCATTCTCCAGTCTATTGGTTGCTCTTCTTCTACTAGTCCCTTAAACATTTGTATTCTTTGATCTTCTCTCCTGGTTCCTTTGGGTTATCTCACCCACACCCATGACTTCAATATGCTAAAGATTACCAAATCTGAATTTGTAGCTCCTATTATAAATTCCAGATCATTAGATTCAACTTATTGGTGGACATCTCTAATTGAAATACCCTGCAAGTGTTTCAAATTCAGTATATTCAAAAACTTTTTTTTTGTATTTCCTGAGTAAATGGCACCACAACCTATAATAGCACCTCAAATCCAATACCTTATAATCACTCTAGACATCCTAGGCCTCCACCTCCACAATTTTACATACTAAATCTCTTAAAGTTCTAACCTCAACTCCATTCTGACTATCCACTCCTTCTTATCAAATGTTCATCATTGCCTGACTGGATTATCATGAGAGACTAACTGGTCTCCCCAAACCTAGACCTTTCAAAAGATTTTTTTTTTTTTTTTAATTTACTTCCAAATTAGTTAGTATATAGTGCAACAATGATTTCAGGAATAGATTCCTTAGTGCCCCTTACCCATTTAGCCCATCCCCCTCCCACAACCCCTCCAGTAACCCTCAGTTTGTTCTCCATATTTATGAGTCTTTTCTGTTTTGTCCCCCTCCCTGTTTTTATATTATTTTTGTTTCCCTTCCCTCATGTTCATCTGTTTTGTCCCTTAAAGTCCTCATATGAGTGAAGTCATATGATGTTTGTATTTCTCTAATTTCACTTAGCCTAATACCCTCCAGTTCTATCCATGTAGTTGCAAATGGCAAGATTTCATTCTTTTTGATTGCAGAGTAATACTCCATTGTATATTTATACCACATCTTCTTTATCCATTCACCCATCGAGGGACATTTGGGCTCTTTCCATACTTTGGCTATTGTTGACAGTGCTGCTATAAACATGGGGGTGCATGTGTCCCTTCAAAACAGCACACCTGTATCCCGTGGATAAATACCTAGTAGTGCAATTGCTGGGTCGTAGGATAGTTCTATTTTTAGTTTTTTGAGGAACCTCCATACTGTTTTCCAGAGTGGCTGCACCAGCTTGCATTCCCACCAACAATGCAAAAGAGATCCTCTTTCTCCCCATCCTAGCCAACATCTGTTGTTGCCTGAATTGTTAATGTTAGCCATTCTGACAGGTGTCAAGTGGTTCAAAAGATTCTTTCACACTTGAGTATGAAAGAGTTTGCAAAATACATCTCATTAAGCTCCATAAACCTCAAAATAAAATTCAAACAGTGTAAGTATACATATTCATTCATGATCAGGCTTTTGCCTAACTGTCCAATTATCCATATATTTCATCTTCTCCTTTGTGTGCTTCAGTTATGCTACACTACTAGTTGTTTCCTGAACACACTCTGCCATTTCTTGCCTCAAACCAACCCTCCAAGTGATGGTTTCTCTTCCATAAAGATACATTCTCATTTCTACATTTGGCTAACATTATTAAGAACCAGGATCATATTCTCTATTCACCTTTTCTGACTCACTACACAAACTGTTACATAAGTCCCAATCTGCTGTCATACCATATTCTAAAAACCATCTACTATGACACTTAACCACATTCTTTCTCAATCAACCATTTGCCTATATGCCTGCAAACTCCTTATGTCCACAGGTTATGGAGCTGTACTTCTTTTTACATTTCCGTAGCAGCAGTACCTAAAGCAGAAGCTGAAGGTACACAATAAATTCTTTATAAATTAAAAAAAAAATCTATATTAGTCTTTTTACTGGAAAATATATTTCAATTATCTTTTTGGATATGCATAAAATTGGTATGATTGAGCTTTTTTTTTTTTTCATTTTTTTTTAACGTTTATTTATTTTTGGGACAGAGAGAGACAGAGCATGAACGGGGGAGGGTCAGAGAGAGAGGGAGACACAGAATCGGAAACAGGCTCCAGGCTCTGAGCCATCAGCCCAGAGCCCGACGCGGGGCTCGAACTCACATACCGCGAGATCGTGACCTGAGCCGAAGTCAGACGCTTAACCGACTGAGCCACCCAGGCGCCCCCTGATTGAGCTTTTTAATCTGTTTTTCCTGACACCATCAAGCCTTGTGCCCTACCCCAAATCTGCCCATTCTTTGGGATGGAGGCTTTTTCATTATCTTATTCAATCTTTCTACCTCTAATAGTTCAGAGGTTATACTTTTTTGCTACTCATAAAATGTATACCCTAGGTATTTCAACATGGATACTTAACCTAACAATATCTAAAACAAACCAGTATCTTTTATTCTCCTCCAAACCAGAAAATCTTTTTAAAGTTTTAATTTGGATAACCCTCTCGAAATTTACATCCTATTATTGTTAGTATTTTAGTACTAGCCTGCATTTTTCTCCATGACAAACTGAATGCTATTGTTGTTGTTGTTGTTGTTACTGTCATTTTATTCAACCGATGTATCTTTAACTCTCCAATCCTTCTTCCAACTCTCTTATTTCCTCAAAGATCATTTTTAGTCTAAAATACAGCCTTTAGAACTTCCTTTACTGAGGGTCTTTTGGAGGTTAACTCACTTCATTTATCCATCAATATATTCTGTGCTTAGTATTGTTAGATATTGTTAAGATATTGTGCTAAGATATTGTTAATTACACCTTTATGGGTGACCCCACCTTTTCTTTTTGACTGCTTTTATAAAAAGTACTTTACTGAAATATAATTGACATAAACAGCACAAATATAAAGTTTACAATTTGGCTGATATCTGACATACATATACCACCATAAAACCATCACTGTAGTCAACGTAATAAATGTATCAATCACACATAAAAATTCCTTCATATCCCTTTGTGACCACTCTCCCACCCTTTTACACACATACTTGGGCAACCAATGACCTGCTTTTGACAACTACAGTTTAGTTTGCATTTTCTAGAGTTTTACATAAATGGAATCATACAATACATACTCATTTTTATCTGGCTTCTTTCACTCATGTTAATTATGTTAAGATTCATCTGTGTTGTATATATCAACAGATCATTCCTTTTTATGCCAGAGTAACATGGTATGAATATATACCACAATTTGTATATCCTTTCACCTACCTATTCATGTACATTTGGCTTCTCTGCATTTTTTGGCTAATAATTGCATATAAAGCTGCCATGAACATTAGTATACAAGTATTTGTACAGACATATGCTTTCACTTCTACTGGGTAAATACATAGTAATAGAATAGCTGATAGTGTATTAGGTGTATGTTTAACTTCTTTCAAACTGCTGAAGTGTTTTCAAAAGTGGATGTACTACCACATGATCCAACAATTCCACTTCTGGGTACTTACCCAAAGGAAACAAAAACGCTAACTCAAAAAGATATTGTACCTCCTCATGTTCACTGCAGCATTACACTTCTAATAGCCAATACATGGAAACAACCTAAGTACCCATGAATGGATGAATGAAAAATGTGATAGACAGATATAGATATATACTTCCCATTGTGTATGTGTGTATATATACAACAGAAATTACTCAACCAAAAAAAGAAAGACATTTATAACAGGGATGGATGCTGAGGTCATTATGTTAAGTGAAATAAGACAGAGAAAGAAATCCTACATGATCTCACTTATACGTGGAATCTAAAAAACACAAACTGAACTCATAAATACAGAGAACTGATACCAGCATTCTTCTCGAAGCTAGAACAAGCAATTCTAAAATTCATATGGAAACACAAAAGGCCCCGAATAGCCAAAGTAATTTTGAAGAAGAAGACCAAAGCAGGAGGCATCACAATCCCAGACTTTAGCCTCTACTACAAAGCTGTAATCATCAAGACAGCATGGTATTGGCACAAAAACAGACACAAAGAACAATGGAATAGAATAGAAACCCCAGAACTAGACCCACAAACGTATGGCCAACTCATCTTTGACAAAGCAGGAAAGAACATCCAATGGAAAAAAGACAGTCTCTTTAACAAATGGTGCTGGGAGAACTGGACAGCAACATGCAGAAGGTTGAAACTAGACCACTTTCTCACACCATTCACAAAAATAAACTCAAAATGGATAAAGGACCTGAATGTGAGACAGGAAACCATCAAAACCCTAGAGGAGAAAGCAGGAAAAGACCTCTCTGACCTCAGCCGTAGCAATCTCTTACTCGACACATCCCCAAAGGCAAGGGAATTAAAAGCAAAAGTGAATTACTGGGACCTTATGAAGATAAAAAGCTTCTGCACAGCAAAGGAAACAATCAACAAAACTAAAAGGCAACCAACGGAATGGGAAAAGATATTTGCAAATGACATATCGGACAAAGGGCTAGTATCCAAAATCTATAAAGAGCTCACCAAACTCCACACCCGAAAAACAAATAACCCAGTGAAGAAATGGGCAGAAAACGTGAATAGACACTTCTCTAAAGAAGACATCCAGATGGCCAACAGGCACATGAAAACATGCTCAACATCGCTCCTCATCAGGGAAATACAAATCAAAACCACACTCAGATATCACCTCACACCAGTCAGAGTGGCCAAAATGAACAAATCAGGAGACTATAGATGCTGGAGAGGATGTGGAGAAACAGGAACCCTCTTGCACTGTTAGTGGGAATGCAAACTGGTGCAGCCACTCTGGAAAAGTGTGGAGGTTTCTCAGAAAATTAAAAATAGACCTACCCTATGACCCAGCAATAGCACTGCTAGGAATTTACCCAAGGGATACAGGAGTACTGATGCACAGGGTCACTTGTACCCCAATGTTTATAGCAGCACTCTCAACAATAGCCAAATTGTGGAAAGACCCTAAATGTCCATCAACTGATGAATGGATAAAGAAATTGTGGTTTATATACACAATGGAGTACTACAGGGCAATGAGAAAGAACGAAATATGGCCCTTTGTAGCAACGTGGATGGAACCGGAGAGTGTGCTGCTAAGTGAAATAAGCCATACAGAGAAAGACAGATACCATATGTTTTCACTCTTATGTGGATCCTGAGAAACTTAACAGAAACCCATGGGGGAGGGGAAGGAAAAAAAAAAAAAAAAAGAGGTTAGAGTGGGAGAGAGCCAAAGCATAAGAGACTCTTAAAAACTGAGAACAAACTGAGGGTTGATGGGGAGTGGGAGGGAGGGGAGGGTGGGTGATGGGTATTGAGGAGGGCACCTTTTGGGATGAGCACTGGGTGTTGTATGGAAACCAATTTGACAATAAATTTCATATATTGAAAATAAATAAATAAATACATACATACATACATACATACATACATACATACATACATAGAGAACTGATTGGTCGGGATGAGCAAGATGGGTGAAAGTGATTAGATGGTACAAACTTTCAGTTATAAAATAAATAAATCTTAGGAATGTAATGTACAGCATGGTGACCACAATTAGTAATAATGCATTGTATATCTGAAAGTTGCTAAGAGAGTCAATCTTAAAAGTTCTCACCTCAAGACAAAAAATTTATTATGTGTGGTGCTGTACAACCAGACTTATTGTGATCATTTTGCAAAACGTATAGTGAATCATTATGCTGTCTACCTAAAACTATGTATCTCAATTAAATCTCAATTATATCTCAATTAAAAAATTATTGAAAATAACTAAAAGTTTTTAAAAAGTGCAAGTACTACTTTACATTTCCATCAGTACTGTTTGTGACTTACAGTTCGGTGTCTACATCCTTGACAAACCTTGGTACAGTTATTTTTTTTTATTTTTAGCTATTCTTGTATTGATTTCCCTAATGTAAAGATACAGAACGTTATGGGGCGCCTGGGTGGCGCAGTCGGTTAAGCGTCCGACTTCAGCCAGGTCACGATCTCGCGGTCCGTGAGTTCGAGCCCCGCGTCGGGCTCTGGGCTGATGGCTCAGAGCCTGGAGCCTGTTTCCGATTCTGTGTCTCCCTCTCTCTCTGCCCCTCCCCCGTTCATGCTCTGTCTCTCTCTGTCCCAAAAATAAATAAACGTTGAAAAAAAAAAAAAAATTAAAAAAAAAAAAAAAGGATACAGAACATTGACCATCTTTTCATGTGTTTGATATCTGTATATCTTTTGTAATGAAGTGTCAACTCCAATATTCTGCCCATACTTTTATTGGACTGTTTATTACTGAGGTTTTTAATTTTTCTATTGAAGTATAATTAACATACAATGTTGTATTAGTTTCAGATACACAATATAATGATTCAACAATTTTATATATTTCTCAGTGCTCATTATGCTTATTAGTGAGCTTTCAAAGTTGTTTCTACCTTATACATATAAATTATTGCCAGATACATGATTTGCAAGTATTTTCTCCCAGTCTGTAGCTAATATCATCATTTTTTGAATAGTATCTTCCAAGGAACTGAAGTTTGCAATTTTGAGGAAGTCTCATTAATCATTTGTGTCCTTTAGTGTCATATTTTTTAAAATTGTGACTAACCCAAGGTTATAAACATTTTTTCCTATAGTTTCTTCTGGAAATTTTATGCTTTTAGGTTTTACATTTATGTCTGTTATTCATTTTGAGTAATTTTTTTATACAGTACAAATTATGGATCTAATTATTCTAGAGCCATACAGTTAGAAGACTATCATTTCTCCACTGAATTGCTTTTGAACGTCAAAAATCAGTTGTTCACACATGTGTGAGCCTATTTCTAGACTCACCATTCTGTTCCACTGATCTATTAGTCCACTTGATGCCAGTACCACACTGTCTTGATTATTGTGGCTTTGTTAAGTCTGGAAATAAAGTGTATTAGTCTTCCACCTTTGTTCTCTTTCAAGGTTGTTTTGGATCTTCTAGATAGAGCCTTTGTGTTCTCATATGAATTTTAGAATCAGTTTTTCAAATCAGGATTTTGGCTGGGATTATGTTGAATCTATTCATCAGTTTAGAAAGAACTGACAATAATATTAATTCTTCTAACACCCAAACAAGACGATTTCTCCATTTATTTAGCTCTTTGATTTCTCTCAGGAATGTTTTATAGTTTTCTGTACACAAGCTTTGCAGATTTTGATGCTATTTTAAATAGGATTTTTTTTTAACTTCTAGATTTCACTAAATATTCTACATAAACAATTATATTGTCTATAAATACAGTTTTGCTATTTCTTTTAGAACCTCTAATACAATATTGAATAAAAGTGTTAAGAGTGAACATTATCTTCTTTCTTCTCCAATTTTTTTAATGTCATAAAATATACACCACATAAATTTCACTATCTTAACTGTTTAGGGTACATTTCAGTGACATTAAGTAAATTCATACTGTACAACCATCACTATCATCCATCCACAGAATTTCCATCTTACAAAACTGATACTCTATATCCATTCATGATAACTCCCCATTCCCTCATCTCTGCAAGGTTTTGGCAACCACCATTCTACTTTCTCTATGATTTTGTCTATTCTAAATATCTCAGGTAAATGAATTCATATAGTATTTGTCTTTTTGTTACTGGCTTACTTTATTTAGCATAATGTCCTCAAGATTCATCCATGTTATAGTATATCAGAATTTCCTTCCTTTTTATCACCCATTGTATGTTTATATAACATTTTGCTGACCCATTCATCTACAGATGGACACTTGGGTGGCTTCTATGTTTTAGTCATTATGAATGATGCACTATGAACACAGGTGTACAAATATTTCTTCTAGACCCTGCTTTTAGTTCTTCCAAGCATACACTCAGAAGTGTAACTGCTGGATCATATGGTAATTCTTTTTTTTTTTTTTAATGTTTATTTATTTTTGAGAGGGAGAGAGCACAAGCAGGGGAGGGGCAGAGAAAGAGAGGGAGACACAGAATCTGAAGCAGGCTCCAGACTGATCTGCCAGCACAGAGCCCAACGCAGGGCTCAAACTCATGAACCATGAGATCATGACCCTGAGCCGAAGTCAGATGCTTGACTGAGCCACCCAGGCACCCCAGTAATTCTACTTTTAATTTCCTGAGGAAACACAATACTATTTTCACAAGAGCTATACCATTTTTTTTAATGTTTTTATTTATTTTTGAGACAGAGAGAGACAGAGCATGGTCAGGGGAGGGGCAGAGAGAGAGGGAGACACAGAATCTGAAGCAGGCTCCAGGCTCTGAGCTGTCAGCACAGAGCCCGACACGGGACTTGAGCTCATAGACTGTGAGATCATGACCTGAGCTGAAGTCAGACACTTAACTGACTGAGCCACGCAGGCGCCCCAAGCTATACCATTTTCGTATCTTATCTTTTCTCCTAATGTTAGGGAGACAGTGAGTGTTCAGTCTTTCACCATTAAGTATGATATTAGCTGTACGTTTTTCATAGATGTTCTTTATCACATTGAGGAAGTTCTCTTCTATTCCTAGCTTTGCAGAGCCTGATGCAGGGCTTGAACTCATCAACTTGAGACCTGAGTTGAGATCAAGAGTTGGACGCTTAACCGACTGAGCCACCCAGGAGCCCCTTGCTGAGACTTTTTATAAGAACTTTTTTAAATGCTTTTTCAGCATCTACTGAAATGATCAAATAGTTTTTTTGGTTTGTTAATATGATAAATTACATTCATTGGTTTTCTAAACCAAAACTGCACTCTTGGAATAAAGCCCCACTTGGTCATAATATATTTCTTCCTTAAAATTATTCTTAGATTCAACTTGCTAAAATAATGTTTAGAATTTTTGCATTTATATTCATGAGGGATATAGGGCTTAAGTTTTCTTTTATTGTAATGTCTTTTTCTGGTTTTGGTATCAGAATAACATAGGCCTCATGGACTCAATTAGGAAGCCATACTCTTCTTTAGTGTTCTGGAATATGTGTACTGGCACGCAAATTATCAATTATCCCAGAGCTCAAGGGTGACCTTTTATTTCTTTTTTTCAAGTTTTTTCCTCTTTCTATTTCATTTTGGATGGCCTCCATTATCGTATGTTCAAGTTCACTTTTTCTTTTGCAACGTCTGATCTGCCATTAGTCCTACCCAGTGTATTTTTCATCTTAGACCCTGTAGTTTGCATTACTATAAATTCAATTGTAATCTTTTTTATATCTTCCAAGTCTCTATTTAATTTTTGGAATATCAGGAATATAGTTAACTGCCTTGATGTCTTCCTCTGCTAATTCTCGAGTCAATTTAATCAGTTTTTCCCCTCATCATGGTTTGTGTTCTCCTGCTTCACTGTATGCCTGATAATCTTTGAATGCCAACGTGAACTTTTTTTGTGTGATGGATATACTGTGTTTCTATAAACATTCTCAACCTTTGGTCTAAAACACTGGAAACTGTACTTTTGGGTCTTGTCTTTTAAATACTTTAGTCAGGATCAGACTGCATTTAGTTTATGGTTATATACTCCCCACTCCTGAAACAGAATCTTTCTGCATACTCCACCCAATGCCCATGAAGGTTTTCCAGTCTGGATAGTGGCAAGGTACTTACTATTCAAAGCCCTATGTGAGCATCAAGCACTGTCTGAATTCCATCAGATGGTTCTTTCCCTGGCTCTAGGCAGCTTTCTCACATGCATGTACCAATCAGTACTGTGTTGAATACTCTGAGGGGACTGTCTTTACACCTATGGATTTCTTTTTTTTTCTTTTTTTTCAAGTTTATTTATTTATTTTGAGAGAAAGGGAGGGACAAAGAGACGGGGAAAGAATCCTAAGCAGGCTCTGTGCTGTCAGCAGGGCTCGAACTAGCAAACTGTGAGATCATGACCAAAGCCAAACCCAAGTGGAATGCTTAACCGACTAAGCCACCTGGGCACCCCTTTCTCTTTTTTGTTTCTTCAACAAGAAAGCTTTCTCTTTTTTGTTTCTTCAACAAAAAAGCTTTCTCTTTTTTGTTATTCTATCCTACAAACTCTAGCCACCCTGGATTCCCTGGACTAAAGTTCATCTCACCTCTGGGAGTTCATTGGGTTCCCCTCCCTATAATGCAGTATGGAAATCAAACTGGAGTAATCATTGGGTTCACCTCATTTGTTTTCCATTCACTGCCTGTCCTTCATTGCTTGAAAACCACTGTTAGCTATTTTTATCCTTTTTTCCCCTTTGGTTATTTCAAGAGTGAGGTAAATCTAGTCCTTTTTATTCCAATTTCAACAAAAGCAGAAGTCCAGTACGACTGTTTTTAAGGTTTGTTTGCTTTTTTGTAATGTTCTAACATTTCCTCATAAAGTATATAATGTGTATTGGCTTTCTTTTTAAGTTTCTTGTTTGGAACTCCCTGAGGTTCCTGGAATTAATGAGTAGCATCATTCAACATTTCTTGAAATTTCTCAGTTATTATCTCCTAAACTACCACTTTGTCTCTGTTCCATTAAGTCTTATGAAGCTCCAATTAAATCAAAATAGGCTAATAAAATCTGAATTTCTTTTCCGAATTTCTGATTTTCTTCAATGCATTCATTTTTTCAAGAAAGATGTACTGAACACCTACTATGTGTCAGACACTGTCCTAAGCAATATAGAAACAAAAATAAGACACTAAACCTACCTGCTAGAATACTGGATATTGAAAGTGTAGAAGAAAAGGAGAGAAAGCAGACATGCACAATACATTCTGATCAAGCTGCTATGCAAGCACAGAAATACCTAATCCAGACTTTTTGGGAAGATCAGGTAAGAGTATTTCTCAGAAAAAATACACCAGCAGAGACTGAGACATAAGTAGATTACATTGTATTAATATTACAACTTTGAAAAGAAAAAATTAAATAGCTAAAATACTAATCATTTTTAAAAACACTATTCATATCTATGTCTACGAAATGTTCAAACAAAAATAGTTAACTAAAAAATTATGAATTCCCAAAGTCTAATCATCATAAAGCCCTGCATGGTCTGGACTTCTCTACCTTCACCTCACATCATTTTCGTCCTATCTCTCTTTGCCCCAGTCACACTAGACATTTTCAGTTCCTAATATGCCACATCATTACCTAACTTAGAGAACTTTATTCATACTTTTTTGTGTAAAATGCCCTCAGCTTACTCCTCTGTGCCATTCACCTTTCTTTTAAACTACTTCAAAGTTCAACTCAAATGACACTTTCTCAGATAAACTGTCTCTGTTGCAGACTAAGTAAAACATTCTTGTACACTTCCTTAGCACCACATTTCTCCCTTTAATAAAACTCGTTATACTTAAATTCTTTTTCAGTGTACGCTTTCACCAATACTTTAGACACTCTGAGGGTAGGAATCACGACTATCTTGTTCACCGCTGCCTAGACCAAGCACATAAAATCTCAATAAATATCAGGTGGACTGACTGTACTTGACAGTTACGTATGTATGTAAGTATGTATGTATTCATTCATGCATTCATTTCGGTTTTATTTTTAAGTTATCTATACACCCAACATGGGGCTCAAATTTACAACCTGGAGATCAAGAGTCACATGCTCTACCAAATAAGACAGCCAGGCGCCCCTCTCTGACAGTTTTAAACTTAGTAATCAACATACTTTAGGATGAAAAGACTGGTCTCTGAAAAGACCCTCCTGACCACCTAAGATAAAGTCAATCACAGTTTTTAATGCTATCATTTTAGTTACTAATATAAGACTGGACAAATGCCTCATTTTTGGTTTCATAAATAAATCTCTGATATAGTTTTACCATTCAAAATATAAATAAAATATTTTGTAAAAAGAACTCACCAAAATATTTTTCTTATGTCGTTTCTCCTTTATATGTTTATGAGCTCCCTGGATGTTTTCAATGTGAATTAAGCAAAGTTTGCATAGATATCGGCAATTGGTATATTCTGGTGAGCGCTGAAAAGTTAAAAAATACATTTTCAGAAAACAGAGAAGTAAATTTTTGACTATATATTTGGATGACATAAACATAAGTAACAAAAATAGGCATTAAAGGAATAAATTTTTAATAAACAAATCAGTACTTATATACCGAAAAGATAGTTGTCCTTTTGAAAACAGTCATCATAGGCGATTATACACTAATTTCAAACAACATGATAATGTAATATAGTCTTTAGACTCCAATGTAGGATAAAAAAGTCAGTCTTGTTACTTAGTCTTATTCCAATGTTGTCCCAAAAACCAGTTTCAAACTTTGTCTTTTGATTATAAAAAATAAAATCCACCCTCAAATAGGGGATTTCAAAAGAATGAACTGCAAATATGGAAGACAGTTTCAAAAGCTGAGTTCCAAAATCACTCCAATGAATCTCAATCTCATGGGAATAAATGGATACTCTCTCGAGTCAACTATTCCAAAGGGAACAATTCTGACACACAAAATTATCATAGTACTTTAGTCATACTTTATAAATCTACTCTTGAAATAATTTTTAAAAACTTAGTAATTTCAAAGGGCCTGTTATGTGCTAGGCACCATACTAGGTGTTTTCACATATAATTTGTCACTTTAATACCCCTAATAATCCAATTAGATTGGTATTATCTTCATTCTATACATGTGAAAACAAAAGCTCATACAGCTTGTAACTTTCACAAGGATACAACATTAAGTAGGAGATGCTGAATTTAAATTCATGTATATCTGAATCCAAAACCAGCTCTATCCATATTGATTACACAATGAAAAATTATAAAAACACAATAAATACACATTGAATTTAAAATACTATTTCTAGTGCCTTATACTGAAATTGCAGCAATGCTTAAATTTTTATCTCAGATCGATCTTCAATAGGCTGCAATTCCTGACAAAAAGATTCTCACCCCAAATTTACCAACAATCCTACCAGACTAAAAATAAATATAGCCATCATTTAATGACTCCGCATTTTACTGGCAAAGCAACTAAATCTCAAGAATTAAATAATCTGTCCAAGGCAACAAGCAAAAAGGAAAATTCAGTTCGATAGTCATTTCGATTTGTAGTATAAAAATCCTTTCACCATTTGCAAAGGTATGGATGGAGCGAGAGTTATGCTAAGTGAAATAAGTCAGAGAAAGACAAATACCATGTGATTTCACTCATATGTAGAATTTAAGAAACAAAACAAATGAGCAAAGGGGAGAAGGGGGGGGCAAAGCAAGAAACAGATGCTTAACTACAGAGAACAAACTGGTTACCAAAAGAGAAGTGGGTAGGAGGATGGGTTAAATAGGTGATGGGAATTAAGGAGAGCACTTGTGATGAGCACCAAGTGTTGTATGGAAGTGCTGAATCACTATACTTTACACCTGACACTATCATTACACTGTATGTTAACTGGAATTTAAATAAAAACTTAAAGACAAAAAACAAACCAAAAAAACTCTTTCAAATCTGTCCTTCTTGGGGAACGAATTAAGACCTTGCAGAGACTCCTACCTCTTAGTTTCTAACCACAATTAATACTTAACTCCCTAAATACCTTCTTAGCTCATACTATGTCAGACATTTATCTAGGAGTTGGGGAAATATAAACAAAACAAATTCTCTGTTCTCACAGTTTACATTCTAGTGTACAGAGACATGTAATAAATAAACAAATGCACAAATTAATAGGAATATGGTGTGGGAGTATTAACTACTTTTTTAAAAAAGGGTCCTCACTTAAGACTTTACTGATAAACTTAAAGGAAGTGAAGGATTAAGCTGGGTGGATATTTGGTAAGAGACATTCTAAGCAGAAGGAAATGTTAATGCTAAGGCCCTGAGGCAGGAATGTGCTAATATGTTTGAGAAACTGCAAAAAGCCTAGTATATGACTGGCAGAGGGGTAATTGGGGCCAGGTCACAGGGCCCCTTATAAAAAGACCCTGGCTTTTATTCCAAGTGTGAGAGGAAGACACTGAAGGTTTTCAAGCAGAGAATTACAAGATCTAATCTACTTTTAAAGGGATCACTTGCCTTCTTCCTAATTCCTTCAAGAACAGAAGCAGGAAGAGCTTATTGCCATTATGAGCATACTGCAACAATCCAGAAGAGAGATGATGTTGACTTGGTTCAAGAAGAGTGGTGAATGTGGCAAGAAGGGTCGATTCAGGAGTCAAAAGCATAAATACAGAACACCTGAAGCTATGAATATTGATGAGGGAGTCATGAAATCACTTATGACACGAGTTTTTCAGTTGTAAAATATTAGCGGACAAGGACTTGTCTGGATTTTTTTTATAAGAAAAATTTGTTGTAACACTGAACGGGGAGTCAGAAAGCTTGAGATGACATCTCAATTGACCTTGGATAAATCTCTAACACTGAAAACTGCTTCTATCATCTTAGAAAGTAATAATAAAAATTGCTCTCCTTGGTAAATTCAATTCTACAAATAGCTGATCTTTATTTAGTGGTTACTACATACCAGGCACTATGCCAAGAACTTTACTTGTATTACTGTATTTAGCCCTCCTAATAGCCAATGAGCTGTTATTTTTTTATCAACTCTATTCTAATGATGAAGAAACTGAGGTTTAAAGAAGTTAAGTAACTTATCCAATGTTACCCAACCAGTAAGTGGCAGAGATAGACCCCATGACTCAGAAACCCATACTTTAATCACTAAGCAAACTACCTCCAATTATTGGCTAACTTCTATGTGCAAGGCAATATATTAAGTACAACAGGAAATAGGACAAAAATGTTCTATCATGAAGCTTCTAGTTTCACAGGAGAAACAAATAAAAAATGTTTTAAAATTCCTTTATTATAGTTATATTTTATTTTGCCATTAAACACACACACTAATAAACCTTTTTCTGGGCATGGAAATTCTAGTCAACAATACTAGTCAACTAGTATTTCCTAGTCAACATTTAACACTCACTATGGGGAAATTTACCCTTCTGATCTAAGAGCTTGGATTCATTCCTTCTTTGGTACAGTTTAAAAATCTACATTTTACTCCTCAATCAGATAATCTATGGGTATAGTATGAAACAAAGGACCTGATGAAACCAAAAGCAAGTAGTTAAGAATATTCTTAATGGGGGTGCCTGGGTGGCTCAGTGGGTTACGTGCCCGACTTCGGCTCAGGTCATGATCTCAGGGTCCATGGGTTCGAGCCCTGCGTCGGGCTCTGTGCTGACAGCTCAGAGCCTGGAGCCTGTTTCGGATTCTGTGTCTCCCTCTCTCTCTGACCCTCCCCCGTTCGTGCTGTGTCTCTCTCTGTCTCAAAAATAAATAAACGTTAAAAAAAAAAATTAAAAAAAAAAAAGAATATTCTTAATGAATGTCTAAAGCTGGTAAAAAAAAAAAAAAAAGGTTAACTAAGAGTACACTCAGCAACTGGGGCACCTGGTTGGCTCAGCTGTGCTGACAGCTCAGCGCCTAGAGCCTGCTTCAGATTCTGTGTCTCCCTCTCTCTCTGCTCCTACTCTTCCCCTGCTCATGCTTGGTCTCTCTGTCTCTCTCAAAAATAAACAAAACATTAAAAAAAAAAGTACACTCAATTGAAACAAGAGGTTTTGGAGGACAAAGAGGTGCCAGGAAGAAAAGAGACTACAGACATCTATGCTGGTACTGGCACACTCATTTTATATAATTATTGCCTAAATTCAAATAAACAAATTCAAACAACAAATAATACGTCTTCCACACTTCCAAGCTTTTCTTTTACCCCAGGCCATTCTTTCCCACCACCATCAAATATCCATTCCACCCCAACTTCTTCCTTCTCCCAAGAATTGATCTTTCCTGCTTCATATCTTACCCCATCCAGTCCCCAACCTGTCTTAAAAACACATCTTTCACATTTCCTTTATATATGCCATATAATATTCACCTATATCAGCCTTCCCCAATTCACCAAGTCAATTCCTAACTACTCCTTCAGACTCCATTCCAATGTTACCTCTTTATAAAGCATTCAAGCTGGTTGCTCTTTTAAGATCCCATTTTCAAACAACAGTGTTACTATTACTGTTATTTGCTTACATGTTTTTCTCTAATCAGTAAACTCCTAGAGGAGAAGCATCATGTTTTTAAAAATGCCACACACGTCCAATTCAACTTTTTATCACCAGATCATGGTACATGAAAAGCACTCAATATTTATCTTAACAATACACAGATCCAGAATAGCACTAATTCCAGACTTAGGGAAAAGAAAATGATAGGAAAGAGAGGACTAAGTAAAATAACAAATTGCAAAAGACTTCCTTCTAACTAGCTTGGGAGACTAGCTAGTACAGAACCTAAATTCTCTTCTACATTATGGGCCCCGACGCCCTTAATATTCCTTTCTATTTTCAGAGGGTGACTACTCTGTCCTATTAATAACCTAGGATCGCCTTCTTCAATTTAGATATGACCTCATTTTTCTAAACTCTACAAAATTATACCATTTCTTTCTTTCCTTTCTTATTTATCAAGAATGATTACCTATTTCCTTGTATACATATTCACAAATATCCCAAATATCTATTTATGAACAGATTGATTTATGATTCTTTCCTTCAATACCTAGCAGTGTTTTTATTAAGGCTAGGAATGTGTATTTCTAGATTAAAAAATTAATTAGTACTCAGGAACAAGATACAAATGGCTACAACAGTTCCTAATACACTGGAGATACTCAGTAAATTTGGGAGAAAAAAGAGGAAAAGGTAGAAAACCAAGGAAAAAGGGTTAAAGTGTAATACATCATATAGTATTTACTAATTTATTTATCATTCCAAATGGACTGTTCACTTCTAATTCATAAACTGCCACTTTCACCAATATATCCCCAGTGCCTAGCATAGTACCTAGAAAGTAACAAGCACTCCATATCTATTGATGAGTGAATAAATCAAGGGTCAACAAACTTCTTCTGTAAAGGGACAAAGTAATACTTTGGTAAATATTTTACTTTGGTAAATATTTTGGTAAATATTTACTTTGGTAAATAATGAATATTATACGCTTTGATAAATAATAAATATTTTATGCTTTGCAAGCTATATGCTCTCTAGAGCAACTACTCAATGCAACTCTGCCATGGTAGCATGAAAGCAGCCATAGACAATAGGTAAACAAATGGGCATGGCTGTGTACCAATAAAACTTTGTTTATAAAAACAAGGAGTAGGGGTTTTTTAAATCACAATTTAAAAAACACAAAACTCACCAACCAAAAAGCAAAAAAAGAGGATAACCCCATAGTTTGTTGACCCCTGGAATGAGAATGAATGAAGTCAGATTCACAGATATAAGGATTTACTGAACAAAGGGAGAGAAGAAAGCAGGAAAGAGGGAAGTTAGGAAAAATGAAAGCTATCTCTGCCTTAGCAATAAAAGGAAAAAAAAAAAAAGAGCTGTACTTGGCAAAGAAAAGTTATGAAACATGCATCTTCCTCCAAACAACTAAAATGACATAGTATACTTTTTCAAGTCGAAAGATGTGATCTCTTTCTAAGCGTTCTTCTGCTTGTTTCAAGCCTAGCCTCTGCTCAGGTGTCAATGCAGATTCATCTATCACAGTAGCATTTTCTAAATAGTCCATCTCTGAAGAATTTTCTTTATTAGATTCATCATTCTTCATTTTACCTGGAAAAGGAAGCAACCACTTAGTTACCATCAGAACTGATAAATTAAAAAAAAAAAATTTAATGGAAAACATTCAATTTCTGCACATACAGAAAAAAGATTCTTTCCTTATACATTCCTTAGTTGTACAAGTTGGTATACTTATGTAAGATTCAAGTAAGAGATATACATGGTATCAGAATTCACAAAGAAAAATCTATGTCATGGGTCAAATGCCTATCTTGTTCTTCCAACCTATCAAGAGAGACAAATCTAACTGACACTCACTGCAGAAGGCTAACACACTATAACCATCTTGCAAAATGTCTGAAGTGTGATAAAAAGCTATTTGAAGTCCCAAAGATTAATCACTAAAACCAGTTTAGTGACTTCATCAATATACACTAGCAGCCAAAATAACATACATACTCTAGACCACAAACCCACACCAAGCTCCTCCCTCTTTGCTTTCACTGAACTCATGGATATCTCTACCACATCAATATTTCTTTCTTTGCTTCCCTACCTCATAGCTACATTGCAATCTCTTCAAGGCAAAGACTGGATGCTGTCATCTTTTCATTTTCAGCACGTAGCATTATATACCTAGCATACAGTAGGTTCCACCATCACTCTGATTTTTCTAAATACATAATGAATCATGTTATTCTCTTGCTTAAAATATATAAGGCTTTCAAAGAGTTCAGGATAAAGTTTAAACTCTCTAGCTTATTACATGTCATTCTTGCCTTCATGAAGGCAGTAAACAGAGTAACTACAATAATTCCAAGTTGTAGCAAGTGTTATAAAAGGGGAAATGCAAGTAACTGAGAAGGAGACTTTAGATATGGGAGTCAGGGAAGGCTTCTCTCAGATTTTAAACCAAGACCTTCAGAAAGAGAGCTAAGTTCTCTATATCTCTAACCTTATATTCTGCCTTAAGCATCTTTCGTTTCATTCATACCAAATGTGCTAGAATGGATCATTGCTACTTCAAGTCTCAATGTCCTTTATATATGTTTTTTCTTCCACCATCAAGGCCCTCCTCACTTCAACTAGTAATGTTTACCTGTCCTGCAAAATTCAGCTTGAGCTTAACCTAATTCAGAAGACAGTCTGATATTCTTTATACAGTTGACACTTGAACAATACTGGGGCTTGGGGTGCCAAAATCTGCATGTAACTTTTGACTGCCCAAAACCTTTACTATTAATAGCCTATTTTTGACCAAAAGCCTAATGATTAACAGTTGATAGACACACATTTTGCATGTTATATATATACTATACATATATATATATATATATATACTATATATTTTATTCTTACAGTAAGGTAAGCTAGAAAAAAGAAACTGTTATTAAAAAAATCGTAAGAGAAAATAGATTTACAGTACCATACTATATTTACTAAAAAAAAAAAAAAAAATTAGGGGTGCCTGGCTGGCTCAGTCAGTAGAGCATGTGACTCTTGATCGTGAGATTATAAACTGAGCCCCATGCTGAGTGTAGTGATACTTTTAAAAAAATGAAAATATTAAAAAAAAAATTTTAAGCTTATTTTTATTTATTCTGAGAAAGAAAAGGAGAAAGAGCACAAGAGAGGGAGGAGCAGAGAGAGAGAGAGAGAAAGAGAGAGAAAGAGAGAGAGAGAGAGAGAGAGAAAGAGAGAGAGGGAGAGGGAGAGGGAGAGGGAGAGGGAGAGGGAGAGAATCCCAACCAGGCTCCACGCTATAAGCACAGAGCCCAACTCGGGGCTCCATCCCATGAACGATGAGATCATGACCTGAGCCAAAATCAGGAGTCAGACACTTACCCAACTGAGCCACCCAGGTGCCCCCAAAAATAATAATTTTTTTTAATTAAAAAAAAATCCATATAAGTGGACCTGTGCAATTCAAACCTGTGTTGTTCAATTATACAACTGTATTCTCATAACACTCTCTATTGTTTCACATTTGCATAATAATGTAATTTGTATTCATTTATCTATCTCCTACTTCACATGATAGATTCCTTGATGCTAATGACTAGGTATTATTTAACTTTGTACTTTCAGATTTTAATACCTAGACCAGAGAAGACACATAATAAAAGTGTACTGAACAAATAAATTTGGATGTATCTAAAAACACTACTTAAAGTAAACGTTCATGGACAACAGATCTCTCCATTCTGCCCTCAAAAGCCAACTGCATGCCATCTAGAAGAACCATGACAGTCAATTCTACCTTTTGATAACACGAATTTTCTAAACAAAGAAGAAATGATAGGCCTTTGGAAATGAAGTGTTTCCTACCACAAGGACACAGAAGTCTCTAGAGTCAGGTGGCAAACTCTTAAGATGTTATTAGAGGATTCAAACATAAGAATTATGTTAGGTTGGCTAATTAATTCTTAAATTATTGTCAGGGAAAGACTGATGCACAATAAGTAATTTGCAATTGTATCCTAGTATTTAGAAAAATAATTTAGCTTTTTAGTAACGATTTTATGATGGTAATGTAAAATAAAAGGTAAAATTCTAGTTTTATTTCTACATTTCATGATAAAGAACAGTAGTAAGAATATTCTAACCTTTTTCTCTTTTCTATATGTACAATTTGCCAAGCACTACAAGGCAACATCAGCAAATCTTGTAAAACTGTCATTTCTGCCAATATAAATAATTATAGAAAGTTACATACCTTCTTTAAAATTCAGAAATAAATTATTTATTTTTCTAAAACCAACATGGATATAAAATAACATCTGGCAGAAGTTCCCAAATTTCTTCAATCAAACTCCAGTTCTGTGAGATGTTAATACTATCCCAAAACAACAAGAGTTCAAAACAGGTATTCAAACAAAAACCTCTACATGAATGTTCATAGCAGCACTATTCACAATAGTCAAATGTGGAAATGACCCAAATGTCCAATCACTGATAAACATAAACAAAATGTGGCATATCCGCACAGTGGAATATTATTCAACTGTCTTAGCTCAGGTTGTCATAACAAAATACCATAGACTTAACAGGGATTTATTTTCTCACAGTTCTAGAGGCAGGAAAGCCCAACATCAAGGTGCCAGCAGGTTTGGTGTCTAATTAGAGCTCTCTCCTTGGATTGCAGACAGTTGCTTTCTTGCTGTGTCCTCACAAGGCCATTCCTTGGTTCATGCATACAATGAGACAGATGCCTCTATTCCTCTCCTTATAAGGCTTCAATCCCATTGTATTAGGAACCCACCCTTATGACCTCATTTAATCTTAATTACCTACTAAAAGCTCTTATCTCCAAATGCAATCATACCGGGAGTTGAGACTTTAGCATACAAAATTTAAGGGGACACAATTCAGTCTATAGCATCAGCCTTAAAATGGAAAAGTCCTGGGGGGTGCCTGGGGGGCTCAGTCAGTTAAGCATCCTACTACTCTTGATTTCAGCTCAGGTCACCACCATGATTTCATGGTCATGAGATCGAGTTCCACATCAGGCTCTGCACTGGGTGTGGAGCCTGGTAGAGATTCTCTCTCCCTCTGCCCCTCTCCCCTGCTTTTCCATGCTCGCTCTCTCTCTCTAAAAAAAAAAAAAAAAAAAAAGTACTGATATATATAACACAAATGAACCTTGAAAACACGATGCTTAATGAAGGAGCCAGACATACAAAACAACATACATGATTCCATTTCTATGAAATATCCAGAAAAGGTAAATATATAGAAACAGAAAGCTTCGTATTAGTGATTGTCAGAAGATGACAGGAGGAGGGCAAAAGGATGTGAATCTTAATGAGTAGAGTGTTTCCTTTTGGGGTGATGAAAAAGTTCTGCAATTAGGTAGTGGTGATGGTTGTACAACACTATAAATGTACTTAATGTCACTAAATTATATACTTTTAAATGGTTAAGACAGTAGTTATCATATGACTCAGAACTCTACTTCAACATATATATCAAGGAGAAATGAATACACACACCCACACAGAAATTTTTAAATAAATGTTCAAAAAAAATGTTCATTGCAGGGTTATTTATACTAGGCAAAAGATGGAAACAATTCAATTATCTATCAGCTGATAAAAGGATAAGTAAAACATGGTATAGCCATAAGATGGAATATTATTCAGCAATAAAAAGGAGTAAGGTACTAGTACATGCTACAACATGTATGAATCTTGAAAACATTCTGCTAAGTGTAAAAAGCCAGACACAAAAGGCCACATGTTGTATGATTCCCTTTATATAAAACAGGGAAATCTATAGAGACAGAAAGTAGATTACTGGCTGGCAATGTCTAGGAGGAGGAAGTAATGAGTAAGTGACTTCTAATGGGTACAGTTTCTTTTGGGGGTGATAAAAATTTTCAGGAATTAGACAGTGGCTATATCTACACAACTCTATCAATATAGTACTAAAAACCCCTAAACTGTATGTTTTTAAATGAGACATTTTGGCATGTGAACTGTATCTCAATAAAACTATTATATAAAAAGGTAAATAAGAAAAATTTTAAATATGACAAATAGTAATAAAGACTATGGAGAAAGGCACCTGGGCATCTGACTCCTGGTTTCAGCTCAGGTTATGATCTCACAGTTCATGAGTTCGAGCCAAGTCAGGCTCTGAGGGGCTGGTGCAGAGCCTGCTTGGGATTCTCTCTCTTCCTCCCTCTCTACCCCTCCCTCACTCACATTCTCTCTTAAAATAAATAAATGAACTTAAAAAAAAAAAAAAAAGACTACTGAGAACAATTAAAAAGAGTAAAGACTGTAAATTCCTCCTTCACTGAAAAGGTGAAAGAGGTAAGGGAGCAAGCCATGTGGACATCTCAGAGAAGAATGTTCCAAGCAAAGGAAAAGCAAATGTGAAGACCATTCTCCATATTTGAGGAAATGCAAGGAAACCATGCAGTTGGAGCAGAGAAGGGGAGAGGGAAAAAATGTAGAAAGAAAGCAGAGAAGTGGAACAGTAGCACAGATCACAGAAGCACAGATCACATAGGGCCTCACAGGTCACTGCAAGGATGCTAACTATTACTCTAACGTATAGGAAACTAGTAAAACATTTTGAAGAGTAGTAACATGATCTGAATAATTTTAAAAGGATTATTCTGGCTGTGTAAAAAGTAAAATGAAGGGTGGTGTAAATGAAAGTAAGGAAATGAGTTGGGTTATCCTGCTCAAAAGCATATCTTACTCAGGAGCTTTTTAAAAATCCAGCATCTTGGAGCCCGTGAGTGGCTCAGTCGGTTAAGCATCCAAATCTTGGTTTTGGCCCAGGTCATTATCTCACAATTTCTTGAGTTCAAGCCCCATGTAAGTCTCTGTGCTGGCAGCATGAAGTCTGCTTGGGATTCTCTCTCTGCCTCTTTCTCCCCACCCTTCTCACTTGCACTGTCTTGTCTGTCTCTCTCAAAATAAATAAACTTGAAAAAAAATTTTTAAATACTAAAAGGGGACCTGGGTGGCTTAGCTGGTTAAGAGTCTGACTTTAGCTCATGCCATGAATTCTCGGTTGGTGAGTTCAAGCCCCACATCAGGCTGTCTGCTGTCAGCACGGAGCCCACTTCAGATCCTCTGCCTCCCTCTCTCTCTAACCCTCCCGTTTGTGCTCTTTCAAAAATAAACATAAAATAATAAAAATTAATATTAAAAAATAATCCTATGGTCGCCTGTATGGGTCAGTCTATTCAACATCTAACTCTTGATTTTGGCTCAGGTCATGATCCCATGGTTGTGGGACTGAGCCCTGTCTCAGGCTTAGCAAGGGCTCAGCGCTGAACATGGAACCTGCTTAATTAAGATTCTCTCTCTCTCCTGTTGTCCCTCTTCCTTGCTTGTGATCTCTCTCAAATAAAAGTAAATAAATAAATCTTTAATTTAGATTTTTCACTAACTCAAGTGGTCAAACCATTGTAAGTGATCTTTAAGCAACTTCAAGCATTCACAGGGGCACCTGGGTGGCTCAGCTGGTTATCAGAGCCTGCTTAGGATCCTCTGTCTCCCTCTCTCTCTGTCCTAGGCCCGCTCACATCCTTGCTCTCTCAAAAATAAATACATTTCAAAGAAAAAAATCATTGGGGCGCCTCAGTGGCTCAGTTGGTTAAGCATCTGGCATCAGCTCAGGTCATAATCTCGTAGTTAGTGAGTCTGAACCCCACACTGGGCTCTCTGCTGTCAGCTCCTGTCTTAGTATAATCTGTCTCCCTCTCTGCTCCTTCCCGCCAGCGCTCTCTCAAAAATAAATAAACATTAAAAAAAAAAAATCATTCATGGGGCTGCTGGGTGGCTTAAATAGTTGAGTGACTTCAGCTCAGGTCATGATCTCGCAGTTAATGTGTTCAAGCCTCTGTGCTGACAGCTGGAGACTGGAGCCTGCTTTGGATTCTGTGTCTCCCTCTCTCTCTGCCTCTCCCCTACTCATGCTCTATCTCTCTCGAAAATAAACAAACATTTAAAAAAATTTTTTTTAATCATTCATTGGGGCACCTGGGCGACTCAGTTGATTAAGCATCTGACTCAGTTATAACTCAGGTCATGATTGCATTAGTTTCATTGGGTTTGAACCCCACAATGGGTTTTGTGCTGATGGTGCAGAGCTTACTTGGGATTCTCTCTCTTCTCCCTTTCCCTTTGCCCCTCCCCAGCTCGTGCTGTCTCTGTCTAAATAATAAACTTAAAAATTTTTAATACAAAAAATAAATTTAAAAAAATCATTCACATGTTATCATGTTCAGATTTGCTTATCTAAACATTATCAGTAGTGTTATTTATTTGATACTATCTTTATTTATTTTTTTTTTTCAACGTTTATTTATTTTTGGGACAGAGAGAGACAGAGCATGAACAGGGGAGGGGTAGAGAGAGAGGGAGACACAGAATCGGAAACAGGCTCCAGGCTCTGAGCCATCAGCCCAGAGCCTGACGTGGGGCTCGAACTCCTGGACCGCGAGATCGTGACCTGGCTGAAGTCGGATGCTTAACCGACCGCGCCACCCAGGCGCCCCTATTTGATACTATCTTTAAATTGACTTGCTTTTTTTGTCCTTCTCCTAAAGCATATCTTTAAAATTATGAAGTTGGTATTTTTCTTATGCATATAAAAATACGTCTATTAAAATAAAAAAAAAAAGTCTGTCAACATACTATCACCAGAAATAAAAAGAAACTATTTCTAAACTCTTTACCGGAGGTTCTCAAAGTGTGAAATAGCTTTCTTTTGTTATTCATATACCAAGAAAAGGTTTTATCCAACTAGCCACAGAAACATGAGGAAAAAAGATTGGTAAGAAAAATCCATTAAGTTAAAGAGAATCAGGATTACTCAAAAGACATAGACAACATTTATAAGCAATTAATTAAAACTAAGATCAAAATCCCAAAAGAAAATGAATTTTATACCAATAGCTCAAGTAAATTCCAAGGGTCCTAACCAATCTGTGCTTCCATTCTTGTTCCTGTCAAAAAATTTGCTGCACTGCAGACAAAAAGATTAAAAATATGTATCTGTATCTGATCATAGCACTACCTTACTTAAAATTCTTTAGTGTCTTCCAAAACACTCATAATAAAGTCCAAACTGCCTATCATGTCCTAAAAGGTCCTTCATTCTCCAATTGTTCTAAGACTTTTCAGCTGCATCATTTGCTACTTTTCCCCTCAATTCTGTTCCAGTCATACTCAATCTCAGTCATACTCTCAGTCTCACAATTATGTCCTACATTTTCTCAATCTAAAATCTAAATCCCTCAATTAAATCATGTACTCTCTCAACTCTTAAGTTTTTGGCACTGAACTAAACCACCACTTTATCTGTATCACCCCCCATCAAACTAGAAGCTTCCTTGAGGTCTGGGGCTGTATTTTTTGGGTTTTTCATTGTAAACATATGCTTGGCATATAAAAGGAACTCAATACATACATGTTTGTTGAATGAATGAGTTACATATTACCAGGACCACTTAAAAAGTGTTTGTGTGTGTACACATGCACATACCTACATACTGGACTATAGGAGCCACTAATTTCTATTTGCACAGGCTTTTTACCCACCTCAATAAATGTAAACGTTCTTTTTTAGCTTAAAAAGCCATATTATTTGGGCACCTGGGTGGCTCAGTTGGTTAAGCATCTTACTCTTGATTTCAGCTCAGGTCATAATCTGACGGTTGTGAGATCAAGCCCTGTGTCAGGCTCTGCACTGAGTGCAGGGCCTGCTTGGGATTCTCTCTCTCTCTCTCTCTCTCTCTCTCTCTCTCTCTCTTTCTGCCCCTCCTCTGCTCACACATGCACACTTGTGCTCTTTCTCTCCCTCTCAAAATAAACAAACATTTTTAAAAAGCCGTATTATTAATGTCCTTCTTGTAATTAAAGTAGTTAAAATCAAACTGGTGATAATCTAAACACTATTAACATAGGAAAAATCTCTCCAAAAATGTGACCCTGGGATAATGTAATTTGTACTTACTCAAATCATCTGATATGTCTTCAATTCCCGAAGCACTATCATCAGAATCACCAGTATTATCTGTACATGCTTGTTGCTTCTGAGATCGTGGTGAGTTTTCCAAAGCAGATTTTTCTCCCTCTACAACATCAATATTCACTTTGTCCAGAGAAGTAAAGGAACTTGGAATTTTTCTTCCAATCTGCTGTAATTCTATCTGTCGCATGTTTTCTTTTAACGGTAAACTGGGTGCCTTCTCTGGTTCTGTTAGCGAACCAGGGACCTTTTCTGATTTCATCTGAGCAATGGGTACTTTTTCTGTTTTCCTCTGTGAACTAAGTGCCTTTTCTGCTGCTATTGCCTGGGAGCTGGATGTCTTTTCTGTTTTCACTGGTGAATTAGATGACTTTGGTGACTTTTCCGCTTTTGCCTGTGAAACAGGTACCTTCTCTGCTTTTACTGGTGAATTAGGTGATTTTTTTGTTTTGCAATGACTTTGATCTCGAAGGACTAATCCCAAATCTTTAGGACTTGCTACGTTGGCAGCATTTACTTTACATGATTTAACTTCTGTCTTTTCTATACAAATATCATTTTGCTTATTTTTTTTACTACTATTCCTATTTGGAGAGCTGGTCCCAATTTCTTTTATGGATTTATCATTTCTAGCTTTCAAAGTTTGATTAGATATAACTTTAACTGCTTTGCTTTCTTCAGAAAGAGCCCAAGCATTCTTCTTTGGTTCATGATTTTCATTTTTAGAGGTCTTAGACTCTTCCATTATTTGAAAACCTGCTTCTTCCCAATTGTGATACTGTAAAATGGCAGATTTCTAGTAGTTGAATTGCTTCAAGTCCAGATTAGGCAAACAAACTATTGGATTGGAAAAAAAAAAAAAAATCTGTTATTTAAAACACAAAAGCCACTTTTTTTAAATTGGTGAGACTTTCAAAATTTGTTCTTAAAACTAAAGAAATAGTAAAAAATTAAAAACTCTGAAAACCATATGAGGAGTTAAAACCCACTTAGTAAATAACAACCAAATGCTCATAAAGAAGGTTGTAATGTAATTATGGCAATGTGACATCAAAACAATTTTAGAAGTAAAATTTGTTTTACATTACTCAATAAGAATTTCAACTAAAAGGGAAATAAAACCTGCAATTGATGTACCACAATTAACATAAAAGGAAATGGAACAAAGAAAACACAAAAATCCTAATCTAGGGGAGCCTGGCTGGCTCAACCAATGGAGCATTTGACTCTTGGGGTCGTGAGTTCAAGTCCCACATGGTGTATACAGATTACTTAAATAAACAAAGCTTTTAAAAAAAGAATCCAAATTTATAGGCAATATAGGGAATCAGTTTATAGAGGCCCAAATTGTAAGATTTTGCCTACATGACTTTCCTACTAAACACTACCTATTTATACTGCTAACCTACTTCAAACTTGATTTTCTAAAGATGGGGAAATAATGTCAACAGACTTTCTCCACCTCTAAAGTATAAAGGAGTTTAAATTAATTTTTCTGAGATTAAAAAATTTAAAAATAGGAACCCAGAATGAAAAAATGATAGTAATATTTTATATGATATAATGGTGGATACATGACATTATACATTATACAAAATCGATAGAATATATACCATTAAAAGTGAACCCTAACATAAACTATGGACTTTGGGTGCTAGTGACACATCAATGTAGGTTCACTGACATAACAAATATACCACCCTGGGATGATGACAGGGAGGCTATTCCTGTATTGGGGAAAGGAGTTTATGAGCCTTCTGTATTTTCTGGTCAATTCTGCTATAAAAATTTAAACCGCTATATAAAAAAGAATGTTTAAAAAAGAAAGATGATAGAATACTAAAATCAGTCAGAACTCATCTTGTTCTAAAATATAATAGAAACAATTATACATTTACCACTGAGCACAAACTACAAACAAATTAAAATGCTGCATTTTGTTAAGTTATTTCTATATTAGAAATACCCTGTATACTGTATTTTACAGAAATAAGAATTTTTTTTTACTGTTCACTTTGCCCTGTATGCCTTAAATTCAGATCTATGCTTCTAAACAGATAACTAATATGAATAAAAATTAAAGTCAGCTAAAACAAAATGTAAGTGGCATCTTTGATTTTACTTAATTTATTAAACTACAAATTTGGGCAAATGAACACCTCTAATCATATAACCATACATCATATAAATGCAAAAAAATTGCCTAAAATAAAAAGTCCAAAACACCAAGTCATATCCTCTCAACTATCTATTTATACCAAAACCTATGTCCAAATTAAAGAAACTAAACTTACCTAGCTATGTCTCCACCACAACATCTTACTCAACGTGCACCTAAGTTTTATAATTCCTATTGTAGTAAAGCAGTATGTATCCTCTGCCTTGATCTCTGTCCAGATTGACATTCTCTTTTATTTAAAAAAACAAAAACAAAAACAAAAACAATTAGATTCTTCTTTCTAAATTATTTTATGGACACCTGGGTGCCTCAGTCATTTAAGCATCCAACTCTTGGTTTTGGTTTGGTTTTTGCGGTTTCATGGGTTTGAGCCCTACACATCAGGCTCTGTGCTGGCAGCATGGAGTTTGCTTGGGATTCTCTCTCTCTCTCCCTGTCCCTCTCCCACTTATACTGTCTCTCAATAAATAAATAAACTAAAAAAATAATTTTATAAAGTAACTTTTTCAAATTATAAAATTTAAGCCAAAAAAAAAACTTTAAGCCAAAACCATCCTAGATTTTCACCATTAATGTCTTCTGTGACTAATATTATTTTCTAGTAAAAAGCTGTAGCACTCTTAGCTATCTATAAAAAAGAATGTTTATATTCCTGGTTTTTGGATATTTGAATTTATTAAATTTATGCATTCTGCTCTCAATATTCTTCATAAGGTGTTTCACATAAATGTCAAAACAGTTATCAAATATGACTATATCTAAATTCTTGTAGAAACTACTGCACATTCTTAATTTTAAAAATAAAAATGGATTCCATTTCTAAAAGATTAATTTTACCTTATCCAGAAACCAAAATATTTTAAATTTTCTAATTCTATTCTATGATGATGACTCTAATAATTTTGTAGATGTCATCTCCCTGACAAAAGCCATAATACAACAAACACTTGATTGAGCCACATTGATCCACAATTCCATTTATAAAACTTTTTAGAGGAGCACCTGGTAGGCTCAGTTGGTTTAGCGTAGGACTCTTGATTTTGACTCAAGTCATGATTTCACTGTTTGAGCCCCATGTTGGGCTCCGTGCTGGTGGCACAGAGCCTGCTTAGGAGGATTCCCTCCCTCTTTCTCTGCCCCTCCCCTGCTTGCACTCTCTCTCTCAAAAATAAACAAACTTAAAAAAAAACTTTTACAGATTTTTTTTTAATGTTTATTCATTGAGAGAGACAGAGCACGAGTGGGGTAGGGGCAGAGAGAGAGGAAGACACAGAATCTGAAGCAGGCTCCAGGCTCTGAGCTGTCAGCACAGAGTCCAACGCAGGATCCAAACCCACGAGCCGTAAGATCATGACCTGAGCCAAATTTGAACATTTAACCAACTGAGCCACCCAGGCCCCAACAAAACTTTCTAGATACACTATTCTTCCACTCAAAAAAAAAACTCTATAAATCGGGGTGCCTGGGTGGCTCAGTCGGTTGAGCGTCTGACTTTGGCTCAGGTCATGATCTCAAAGTTCATGGGTTCGAGCCCCGCATTGGGCTCTGTGCTGACAATTCAGAGCCTGGAGCCTGCTTCAGATTCTGCCTCTCCCTCTCTCTCTGCCCCTCCCCCGCTTGTTCTCTCTCCCTCTCTCTCTTAAAAAAAATAAACATTAAAAATTAAAAAAAAAAAAACTCTATAAATCAAGTTTGTATACATAAATTAAAGCTACAAACATTTAAAAAATTAATGTACTTAATATAGATAAATGCTAGTTCAAGACTCAGGAAATTGCTACATTTCACTTTGATTAATTTGGTTCGTGTAACTAAAAGTACATTTAAATTTTTAACAGGAACATGTTATTAAAAACAAGCTTTACTTAATTTCTAATCTTCCTCATCTTCTTATAAGAGTAACAGATGTCCTATTCAAAAAAAAAAAATGGTAATATTATATAGCAAAATTCCTATTTTAAGCTATCAACAGTATAAATTTTTCCCAAAAAAGTTGTAATTTCTAGAAATGAAGTTCTCTCTGAGGAGGTTAAGATTTTGAAAATAAGGTTCACTGCTTCCCACTGCACACTCATAGCAAAATTGGTTGAACAAAATAAAAATGTCAGACCTATGTTCTAGTTCCTGGCTACATTTCTCCAATGTAGTAAATGAGGATTAAATGAGGTTCCAACCTTGAATGCGCAATTATTGTCAAGAAGATACAAAGAATTTTTAATAAATTTTAAAAAGGTATTTGAATATAGAAAACAATAGCATTTAGAATGTATCCCATTTCATTTTTATATTATTAAGATATCAGTTCACTTCTTACTTCTAGTTCTAACCATGTCTTCCTTTCTTGAATTCTTACAATGCCTACAGATACTGGAGACTGAGGGAGTTCTCAGGCCCTGAGACTTCAACTAACAACTAGTGCCAGGTTCCTGACTTTGCTGTGAAAAAGAATTTAAGGACAAGTCAGAGTGAAATACAGCAGAGGAAGCTTTACTACAAAGCGAAAGTACACACCTGAAGGAAAGAGGAGTACGGGCACACTCCGAGAATCTAAGTAGCGCCGGGTGGATATGGGGCTGATTTTTATTGGTGGTTATAATTTGGGCATGAAATATTCATATGGGGTTCTGCAGAATAGGCAGAGATTTCTAGGAATTCTGCATAATACTATATATGCCCTATGATGGCTACTATGCACAGGTGCAGTCTGATTTCAGGCTAACTGGGTCTTGGTGTGCATGTAGGTTAAGCAACAGCAGGATGCTTATTATCATTAGAAACCACAGAGCTATCAGAGGTTTGCTTAATCGCCACAATCTGTCAGGTATCAGACTAGGTTCCCCGTTTTTTTTTGTTCCTCCTGCAAATATCTAGCACTTCCCTATTCCACCTGCCCCACTACCACAATGCTGGGTACTCAAAAGACATTTAAAATCACTACCAATTAAAATATCCATTCCAGACTGATGGCCAAACACAGGGCCTATAGTTGTGGCTGTGCCTCAGTAAGTCTAATTGTGGCACTGAGTATTAACAAAAACTTGAAAATATTAAGTCCCATTCTCCAAAGTGCATTTTATCCATAATAAAAAAGGATAATCTAATCTCCATATGCTTCTTCTGTCTTTCCCAATTTGTTCAGGATTCAGGAAAGGAAAGAGTGCTATTTATTGGTCCCCGTAAGCCCCAAGAAGTAGGTAAATTTTATAAGACTCTGAATGTCTTAAATGTCTATCCTATCTTCATATTTTGTTGAATTAAGTTTAAAATTCTAGGTTAGAAATCATTCACTCAAAATGCTACAGGTATTGTTTCAATGATTTCTAGTTTCTAGTATTACTAGGGAAAATCATGCCATTCTTATTTTCCATTTCTTTTTTTAATGTTTATTTACAAGACAGGGAGAAAGACAGTGAGAGAGTGAAGAGGGCACACAAAGAATCCCAAGCAAGCTCCATGTTATCAGTACAGAGCCCGATGTAGGGCTAAAACCCATGAACTGCGAGATCATGACTGAGCCAAAACCAAAGCCAGATGCCCGTATTTTTCATCTTTTTTTACTGAACTGTTTCTTTTCTGTATGGAAACTTAGGATATTCTCTTTGTCTCGGTGTTCTGTAATTTGTTTTTTCAATTTAGGTTTGAGTTAGTTAACATATAGTGTAGTTAGTATTGGTTTCAAGTGCTCTGTAATTTCTCTTTTTTTTTTTTTTTTTAACGTTTTTATTTATTTATTTTTTTTATTTTTTTTTTCAACGTTTATTTATTTTTGGGACAGAGAGAGACAAAGCACGAACGGGGGAGGGGCAGAGAGAGAGGGAGACACAGAATCGGAAATAGGCTCCAGGCTCTGAGCCATCAGCCCAGAGCCCGACGCGGGGCTCGAACTCACGGACCGCGAGATCGTGACCTGGCTGAAGTCGGACGCTTAACCGACTGAGCCACCCAGGCACCCCATGTAATTTCTAATTGATAAACCATGGAGCAGATATTTCTTCAAACCTTTGTCTGGGTATTTAGTTGGCTGTTTTAATCTCTAACTCAAGTTCCCCAGTTTTGACAATTTTTTCTTATATTATGTCTTGTATCTTTTCCTCCCTTTCATTTTCTCTGTCCTTTTTCTCTAACTCCTATTAATTGGCCTTTATGTCTCCTACATTGATTCTGCATTTATCTTACCTTTCTCTCCATTTTCTATCTCTTTATTTTCTTTCCTCAGTGATTTCCTCACCTTTATCTTCCAAATCTTCCTCATTTAAGAGGAGAGGAGCATTTTCATTTCTAAAAATGCCTTAACTCTCTGATTATTCCTTTTTACGACACTCTGTTCTTGTCTCATGATTATTATCTCTTATTTCTGAATGCTAATAGTTTTCTTAAATTTTTTTCTGCTCCCTGTAGTTTCCTGACTTTCTTATTTGTTTTCTTCTCTATCAAGCATAATAGGAATCTCAGGAGAAAAAGAGAATAAAGGAGACAGAAGAATACTTGAAGAAATAGTCAAAAACTTCCCAAATCAGATGAAAGACACAATTATACACAACCAAAAAGCCCAAGAACTCCAAGCAGAATAAACTAAAAAAATCCACACGAAGACCAACTACTACTCAATTTTGATAAACAATGAGAGAATTTTGAAAGCAGTAAGAGAGAAGCAACTTTTCATATACTAAGAATTCACAATAAGATTAAAAGATGGTTTCCCATCAGAAACCATGAAAATCAGAAAAAAGATGACATATTTAAAGTTCTGAATGAAAAAAATGTCAACCAAGCATTCTCTAGCCTTGTGGCTAAACTATACTCTACAAAAGGAGGAATTATGACATTCCAGATAAACCTCCTGGAAATCAGGAAGTATTTAAGCTCATGTGACTTACAGCCCCGAAGGAAGGGGAGAGCTGGAAGACTATTCTACTCTTACTATTCTTCTTACTGTTCTTATCATTTACTTTAAAGGATTAAGCACTCCACCCCTTGCTTACTGTTATTAAGCTCAAAAATCCCAAGAATGGTTTAGGAGCTTTTTTCCCAGAGCTGCCAAAAGCTAGACACTAGGCAAAATTCATGATATGCAGCCCACTGTGCACTCACTCACTTCCTTCTCTGAAGTTATCACCAATAACTTATATTGTTAACAATACTGGGTTTTGTTTTGTTAAGTTTATTTATTTTGAGGGGTAGGGGGAGAGGGGGTGAGAGAGGGAGAGGGAGAGGGAGAGGGAGAGGGAGAGGGAGAGAAAGTGGGAGGAGTAGATAGAGAGGGAGAAAGAGAATCCAGAGCAGGCTCCATGATGTCACCCAGAGCCCCAGGAGATCATAACCTGAGCTGAAATCAGGAGTTGGGAACTCAAACCGACAGAGCTACCCAGGCACCCCTATCGTTAACAATATTGTTAAGATGCCAACACTACCCAAAGCAATCTAAAAACTGAATGCACTATCAAAATCCCAATGGTATTTTTTGCAGAAATAGAAAACCTCATCCTAAAATTCATAAGGAATTTCAAAAAACTCTGACTAGCCAAATCAACCTAGAAAAAGAAGAAAAAAGAATTGGAAGACTCACACTTCCTGATTTCAAAACTTAATACAAGCTACAGTAATCAAACAGCATGATACTGGCATAAAAAAAAAAAAAAAAAAAACACAGATCAATAGAATAAAACAGAGAGCCCCAGAATAAACCCTCACATATGTGGTCAACTGATTTGACACTGATGCTAATAGTATTCAGTGGGGAAAGGACAGTTTTTTCAAGAAATGGTGCTGCAAAAACCAGATATGTACATTCAAAGGAATGAATTTGGACCCTGACCTTATACCGGTTACAAGAATTTACTCAAAATGGATCAACTTAGGCACTAATTATAAAGCAAAAGACTGGAACAAAATTCAAATGGCCGATAATGCTAAATTGGTAAGGAAAACTATCACAAAATCATAAAATATATTACCATAGCAGCCATTAAACAGAGTAAGTTTCTACTCTGCTATGGAGCGATAGTGAAGACATACTGTTAAACAAAGAAAGTAATAACATAGGAGTATGCACTACAGTAAATCTATGCAAGAAAGAAGACAGTGGGGCACCTGGATGGCTCAGTCAGCAGAGTGTGTGACTCTTGATCTCAGGGTTGTAGGTTCGAGCCCCACGTTGGGTGTAGAGATTACTTAAAAATAAAAACTTGAAAGAAAGAAAGAAAGAAAGAAAGAAAGAAAGAAAGAAAGAAAGAAAGAAAGAAAGAAAGAAAAGAAAAGAAAAGAAAAGAAAAGAAAAGAAAAGAAAAGAAAAGAAAAGAAAAGAAAAGAAAAGAATATATATACTTAAAATTTCACATACTATATAAAAATTGTAAGTCTTCAGGACTTTGGGTCTGGCAACAGCTTCTTAAGTATGACATTAGAAGCAGACAAGGGCACCTGTCTGGCTCAGTAGTGGCATATGTGACTCTTGATCTCAGGGGTCAGGAGTTCAAGCCCCGACAAAAATAAATAAATATATAAACTTTAAATATAAATAAATAAACTTAAAAAAAAACATACAACAAAGAAATAAATACTGGATCATCAAAATTTAAAGTTTTTCTTTGACATCTGTCTTGGCAATGATTTTTCGGATTTGACACCAAAACCAAAGACAACTGGGAGCACCTGGGTAGCGGTCAGTTGGGCGTCTGGCTTTGGCTCAGGTTACAATCTCACAGTTCGTGGGTTCCAGCCTGAAGCCTGCTTCGGATTCTGTGTCTCCCTCTCTCTGTCTGCCCCTCCCCTGCTCACACTCTGTGTCTCTCTCAAAAATAAATAAACATTAAAATATATTTTTTTCAAAACCAAAAAAACCAAAGCAAAAATAAACAAGGAAGACTATCAAATTAAAAAGCTTCTACAGAGCAAAGGAAACCATCAGCAAAATAAAAGGGCAACCTGCCCTGCAAGAGACACTAACGTCATGGTCTCACGGTTTATCAGTTCAAGCCTCGCATCAGACTCTGTGCTGACAGCTCAGAGCCTGGAGCCTGCTTCAGATTCTGTCTCCTTCTCTCTCTCTGTCCCTCCCCCACTTGCACACGCACACATGCGTGGGCTCTCTCTCTCTCAAAAATAAATAAAGTTAAAAAAAATTTTTTTTAATTAAAAAGAGAAATACCACATGATCCAGCAATTCCATTTCTGGGCATTTACTGAAAGGAAACAAAAACACTAACTCAAAAAGATATCTGCACCCCCATGTCCTTTGCGGTGTTTATTTACAATAGCCAAGACATGGAAGCAACCTGTGTCTACTCACAGATGAACTGATAAAGAAAATGTGGTATACAATGCAATATTATTCAGCCCTGAAAAAGTAGAAAACCTTGCTATTTATAACAACTTGGATAGACACTGAAGGCATTATGCTAAGCGAAGTAAGTCAGACAAATACTGTTATGATCTCACTTACATGTAAAATCTAAAACAAACAAAAATGAACTCACAGCTATAGAGAACAGCTTGATAGATGCCATAGGCTGAGGCTGGGGCTGGGGCAGGGGAAGGAGATGGGCAAAATAGGTCAAAGCGGTGGGGTGCCTGGGTGGCTCAGTCAGTTAAGTGACTGACTCCATTTCAGCTCAGGTCATGATCTATCTCATGGTTCATGAGTCCGAGCCCCACATCAGACTCCACAATGTCACAGTGTGAGTCTGCCTTGGTTTCTCTCTCTCCACCCTTCATGTGCACTCTCTCTCTCTCAAAATAAATAAACTTAAAAAAAGTTTTTTAAAATAGGTCAAAGTGGTCAAAACATGAACTTACATTTATTAAAGAAAATAAATTCTGGGGATGTAACATATAGCATGCTGACTATAGTTAATAATACTGTCTTGTATATTTGAAAGTTGCTAATAGAGTAAATCTTAAAGGTACTCATCACAAAAAAAAATAATTTATTAACTATGTGATGATGGATGTTAATAACTAGACTTACTGTGGAGATCATTTCACAATATATACAAATATCAGAGCATTATGTTGTACACCTGAAACTAATATAATGTTGTATATATGTAATGTGTATGTTAATTATATCTCAACAAAAAAAATTAAAACATCTGTTCAGCAACGACACTACCAAAAAAGTGAAAAAATTACCAACAGAATGGGAGGAAATATATGCAAATCACATATTTAAATAAGGGTCTAGTATCCAGAATATATAAAAAAACTCCTTACAACTTACCAACAAAAAAGACAAACAACCCACTTAACAAATCGGCAAAAGACTTGAATAGACATTGCTCCAAAGATAAATGGTCAATAAGTGCATGAAAAAATGCTGAACATCATTAGTCATTAGGGAAATGTAAATCAAAACTACAATAAAACACCACTTCATTCTTACTAGGATTATCAAAAAAGCAGAAAATAACAAATGTTGGTGAGGATATGGAAAGATTGGAATCCTCACGCAACTGCTGGTGAGAATAAAATGATGCAGCCGATGCAGAAAACAGTTTGGCAGTTCCTTAAAAAAAATATAGAGAATTACCATATGATCCAGCAATTCTACTCATAGGCATATATTCCAAAGAGCTGAAACCCGGGACTCGAACAGTTATTTGTATGTTCATGTTCACTACAACATCATTCACAATAGCCAAAATGTAGAAGCAACCCAAGTGACTAACAGATGAATGGATAAGCAAATTGTGGTATATACAAAACAATGGAATTTTAGTCAGCCATTGAAAGAAATTCTGACACATGCTACAACATGGCTGAACCTTGACAACACTGTACTAAATGAAATGTCAGTCACAAAAGGACAAATTTGGGAGCACCTGGGTGGTTCAGTTAAGCATCCGACTCAGGTCATGAACAGGTCATGATCTCAGTTCATAAGAATCAGAGACCTGTGTTGGGCTCTGCGATGACAGCAAACAGCCTACTTGGGATTCTCTCCCTCTCGTTCTGCACCCCTACCCCCGCCCTCTGTCTTTCTCTGTCAAAATAAATAAATAAACTTTAAAAAATAAAAGGACAGGGGTGCCTGGGTGATTCAGTTGGTTGGGCATTATGATCTCGCAGTCCGTGAGTTCAAGCCCCAAGTCAGGCTCTGTGCTAACAGCTCAGAGCCTGGAGCCTGCTTCAGATTCTGTGTCTCCCTCTCTCTGCCCCACCCCACTCATGCTCTGTCTCCCTCCCTCTCTCTCTCAAAAATAAATACACATAAAAAAAGGACAAATATTGTATAACTCCAATTATAAGATATTTAAAATAAGTATATTCATAAAGACAGAAAATAGAACAGAAGTTATCAGGGAATGGGGGAAGAAGGGAATGAGAAGTAACTATTTAATGGGTTTCTATTTGGGATGATTAAAAAAAAGTTCTGGAAATAGTCGTGATGATGATATAACATTGCGAATGTATTGATGCTACTAAGTTGTACATTTAACTGGTAAGTTCTATGTCATTTATATTTTTCAATAAAAAACTTAAAACTCAAGGGGCGCCTGGGTGGCTCAGTCAGTTACGCGTCCAACTTCGGCTCAGGCCATGATCTCACAGTTTGTGGGTTTGAGCCCCGTTTCGGGGTCTGTGCTGACAGCTCAGAGCCTGGAACCTGCTTTGGATTATGTGTCTCCTTCTCTCTCTGCTCCTCCCCCACTCATGCTGTCTCTCTCTGTCACTCAAAGATAAAAAAAATAAAACATTAAAAAAAAATGTTAACTTAAAACTCAAAAAATTATAATCAAAATAATGTGCATGCACTAACCTTATGTAAGATATCATAGACCTCAAATCTTAATCACTCTCAAATAGCTAAAGGTTTTTTAAAAAATACTTTTTATATGGGTAAAATCAACTGACAGAATTTTTATGATCAAAGGCAAGTGCAACTGTGCCCCCTTCTCTCAAAGCCAGTTTTGTGAATAAACAGGATTTCCAAACTAAATTACCTATATACTCACCCAAAGTCCAATTACGTAAAGCTTTCTGGATTGATTAGTCAATCTTTTTTCCTTCTCTGTTCATCTGGTAAGCCTTTTTGAACATTTTATTATATACTAGAATCTTTACCAGCAATAGACAAAATAAATTTAAGTTATGCTTCTTTTCACAAGCAATTTGTTGGCCTCACATTGCCAACTGTTTTAGGGTTTTTTTTCCCTAATGAGATATGGAGATTATGTGGATCCCCAAATTACCCAAGACACAATTTCCTTTTCTTCCTTATAATCAAGAATTAGCACTACAGATGAAAAGTTCTGTACAAGATTTGCCAGAGAGCTCTTGATTCTTCTATTATCAAGCAGCTCCTGAGTATTTATAATGATATACCTAACACCTTTTCAGTGGGTTTACTTGTTTACTGGGGATACCTATTATATCCCGTAGATCCAAATATCATGATGTGTAACTGTGCTGGTCCTACAAAGCTTTTGAAATTTGACAAACTATAATTCAAAATAAGCCAGGTTACACTGCAGTAACAACCTCTTTAACTCAGTGCTGATCACAACATAAATCGATTTATTAACTCATGTAAAATCCTCTGTAACTTCAGGTGCTCTCCAAGGCAGCTGTCCTTCATGCATCAGCTCAACATTCCAAGCTGCTTAATCTTATGTTACCTCTCACTTTTAGTACAACAGGGAGAGAAAGACTAGCACTGGTTAGTTTTGCTCACATTTAATTTACCTTAACAGGTCACTGGGCTCCACCTAACTTCAAGGCACACAGCCCTCAGAATGCCTCAAAATAAAAAGTAGTAACAATTCTTATCACATTGGTAGGAGGTGAAATATGGCAACCTCTTTGTCTCAATGCATGCTACTGTTTCCCTCCAATCCTTTTATTCAGGACTAATTTCATAAACATGTGATGTGTACCATCACATAGGGCTCCCATCTCAGAAAAGAAAGACTCTGTGCTTGTTTTAAAACTGCTGTCACTGCGGGGCCTGGGTGGCTCAGTCAGTTAAGCATCAGACTACTGCTAAGGTTATGATCTCATGGTTCGTGAGTTCAAGCCCTGCATCAGGCTCTCTGCTGTCAGCACAGAGTCTACTTTGGATCCTCTGTCTCTGTCTCTCTCAAACATAAACATTAAAAAAAAAAAAAAAAGCTTCTGTCACCATCTTGAAATTCTTAATAATTTTATCTTTGAATTTGTGTTTTGTAGTCTAATGGGACAATGGAACATGCATAGGAGCAGTGGAGATACATGCAAAATGCATGTCTGACATTCCTTTCTACTTCATTCTCATACAGCTTTGGTGATACACCATGATCACAGAATTTCAGTGAATCCACAATATACGTGGGATTTCAGCAAGACTTAAAGTGAGTATAAAGTAAACATGTTGTCTACAACTAAGTAAGCAGTGGTACTAACAGCCGAAGAACCTTCATTTTCTTTTTTTTTTTTAAATTTTTTTTTTCAACGTTTATTCGTTTTTGGGACAGAGAGACAGAGCATGAACGGGGGAGGGGCAGAGAGAGAGGGAGACACAGAATCGGAAGCAGGCTCCAGGCTCCGAGCCATCAGCCCAGAGCCTGACGCGGGGCTCGAACTCACGGACCGCGAGATCGTGACCTGGCCGAAGTCGGACGCCCAACCGACTGCGCCACCGAGGCGCCCCTGAACCTTCATTTTCTATTTGAACCATAATTTGCTTCAAACACAGAACAAAGACAATGGTATTCTAAGAAACACGAATGACAAAAATGAAAAATAAAAACCTTTTATATCTTTTCTTACTCATGTTACTTCCCTGTATTAACCAACTAATTATGCTAAAAGTGATGACACAGAAAGAAAGGGAAAGATAGAACAAGTTACAGTTTCTTCTTGTTTCAGTCCTGCCATGGTCAAAGGTAGAGCATATTGGGCCACCTGGCTGGCTCAGATGGAAGAGCTTGGGACTCTTCATCTCAGGATTGTGAGTTCAAGCCCCACCACACTGAGTGTAGAAATTATATATATTATATAATTATAACGTATATATTATGTTATATTATATATAATATATATTTTTTTTAAGTAGAGAGTGTTGATGGAATGTGCAAGTATAAGAAGTAAAATAAAAATAGTTGAGGGGTAGGGGTGCTGGGTGGCTCAGTTGGTTAAGTGTCTGACTTCAGCTCACGTCACGATCTCATGGTTCATGGGCTTGAGCCCCATGTGGGCTCTACACTGACAGCGCAGAGCCTGCTTGGGATTCTCATTCTCATTCATTCTCTCTCTCTCTCTCTCTCTGCCCTTCCCCTGCTTGCTCTAAGTAAGTAAATAAATAACTTTATATTTTAAAAAATTAGTTGAGGGGCACCTGGGTGGCTCAGTCCGTTAAGTGTCCAATTCTTGATTTCAGCTCAGGTCATGATCTCATGATTCATCCCACTTTGGGATCCATGCTGACAGCGTGGAGCCTGCTTGCGATTATCTGTCTCCCCTTCTCTTTGCCCCTTCCCCATGCTCCCTCTCTCAAAAATAAATAAACATTAAAAAAAAACAGCTAAGTTTTGTGCAGTGTTTTCCGTGTTCTGGTAAAAATGAAATATGAATTCACAAACTATGAAATACCAGCAATTCCACATAAGAGTTAAATAGCCTTATATTTGCACTTAGAGATGACGCTACACAAAATAAAGATGAATAGTAAAACTTATGCTTAATAACTTAAATTTTTAAATTGTTCTATATTTAGAATAACATTTACAAGTAAATCAAAAATAAATAAGTAAATGGGACGCCTGGATGGCTCGGTTGGTTAGACGTTCAACTTTGGCTCTGATCTCGGGATTCTTAAGTTCAAGCCCGGCAGGGCTCTATGCTGACAGCTCAGAGCCTGGAGCCTGCTTCTGATTCTGTGCCTCTCTCCCACTCTCTCTCTCTTAAAAATAAACATTAAAAATTTTTTTAAATAAATTAAATACCTAAAAATTAGAGTAAATTAAAATCACCATAACAAGTTGAGAAAAAGATCGCAGAGGAAAAGAAAAAGCTTTATATTTTAGTAACCTGTTTAAGATTTTATTTTTAAGTAACCTCTACACCCAACATGGGGCTCAAACTTACAACCCTGAGATCAAGAGTGGCATGAGCTAGTAGCCAGGAGCCCCTATATTTTAGTAACTTTATTACCAACTTTTTTCCTACTTTTTCAGCAAGGGCTTTGCATTTTCATTTTGCATTTCGCCCTGCAAATTACGTAGCTGGGCCTGCATTTGTTCAGGAAAATAAATATAAATCTAGAATTCGTTTTAACAAAGATCATTTGCCAACATTCACATATAAGGTGCTGAGTTAAAAGCTGAAGATACAATGATAAATAATGGGCTCATGCCTGAAAGGGGAGACAGTCATATAAACAAGTAATGACAATATATTATGTGACAATGTTATGGAAAGCCTGTGGAAAGAGCCTTAGAAAAGCGTTCATCATGTAGATAACAGTTGGGCTGAGAAAGAACTTCCCACTTAGGAGAGAAAGTGAGAAGGGATAGTCCTAATAATAAGACCTGTATATACTAAACAAAATGTATTTATAAAATTTTGGCAAGTTTTTTGGGACCATAAAATAGCACGCATAATGATGAATACAGGAGATGAACTGAGAATGTAAATTGGTGCACACATTTGCATACCAAGTCAGGTTTACACTTTAAGCAAAAAGAAGGCATAGATTTATAAGCAGAAGAGTGGCACAACTTCTGTTTTAGACTAACTTCAGAATAGGAAGACAGAGTGGAGAGAAAAATGAGATAAATCAGTAAAGTAAGTAATAGTAATTATCAGTAATAGTAAAAGCATTCGCTTATTTAGGGCCTTATCATAAGCAATTTTAGTGGGGTTAGGAAGGGGAAAAGGCTGTGTTAAAGGAGTTTCTTTCTAGAAGAACCTTTCACACTCTTTAATATGCTAATAAGCACTGCAAATCTCTAAGAGAGAGATAATTTGCAACATTTCCCAGATTTATTGGACTAAAGAAACCTCTTTTGCCAGGACCACCACTGAAGAACTGTGAGGGACACAATTTTAACATTTTTCTATTAAAGAGAAGACAGCACTTAGTGAGGAAAGCAGAGGGCAGTAGAGGGCTTAAGATGGGGTAAAACAATAGGAAATGTGAGAAACAGAAAGAAATCTAACTAAAGTCCTGTCAAGCTGTATTAAGGGCCTAACTAAATATATAAAATACCAGTCTATTAATTTATACAATTAGAAAATATTTTAATTCACACTGGGTAGGGGGCTGACAGAATGAATATCTCAACAGAAATAAGGGGGAAAAAATAGTAATGATATGAGTGGGGGAAGGAATAAAGCCAAAGAGATGTTACATCCAGAGATTTAGGATAGTTCAGAAAACTAAAGAAATGAAAAGCATGCACATATCGGTGTTTAGGAGAGTCTGATCAGAAGTAGAACCATTTTTGAACCACATTAATAGATGTGCCAAGGAACACAGAATTGAGTATCACTGGAATATAGAAATTAAGAAAAAATAAACTTAAGGTGTTAGATGACCTTCAATGTCCAACTGCCAATATGATGCCAAGAATTAATCCAGTATCAGGGCACCTGAGTGGCTCAGTTAAGCATCTGACTCTTGATTTCGGCTGAGGTCATGATCTCTGTGCTGACAGAACGGGAGTCTACTTGAGATTCTCTTCCCTTTCTCTGCCTCTCCCTACCCTCTCTCTCAAACATTTCAAAAAAATTTTTTCAAAGAAAATTACATCCACTAACAGTGAATATAAGGGAATAACCTAGAGGTTCCTAGACTGAAATGACAAAATCAGATAAGAAATAATAGGCACGGGGCGCCTGGGTGGCTCAGTCAGTTGGGCGTCTGACTTCGGCTCAGATCATGATCTTGCAGTCTGTGAGTTCAAGCCCCATGTTGGGCTCTGCGCTGACATCTCAGAGCCTGGAGCCTGCTGCTTCAGACTCTGTCTCTATCTATCTCCACCCCTCCCCTGCTCTCACTGTCTCTGTCTCTCTCTGTCTCTCTGTCTCTCTCTCTCAAAAATAAAATAAAAACATAAAAGTTTTTTTTAAAGAAATAATAGGCAAGGTCACCCGTCTTAAAAGAAGAGGAACTACAGAGAAACAGAAAAGAATAAATAGATGGGGCGCCTGGATGTCCCAGTTGGTGAAGCGTCTGACTCGACTCAGGCTCAGGTCATGATCTCACACACAGTTCATGGGTTCAAGCCCCACATCAAGTTCCGTGCTAACTGTTGGAGCCTGCTTGGAATTCTCTCTCTCTCTCTCTCTCTCTCTCTCTCTCTCTCTCAAAATAAGTAAACTTAAAAAAAAAAAAGAATAAATACATAATACGTATAAAAATATGGATCTGGTTTCCTGGCTGTGAGGAAAATAAGCATATTCTTACAGGATTAGAACAAAGTAATGGTTCTCAATCTTTTTTCTGTTCCAACACATCTGAGAAATAGAGAATATACATTCCCAACAGAAATAAAGAGGAACAAAAGAATGAGGAAGAGGGAGGATAACTGTGAGTGGTTCCTAAGGCCTTCCAAAATAATTATAAAAAGACTTCCTAAGGAAGTGTAACTCTCATATATTGAAAATCACTAGTTTAAAACTGCTGCTACCACAGAAAACTTAAATAAAGTTCCAAAGACAAACAATTTTTTATCTGTGTGACAGAATTCAAGACGCTATCACATAAGACAAGTTCCTGCAAAAAGTCCCAGAGCTCTTTCAGTTAAAAAAAAAAAAATTGTTTTTGAAGATACAGCATCAGCTGATACATGTCTAGTATGTTCATTCATTTATATTTACACATTTATGAAATTAATACAGTCTTTTAGTATTTCCATTTTATACACTAATGAGGCACCCTAAGTTTGTGACTTGCCTAAAGTGACACAAACCAGACTGGTTTATAACTATATGAAACAAGAGTCCCAATTTTTGTTTCAATGCTTAAGCACTAGGGTAGGTCTATTCACCTACACCAGAAGCAGTTCTCAAATTTTTTTATCTCAGGATGTGTTTATATTCTTAAAAATTACTGAAGATCCAAAGAACTTCTTTGTGTATGGGTTATAACTACTGATACTAATGTCATTAGATATTAAAACAAATTTTTCACATACAAAAATACACTATTAACTCATTCTGTAAGGCCAGTATAACCCTAACACCAAAACCAGACAAAGACATCATAAGAAAATTATGGTCCAGGGCACCTGGGTGGCTCAGTCGGTTAAGTGTCTGACTTCGGCTCAGGTCATGATCTCACAGTTCGTGAGTTCAAGCCCCACATCAAGCTCTGCACCGATAGTGCAGAACCTGCCTGGGATTCTCTCTCTATCACTCTTTCTCTGCCCCTCCCCAATTCATGTATGCATGTGCTCACTCTCTCTCTCTCTCAAAAATAAATAAACTTAAAAACAAAATGTGGACCAATGTTTCTTATGAACATAGATGCAAAAATTTTCAACAAAATACTAGCAAACCAAAGACAGCAACAAAGGATTGTACCCCAGGATACCAAGTAGTATGTGTCCCAGGAATGCAAGGTTGGTTCAACATATGAAAATCACTCAACATAATACACCATATTCATTGAATAAAGGACAAAAACCACAGTTATCTCAATAAATGCAAAATGCATTTGATAGGTACCTCTGGGTGGCTCAGTCGGTTAAGTTTCTGACTCTTGATTTCGGCTCAGGTCATGATCCCAGAGTGGTGGCATAGAGCCCACATCAGTCTCCAGGCTGAGCATGGAGCGTGCTTAAGATTTTGTCTCTCCCTTCCTCTGCCCCTCTCACCTGCTCACACACTTTCTACAATAAAATTATTAAAAATGCATTTGATAAAACCTAACACCCTTTTATGATAAAAAAAAAACAAAACACTCAATCAACTAAGAATAGAAAGGAACTGCCTCAACCTGACAAAGCCCACCTAAGAAAAACCCACAGGTGACATCATACGTTATGGTGAAAGACTAGATGTTCTCTCCTCTAAGAGAACACAGGATGAGGATGTCTGCTGTCTCCAATTCTATTCATCACTGTACTACCCAGAGCAATTAGACAAGAAAAAGAAATTAAAAGTATCCAGATCAGGAAGGAAGAAATAAAACTATATCTAATTTGCAGATGACATGATCTTACATACAGAAAATCAGAAGAAATCCACAAAAAAATTTAGAGCTAGTAAATGAGTACAGCCAGGTTGCTATCCAAAATCAATATACAAAAATTAGTTATATTTCTACACACTAGCAATGAACAATCCAAAAATGAAATTAAAAAAAAACAATTTTATTTACAATAGCATCAAAAAGAATAAAATACTTAGGAATAAATGTAATAAAAGAAGAACAAAATTTGTACACTAAAAACCACAAAATGCTGTTGAAATAAATAGGTAAAGGCCTATTTAATGGAAATGAAAAGTAAGTGCACAATATCTCATATTCACAGATTGGAAGACTTAATATTAAGATGACAATACCAGGGTACCTGGGTGGCTCATTCAGTTAAGCATCCCAACTCTTGGTTCCAGCTCAGGTCATGACTTCACAGTCTGTAAGTTAGAGCCCCACATCAGGCTCTGAACTGACAGTGTAGAGCCTGCTTGGGATTCTCTCTCTCTCCCTCTCTCTCTGCCCTCCCCCACTCACTCCCACACTCTCTCTCAAAATAAATAAACTTAAAAAAAAAAAAAAAAAGATGACAATACTCCCCAGGTTAATCACCAGATTCAACACAATTCCTTTCAAAACTCCAGATGCTCTTTTTTTTTTGGGGGGGGGGGGCAGAAATTGATATACTGATCCTAAAATTCATATCAAATTGCAAGGGACTCTACAAAAACAATCTTGAAAAAGAACAAAGTTGGAAGACTCACACTTTCAGATTTCAAAACTCTGTACAAAGCTACAGTAGTCAATACTGGGTGGTACTGGCATAAGAACAAATATATATACAGATCAATGGAGAATCCAGAAACAATTGAGAATCCACAAATAAACACAGACATTTATGATCAATTGATTTTCAACAAAGATGCCAGGACCATTCAATAAGGGAAAGAACAGTCTTGTCAATTAATGGTGGGACAACTGGATAGCCACATGGAAAAGAATAAAGTTGAACATCTACCTCACACCACATACAAAAATTAACTCAAAATGGATCAAAGACCTAAATAGAAAAGCTAAAACTATAAAACTGTTCAATGAAAACAGAGGTATAAACTCTTATAATCCTGGATTAGGCGATTATTTCTAAGGTATGACTCCAAAGCACAAATACCCAAAGAAAAAATAAATCAAACTTTATTAAAACTGAAAACTTATGTTCTTCAAAAACATATTTTATTCAAAAAAATGAAAAAACCAACATGGCAAATCCTCAAAAAGCTAAATATAAATTTACTGTATGATCAGCAATTCCAATTCTGGGTATATGCCCAAAGAGCTGAAAGCAGGGGCTCAAACAGATATCTGTATGCCCATATGCAAAGCAATATTACTCACAATAGCCAAAAGGTGGAAGGAACCCAAATGTTGATCAACAGATGAATAAACAAAATGTGGTATATAATACAATAGAACATTATTCAGCCTTAAAAAGAAAGAAAATTTTGACACATGTGACAACATAGAAGAACTTTGAAGACACTGTGCTAAATGAAGTATCAGTCACAAAGGGACAAATATTGAGGGGCAGTCAGCAGGCTCAGTCATTGGAGCACATAACTCTCAATCTCAAGGTCATGAGTTCAAGCCCCACATTGGGTGTGGAGTGTACTTTAAAAAAAAAAAAAAGGACAAAAATTGTATGACTCTAATTACATATAGTAGTCAAATTCATTGTGACAGAAAGTAGAATGGTAGTTTCTAAGGGGTGGGAGGAGGGAATGGGAAGTCATTGCTTAAAAGGTACAGAGTTTTGGGGCGCCTGGGTGGCACAGTCGGTTAAGCATCCGACTTCAGCCAGGTCACGATCTCGCGGTCCGTGAGTTTGAGTCCCGCGTCAGGCTCTGGGCTGATGGCTCAGAGCCTGGAGCCTGTTTCCGATTCTGTGTCTCCCTCTCTCTCTGCCCCTCCCCTGTTCATGCTCTGTCTCTCTCTGTCCCAAAAATAAATAAACGTTGAAAAAAAAAAAAACTAAAAAAAAAAAAAAAAAAAAGGTACAGAGTTTTAATCTGCAAAAAATGAAAAAGTTCTGGGGATGGATAGTGGTGACGGTTTGCACAACAATGTGAATGTACCTAATGTCACTGAATATACTCATAAAAATCATTAAAATGGTTTAAAATGGTAAATTTGGTGTTAGGAATATTTTACCACAATTTTTTTAAGTTTATTTATTTACTTTGAGAGAGAGAGAAAGAGAGAGAGAGAGAGAGCATAGAGGAGACAGGGGGAGAGAGAGAATCCCAAGCAGGCTCCACACCATCAGCACAGACTCTGAAAAAGGGCTTAAACTCAAAAACCTCGAGATCATGACCTGAGCTGAAATTAAGAGTCAGACACTTATCCAGCTAAGCTACCCAGGCACCCCTATTTTACAACTATTAAAATTTTAAAAAAGAAATTGAAAAGACAACCCACAAAAATGGAAGAACATTTTTACAAATTATATATCTGATAAAAAGTCCAGTATCCAGAATATATAAAGAATTCTTACAACTCAACAATAAAAAGACAAATAACCCCGGCACTTGGGTGGCTCAGTCAGTCAAGCATCCAGCTCTTGAATTGGGCTCAGGTCATGATCTCATGGTTAGTGGGATTGAGTCCCGAGTCTGCCTCTGCACTGACAACTCAGAGCTGCTTGAGATTCTCTCTCTCTCCCTCTCTCCCTTCCCTACATTCGAGTGCACACTCTCTCTCTCTGCCTCTCCTTCAGAATAAATAAACTTAAAAAAAAAAAAAGGACAGCCTAGTTTTTTTAAATAGGCAAAGGATGTGAGTAGACCTTTCTCCAAATAAGATATACAAATGGCCAAAAGGCATATGAAGAGATTGTCAACATCATCATCATCAGTTACTAGGGAAATGCAAATCAAAACCACAATGAGATACCACTTCACTACTAGGATGGCTATAATTAAAAGGTGGGGGGGGGGGCACTTGGTTGGCTCAATAAGTTGAGCATCTGACTTTTGACTTCAGCTCAGGTCATCATTTCATGGTTCGTCAGTTCAAGCCCCGCATGGGGGCTCTGTGCTGAGCATGGAACCTACTTAAGATTCTCTCCCTCTCTCACTCTGTCCCTCTTCCCCACCTGCTCTCTTCTCTCAAAAAAGAAAAAAGATGAACAATAACAAGTACTGGTGAGGATGTGGAGAAATCAGAACTCTCATACATTGTTAGTGGGAATATAAAATGGTGCAGTCTCTTAGGAAAATAGTTTGGTAGGTCCTTATAAAGTTAAACTTAAATGTAACAAAACATTCAGCAATTCCACTCCTGGGTGTATACCCAAGAGAAATGAAAACATACATCCACAAAAACTTTCACATGAATTTTCATAGGAATATTATTCATAATAGCCAAAAAAGTGGAAATAAGCCAAATGACTATCAAATGATGAATGGATAAACAAAACATGGTATCTCCACAGAACACATTCCATAGAATGAAGTATTGTAAAAAGAAATGAAGTACTAATACTTGACATAACATGGACAAACCTTGAAAACATTCTGCTTAGTGAAAGAAGTCAGGCACAAAAAGCTACACACATATGATTCCATTTACATGACATGTCCAGAACCAGCCAATCCACAGACAGAAAATAGCTTAGTGGTTGCCAAAGGCTTGGAGCAGAGGCGAATAAGGAGTGACTGCTAATGGACACAGGATTTCTATTCTTTTTTTAATGTTTATTTTTGAGAGAGAGACAAAGTACAAGCAAGTGGGGGGGGAGGGGCAGGGAGAAAGAGGTAGACACAGAATCTAAAGCAGGCTCCAGGCTCTCAGCTGTCAGCAGAACCCAACGCAGGGGCTCAAACTCAGGAATGGCAAGATCATGACCTGAGCCCAAGTCAGACACTTAACCGGCTGAGCCACCCAGGCACCCCCAGGATTTCTTTTTGGAAAGATGAAAATGTTCTGGAATTAGATAGTGATGGTTACAGAACCTTATGAATATATACTTAACACTATACTTTAAAAGGGTGAGTTTTATTTGGTTTTGTTTTTTGAGAGAGAGAGAAAGCATGCAGGGGAGGGCAGGCAAGGGGGGGAGGAAGAGGGAAGAGGAGGGGGAGAGAGGGAGAGAAGGGGGAGGGGGGGAGAGAGGGGGACAGAGAGGGGGAGGGGGGAAGAGAGGGGGGAGAGAGAGGGAGGGGGGAAGGAGAGGGGGAGGGAGAGAGAGAGACATGGAGAATCTCAAGCAGGCTCTATGCTCAGCGCTTTCTGACTGGGGGGTTGATCCCACAATCCTGGGATTACGTTATGACCTGGGCCAAAACCAAGAGCTGGATGTTCAACCAGCTGAGCCAGCCAGGTACCCCTGACTGATCAATTTTAATGATAATTATTTAAACTACGATGTACGAGACAGACAAAATGCAAGCAGATTTCACTATTATGTATAATTCATACTTTATGTTCTTACAACATACAGTAATACCTTGGATTGCGAACAACTTGTTCTACAAGTGTTCTGCAAGATGAGCAAACATTTCCAATAAATTTTAATGTCATAAACAAGCAACGTCTTGCAATACCAGTAGTACATGACACCCAATGTCACATGATCACAACTGAGCCAATGGTGCTTGAAATTCACTTTGATATACAAGTGCTTTGGATTACAAGCATGTTTCCAGAAGAATTATGCTCACAAACCAAGGGTTTTTTCTCACAACATATTTTTTTATTTAATTTTTTTTTTCAATGTTTATTTATTTTTGGGACAGAGAGAGACAGAGCATGAACGGGGTAGGGGCAGAGAGAGAGGGAGACACAGAATCGGAAACAGGCTCCAGGCTCTGAGCCATCAGCCCAGAGCCTGACGCTGGGCTGGAACTCCCGGACCGCGAGATCGTGACCTGGCTGAAGTCGGACGCTTAACCGACTGCGCCACCCAGGCGCCCCTCTCACAACATATTTTTGACAACCTATGTAACTATACTGAACACCCCCTGCATATTAAATTTTAAAAAAAAAATTTTAACCTTTATTTTTTAGAGAGAGTGTGCATGCACATGGGAGAGGGGCAGAGAAAGGGAGAGAGAGAATCCCAAGTAGGCTCCGTGTTCTCAGCACAGAGCACAATGTGGGGCTTGAACTCACAAACAATGACATCATGACCTGAGCAGAAATCAAGAGTCAGCCGCTTAACCAACTGAGGCCCCAGGCACCCCTGCATACTAAATTCTGACAACCCAAGCTTGAGGTGCAACACAGTATAGTGGTTGAGAGCTCTGACTCCAGACTCAGATACCCTGAATATGAATGCTAACTCTGAGGCAAAGTAGCTGTGAAATCTTGTCCAAGATACTTAACCCTTCTGCACCTCTTTTCCTCACCCGTAAATGAGGATAATACCAAAAGGTTGTTGTGAAAACTGAATTAATACTTAAGCTCTTTAGAAAGAGGGGCACCTGGCTGGCTCAGTTGGAAAAGCATATACAACTCTTGATCTCAGGGTCATGAGTTCAAGCCACACATGGGTGTGGAAATTACTAAAAACAAACAAGTAAATTAAAAAATTTGTAAAAAGATCTTTAGAAAGAAATTACACATCGCAAATATGCAGTAAGTTATCTATTATCATTGTAAATCAAATACCCACTTAAAACTACCACACTATTTGGGCACCTGGCTGGCTCAGTGGGTGGAGCATGTGACTCTATCTCAGGGTTGTGAATTTGAGTCCTTCACTGAGTGTAAAGATTACCCAAAAATAAAATCTTTGGGGCACCTGGGTGGCTCAGTTGGTTAAGTGGCCAACTCTTGATTTCAGCTTAGGTCATGATCTCACTGTTCATGAGTTTGAGCCCCCCATCAGGCTCTATGCTATCAGCTGGGAGCCTGCCTGGGATTCTCTCTCTGCCTCTCCTCTGCTTGTGTGCTGTCTCTCTCTCTCTCTCTCAAAATAAGTAAACACTAAAAAAAATAATAATAATAAAATCTTTGAAAATTAATAAATAAAACTACCAGACGACTGACTTACAAACATACTGATTTCGTCTTGAAAGTACAGGCTACTTTGTGCAAAGATTAAGACTTTGCACATCTTTACTGATGAACACAGAGTTTGCAGGAAGCCCACACTCCCCAATTCCCCCATGCTATTGCTTTCCAGTACTAAACTAGAAAGTAGTCAACTAACCCTTAGGAGTGAAAATCTTCCTAAGAAACTATAACAAGGTTATTTCCCCCAGAGGTATTTTTATGGCAAAAGAACCTTCTAAGAAATTTAACATTCAGGATCCTCAAAAAAACAATGTGAATTATAGCAACTACTAAGAGGAGAAAAGAGTGGCATGGAAAAGGTGGCTTGACTATCCACTGAAAACAGGGCTAAACTCTGTTGGTATAAGGAAGCTGAAGAGAAAGAAATATTAAAGTTGGAGTCAGAAAACACACTTCTAATCACAACTCAACCACTAGCTCACTTGGTGATCTCATTTGGTAAAATTGAAAGGCCTTAATTCAAAATACACAATAACTTTCACAATCTGACTACTGTTTCCAAACATTTCTCTCACCACTCTACCCATAAATCCTCAATTCCCGCCACACTGAATTTCTCACTTTTCTACTCTGAGCCCCATAACAACTTATCTTTGCATATGTTATTCACTAACTGTGAGACCATGACCTGAGCTGAAATCAAGAGTCCACTTAACCAAATGAGCCACCCAGGCACCCCTCACATATCCTGCTTTAAACTAGCATTTTTTCCTTGTTTTAGGTATTTCTGGAACTGTTCTTTTTTAGAACATATTTCTGTCTGCAGTAATGACTTTCAATGAATTTTGTAAAATTATTTTACCAATTCTAGCATTTGTAGTTTACATTAGAAAGTAACACATCTCACTGAATTGTTATATCAAAATGGTCTGATTTTTTTTTTTAAGGATAAACAAAATGTACCAGTATCAGCATTTCCGGGTAAGGCTTACTGATGGTCTGGAAACAAACTTTCTGTAGGAAATAAAGTCAAACACCATTCTCTACCCACAGATCCTGATTTGACATTCTATAAACAACACATTAAAAAAAACACACACACAAACACAGTATAATTAATGATGCTTATTATGCATGTCAAGGTTAACTCTGAGGTCAAAAAAAGTTCTCTACTTACTAAACTGAATCTGCTCTGAAAACTAATAAAAATTCTCTTTAAACGGTTTTTTATTAATCAGAAATATTAATAATTGCCATTGTAACTTGATTTTAAGTTTTAAAATTATAACAGACACTGTACTGTTCTAGTTGAATGAACTAAAATTAAATGTAATTCACGGTGTGATTTAGGAATTACAAAATTGAATTAAACTTTTAAGTGCATAACATCTTATAAATTTATCTGCTAACAACCTGACCTAGGACAATGAAAAGACCTTAGTTTCCCCTTTGTATTTAGACATTTGCTACACTTAAAACATTAAATGTCAATAACTTTCACTTCCGCTTCTGTATTATTTCAAGGAAGCTTTACTTTTTCATTTTCCACACTAGTCAAATGAAAAATTGAAAATAGGAAAATTTACCTAAAAGAGCTCTTTTTCAAACCAACTTTCTTTTGTTTATATGAAACGTCACATTTTTAAAGCCTAAAACGGCTTAAAATTCTTACCTTCCCAAAAGTATGATTTTTAAGAAGCATCCTTTAAAATGTGTTTATAAAAGCATCATAGCACACTAGACACTAGTGAATTCGTTAATACAGCATTCTAAATGAAGTAATATTTCATAATTTTACAAGTTGTGACTAATAAGTACTAGGATGCAATGCTGTGCAGCTATTTTCAAGGAGACATTACAGGGTGCTGAGCCTAAAGAAAATTTCAGCGTACAATCTACTCATATACAGAACATGTTGACTGACACAACAAAAAAAGTCAACTTTTTTTAACCATCCACAATTCACCGACTTATTATGGCACTCTCTCTAAATGGTCGTATCCAGTTGGGATTCTCCAATTTTATTAGCTAATAGTTCTCATTACTTTAAAAACAGAAACAGGATACGTTCTGTTTCACCAAGTATTACACGTTTCGCTACTACAAGACTTGGCAGGGGGAGGGGGACATTTAGGAAACAAAAGGTAATCTGATCCACTCCAGCTAATTACTAAATGCACACCAACAATACACAATTTGAATTGCGTTTCTAGTCACTAAGAAGATCACAAAAGGAAGCTGAATGTCCAATGTGTAAGGAACTAGTTTTGTATCAAAAATATATCAAAATGAAGAAACAGGGTATACCGAAACAAGATCTCGCACAAGGTTCAAAATTCATCTGATTAAAGATCTGATAAACTTACGATAATAAAATGTTCAATTAGCGTCGTTAAAATAACAGTCATTCATCCCATTCAGGTATGACTAAAAATCCCGATGATGTGCTTCTTTCGGGTCTAAGTATCTCACTCTCTTACAATCCGGATACCAAACGGACCCGAAACCTCTCGCGGAGGCGTGCAACACACACGGCTGGTGCTGTCTGTTTACAAATACGAATCTCACAGTTTCCCACGTCAAAAGCGTTCATTACCACCATTCGACTGGGGGGCGGGGGAGAGAGAAGGCGGGCAAGCAAGAAACGAAATCTATACAGGCACCTCTGCCTTCCCTCTTCCCGAAAAGGGTGAGCTTGTGTATTACAGGAGTGTGTATATTTACATGTTATATATGTACGTCCGTGTCTAAGCGGGGATGAAAGAAAAGGCATACATGACAAGGAATCGTACTGGACCCAAAAGAATGCTCACGCCAATCCCGTTAACTCAAAATCCACCTCCCGAGGTCTACAGGTTTCGGCCCGGGGCCGAGAACCTCAGCCTCTCTGTGAAGTTCGGCCCCCAAAGCGCCCCAATGCCCTCCTCAGGCCGCCAGGCCGCCGCCCCTACCTCCCTTATCTCTGCCTTTCCTTGGGACACCCGAAGCCCATGCCCGCAAAGAAAGAAGTGTCAGGCCCCAAGGGGGCGACTGGGCCCCCGACACCTGCGAGGCGCGGCACCTGAGGAGGCGGACAGGGGGCCGCCTGGCCTTCCCCGAGCACACCCCCTCGGCGCGGAGCGCTGAGTCGCGGCCGGAACCTCCGTACCTGAGAGGCCCGCGAGCTACAGGCGCGCGCGGCGCCTCCTCATCTCAGTGGCTCCCGCTCCCCCCGCCGCCTCCCGCTGCCGCCGCCGCCGTCACTGCCGCCGCCGCTGGAGGCCGGGACACGACGAGCTCAGGACTCCACCGCCATGTCCGCCGCGCCGCGAACTGCATTGTGGGGGGGAAGGGATGGGGTGGGGGAGGAGGAGGGAGAGAAAAAGGAGGACCCGCTGAGGGGAGGGGGCCGAGGGGGAGCCAGGGAAGGGGGGAGGGGAGAGAGGGACGGAATCTTGACGAGTCCTGACCCCGAGGGTTGGGCAGGGGAGAGTCGCGGAGGAGACCCTGGAGAGGAGACGCAGAGGGTTGAGTTCAGGGGTACCCCCCCTTAGTTCTGGGGGCCCGTAGGCGCCGCTTAAACCGGGGAAAGTGGGGGCGGTAAACACCAATGGGGGGAGGGGTTGCGTTTGGAGGCTTGTGGTGGCGTCGTGAAACAATAGGGAGGGGCCGAGGTGGGAGGGCAGCACACTCACACTCAAAGCCGAGGGAAAGGGCGCGCGCGCGCGCGCGAGGACACTCGTTAGCCCGCGAGGAGGGGGCGGGGCCCTCCAGCGTTGGGGGAGGGTCGAAGTCACCACGGGCTCGCGGGGAGGGGCGGGGCCACCGAGCCGGGGTCGCTAGGTCCCGGTACCCGCCTACCCGCCGGGGCCCCACTGGGGAGACGGAGGACGCCGGCATGCCTGCGGAGGCCCGGGCTTGCGGGCACGGCCGCGCCACTCAGCTCTAGCTCCTGGGCTGCGGGCCGCCCTACCAAGGCCCCCAAGGGAGAAGGACCAGAAAGCCGCCTCCACGCCTTCCTCCAAAAGCTGTCCCCTCACCTCACAAGGAGGCCAGGCGCTGGACGTGCACCTTGTGGCCTGGCACACGGACCCGGCCTGACCTGTGCCTCCGTGGACCCTCGGCGCCTAGCGCGGGCTTCTGAGCATCAAGGGGGAGCTAGACGAAGGAAGCCGGGGTCGACACCCGCGTATTCACCTTTGCCACCAGTCCACCAAAGCTGGAATTCTTTTCTTCTTTAAAATGTAGCCAACCTAGGAGTTAAGGAGCTCAGCAGAAAAATCTCAAGAGCATCCCCCCACCCCGGGGAAGATTTCAGAATCATTTCTTTAGTTTCACTTGGGTTTGCAATCAACCCATGGGCCCCTCCTTCCTTTGCTTTTAACGTGTTAGGTTCGTCTGCATAGTTATTTAAAGTCACGATCCGAGAGAACCTATGATTTAATTAGTTTTTTTTTAAGACCCCACCATGGACATTATTTAACCAACCTCTGACCTCAAAGCTGGACAAATCACACAACTACAATCCTTGCCTTTGACACACACACTAGGCAGGAAAAGAATGTAACGGGTGGACAAGGGTGGACATGGTGAAGGAGGATGCTAAATTTTACGTGTTTACAAAATATTGCCTTATGAAATTTATATGTCTCAGAGGATAGAACCTATGTGTAGTCCATCTACTTCTCACTACACCTCAGAACTGGATACTTATCTGTTCATGTACATAAGAATTTGAAGCTTGTGAGAAGGGACCAAGCATTGCCCAGTAAGTGCTAAGCCTTGAGCTAGGGACTTCACATATTTCACCCTGTTTAACCCTCATAACAATCCCATGTGGTCAGTACTATTGCTCTCATTTACAAAGGAAAAACCAGAGCTTTGAGAATAAGTGCATTTACCCCTACTTGTCTGATGCCACATGGCCCCAATACAGTGCACAGAGTAGTGGATTTCAAGTCAAAAGAGCCCTGCTTGGCTTCAGAACCTAGCTGGATCACTGGACAAATGGCACCCTCTGAGTTTCCTCATCTCTAAGTTTTTAAAGGCAAAAAAGACTCTACTTCACAGGGATGATGTAAGAAAAACAGCAGGACACAAAAGTTGAAGCCTATAGAGACATTAAGATGATACCAACATGTCCTTCACTTTAGTGAGTGATACAATGTCCTTGGAACAAGTTCAGTTGAATAAAATTTCCTGATTAGTTAATAAGAGCAAAGCATTGAGTTCAGTACCAGATTCCCATCTCCAAAAAGTTCACCATTAAGCAAGGAAGGTGGTTCTATTAAGCTATAATAAAAGCAAGGGGTCATATGAACAAAGGCCTGGGCTAATATAGAGGAAAGCACTGTAAATTTCACCTGGGTGAGGCTGGAAGGGAAGAGGTAGAAGCTGGGCCTTGGAGGCTTGCCTGCTAGGTGCCAGACACATGCTTGATTCAGAGAACATCATTTAGTCTGAAGTGTGCAGAAGATAATGAGTATGAAAATAAAAGCTGGGGGCAGATTGAGAATCCCAGTACCTCTCTGTTCTTATCCCTTCCAGATGACTCTATCACCTTTCCTATTCCTCCAGACCCAGCTCAACTCCTATCTCCTTTATTAAATATACCTGATCACATCCCCCGCCTCCACTAAATGTAATCCATCCTTTCTCTAGATCCTTACATGTTACTTTTATAAGTCTGACCCCAATAGAATATAAACTTGAACACAAATACTTATATTTGTATTCCTTATAATACATACTTGCTGAGTTAAAATTTTGGGCAACTAAAATTGTATATAGTCAGAAAGTATATGTAGAACACTACATATACTTTTGGGCAACTAAAATTGTATATAGTCAGAAAGTATATGTAGAACAAATATTATTTCTACCTGAATAATCAGAAAACTTAGTACATAAGAGGTTTAATTAGAAACCAGGATCATAAAAAAAAAAAAAAAAAATTTAAAAAGAAACCAGGATCATACAGGAAGTCACAGGCAGGACTAGACCAGTCCTGTGTTCTTTCCATTGAATCACAGCTTATTGAGAAATAAGATGGTAAATGACTGCTCTACAAAAATAGGAGTCACTAAGGAGGGCACCTGGGTGGCTCAGTCAGTTAAGCATCTGGCTTCAGCCCAGGTCATGATATCACAGTTCATCATGAGTTGGAGCCCCACACTGGGCTCTCTGCTGTCAACACAGAGCCCACTTCAGATCTTCTATCCCCCGTCTCTCTCTGCCCCTTCCCCACTCATGCGCTTTCTCTCTCTCTCTCTCTCTCTCTCTCTCTCTCTCAAAAATAAATAAAAAAAAATTTTTAAATACACTGAGGACTTACATCTGGTACTTGCAAGGAAGACATTCATAATTGTGGTTAAGTCTCTAAATTTAGCCTTCCAGTCCAGAAGTTCTGGGAACAATTTCATCTAAACTCAGGTGAAAATTACTGATAGCAAAAGTCTTATTTCATCATATATAATGAGAAATATAAATGCCCAGTGGATCAATATTCATATTCTATTCTCTTCCTAGGTGATAGAAAAGCCTATAAAGCAAAAGATATGTTCAAAGTTTAAAACTTTTGTAATGCTTACAAATACACAATACCAAAGATCCTACAGTATGTTTCCACCTGAAAGACAGTGTAAAGGATCTATTCCTTTGTCTTTTTGCATTCTTAAAATTAAATAATCTAAAATATGTTTAAATGTCTATTATATGGGTGCCTGGCTGGCTTAGTTGGTAGAGCATGCGACTCTTGACTTCAGGGTCATGAGTTCAACCCCTACATTGGGCACAGAGCTTACTTAAAAAATAATAATAAATGTCTATTATATAGTAAACATTCACCAAATGTTAATTCCCTTTCTTATTAAAATCGAGTGATAGGATCAACAAGACTTAAATGACTTATCAAATGTGTTGTGCATGTTAGAGATGAAGGCTTTCATGTGAACAAGGCCATTCTTGTCCAGGGAAGTTTCTCCAGTGCCAACTCTCAACAATGAGTAGCGGCTGCTGGTGCACAGTTTAGGAAAAGAACCTAAAACTCAATCGAGGCATAATAAGAAAGAATGATGAATTAATAATATCTGCCATGATGCAGAATGGGAGAGTCCAGCACATGACAGATATTTAGCATTCCTATTGTCAGGCAGAGGAAACATAAAAATGTACTATGTGGTTTGTTTGGTTTTTTTTAAGTTTATTTACTTATTTGAAAGAGAGAGAGCAGGGGAAGGGCAGAGAGAGAGGGAAAGAATCCCAAGCAGGCTTCCCACTGCCAGCACAGAGCCTGATGTAGGACTCGAACTCACGAACCAAACCCAGAGATCATGGGTTTGAAATCAATCATGGAGCTGAAATCAAGAGTCGGTGCTTAACCAAGGGAGCCACCCAAGCGCCTCTGGACTACATGTTTTAAAGAATACTTATGGTGGGCACCTGGGTGGCTCCCTCAGTTAAGCGTCCGACTGTGGCTCAGGTCATGATCTCACAGTTCGTGAGTTTGAGCCCCTAGTGCGGCTCTGTGCTGGCAGCTGGGACCCTGGAGCCTGCTTTGGATTGTGTCTCCCTCTCTCTCTACCCCTCCCCTGCTCGTGCTCTGTCTCTGTCTCTCTCTCTCAAAAATTAATAAACATTAAAAAGAAATTAAAAACAAAAAAAAAGAATACTATGGCATGGGGGCCTGGCTGGCTCAGTTAGAAGAGCATGCAACTCTTGATCTCGGGGTCGTGAGTTTAAGCCCCATGTTGGGCATAGAGCAGACTTAAAAATAAAAATCATAGGGGCGCCTGGGTGGCGCAGTCGGTTAAGCGTCCGACTTCAGCCAGGTCACGATCTTGCGGTCCAGGAGTTCGAGCCCCGCGTCAGGCTCTGGGCTGATGGCTCAGAGCCTGGAGCCTGTTTCCGATTCTGTGTCTCCCTCTCTCTCTGCCCCTCCCTTGTTCATACTCTGTCTCTCTCTGTCCCAAAAATAAATAAACGTTGAAAAAAAAAAATTAAAAAAAAAAAATCATAGGGGCACCTGGGTGGCTCAGTTAGTTAAGCATCCAACTCTTGATTTCGGCTCAGGTCATAATCTCACAGTTCATGGGATCAAGCCCTGTGTCAGGCCCTGAGCTGAACCTGCTTGGGATTCTTTCTCTCTCTCTCTCTCTCTCTCTCTCTGTCCCTCTCTTCTCTGTATGCACACTCCTTAAATAAATAGACATTTATAAATAAATACATAAATACATAAATAAATAAACAAGCATACATGTCTATTATATAGTAAACATTCACCAAAAATTAATTCCCTTTCTTTTTAAAATTAAATTTGTTCTCATCTGCCCCAGTTTGGATTTCATGTGCCCTTATACTCACAGTAGCACATGTGTGTACCTGCTACCCATTGATTCCATTTAGTTTGTTCCTAGGATTCTATGTGTGGAATTTTAAGCTATAGCCACACCCTTTAGCTTACTTCCTTGAAGCATTAGAAACAGTCTGTTTTATTAAGATGGTTGTTTTATTTTTTTTTTAATTTGAGTAAGATCTGAGAATTAAAAATGAGAGATCTCACAATACAGTTAGATATATCAAGAACACAGATAACTGGCAGGAAATGATGCTATATAGGTAGCCTGGGACCACATCTTAAGGGTTATGTATGCCATTTCAAAAAGCAGGCCCTTATCCTGAAGTTAATGGGCAGTCCTGGAATATTCACAAGCAAGGAAGAGAAATGATCAGACCTACCTTCTACAGCAAAACTTACAGGTGATCATCCAACTTCCGTTTGAATATCTGTAGTTATAGAGTTCATTCTTTAATCTAGCTATTCCAGATGTTAGAAATTCTTCCTTCACTAAGTTGAAATCTTTCTTCTATAATGTCTTGTTGGGTTTTGTTTTGTTTTGTTTTGTTTTATTCTGTTTTGTTTTGTTTTGGTAATTCTGATCTCAAGAGAAACATAAGCCCTCTTTTTCTTCATATATAAAAACAAGGATGTGAACTAGATGAACTAGGCAGGAAAGGGGTTTGAGGTCTACAATTCTGATATGAACTCCTTTTAAGTCAGCTGTTTTACCTCCTTCTAAAATCATTTCTCTTTTGTTTTCTCTAAAACAAAAATGAGATCCAACTCCATTCTAACAACCTCCTGATGACCAATTATAGTGTTAGGACAATCTGATTCATCTTTGTATCCTATGAAATGCCATGCACTCTATCCAGAAATAAACCCTCACCTATATGGTGAGGCACCCATGGCAGTAATTTTTTGGATATGACACCAAAGGCACAGACAACCAAAGAAAATAAAGACAAACTGGACTTTATAAAAATTAAATTTTTGTGCATCAAAAGACAGTATCATCAGAGTAAAAAGGCATCTGAGAGAATGGGAGCAAATGTTTGCAAATCCTATCTCTGATAAAGGATTAATATCCAGAATATGTAGAGAACTAGAAGTCAACAGCAACAACAAAAAAATGTATTCAAAAAACGGGCAAAGGACTTGAATACACAACACTCCAAAGAAGATCTGCAAATGGCCAATCAGCACATGAAAAGATGCTCAACATCACCAATCATTAGGGAAGTACAAATCAAAAGTACAATGAGATGTCACCTCACACTCATTAGGATGTCTACTACCAAAAACAAAAACAGGGACATCTGGGTGTCTCAGCTGGTTGAGCATCGGACTTTGGCTCAGGTCATGATCTCATGGCTCATGGGTTCGAGCCCCGCGTCAGGCTTTGCACAGATAGCATGGAGTCTGCTTCGTATTCTCCATCTTCCTCTTTCTCTGCCCCTCCCCCACTGGTGCACACATGCTCTCTCTCTCTCAAAAATAAAATAAACATTAAAAGAAAAAACATAGAAAACAATAAGTATTGGTGTGGGTATGGAGAAATTGGAACCCCATGAGCATTGCTGATGGGAAAGTAAAATGGTGCAGCCACAGTGGAAAACAGTATAGTGGTTCCTCAAAAAATTAAACATAGAATTACCATATGATCCAGCAATTCCACTTCTGAGCAAATACTCAAAGGAATTGAAAGCAGAGATTTATACACTCATATTCATAGCAGCATTATTCACAATAACTAACAAGCAAAAGCAATCCAAGTGTCCATTGACAGATGAATGGATAAGCAAATTGTGGTATATACATACAGTGGAATATTATTTGGCCTTCAAAAGGAAGGAAATATTGATACATGCTACAACATGAATAAACCTTGAAGACATTGTGCCAAATAAAATAAGCCAGCCACAAAAAAAAACAAATACTGTGTGATCCCAGTTATAGGGGGTACTTAAAGTAGTCAACTTCACAGACAGTAGAATGGTGGTTGCCAGAGGTTAGGTAGAGAGGAGAATGAGGAGTTGTTTAGTAAGTATGGAGTTTCAGTTTTGCAAGATGAAAAGAGTTCTAGAGACAGATGATGGTGATAGCTGCATGACCATAAAACTATACTTAGTACTACTGAACTGTACACTTGAAAATGATAAAGATGGTGACCTTCATGTTATGTGTATTTTAGCACAATTTTTTTTAATTGTAAAAAACGGGGTGCCTGGGTGGCTCAGTCAGTTAAGCATTGAGCTTTTGATCTCAGCTCAGGTCTTGATCTCAGGGTCATGAATTCAAGCCCCACATTGGGCTCTGTGCTAGGTGTGAAGCCTACTAAATAAGTAAATAAACAAACAAACAAACAAATAAATGTAAAAACAGATATCATTCACTCTGATGAGTTCTGGAGCTGCAAAGCTCTCTTCCCTCAAAGAACTCTTAGAAATGTAAACAGATAATAATACAACATGATAATTGTCATAATAAGGATATGTATAAAGTATTATGAGGATACAAACAAGGGATAATTAGTTTTGCCTGGGAGAGAAAAATCATTTGTTAGGGAAAGAATGACCAATAAAGGTTTGTATAATAAATATCCTTGAAATATCCTTATAGAGTGAAGGAGACTTAGCCATTTAGAGAAGAAAAGCAAGATTAGAGGAGAGAGGCGCCTGGGTGGCTCAGTCAGTTGATTTGAGCATCCAACTCTTGACTTTGGCTCAGGTCATGATCTCACAGTTCATGGGTTCGAGCCCCACATCAGGCCCTGCGCTGACAGCATGGAGCCTGCTTGGGGTTCTGTCTCCCTCTCTCTCTCTGCCCCCTCCTGCTTGCTCTCCATCTCTCTCTCAACATAAATAAAACTTTAAAAGGAAAGATTAGAGGAGAAAGAGGGCAGGGCATGTTGCAGAAACCTGCAAGCTGCTGGCACACTGGAAGGCAGTGTGACAGGAGATGACACTGGAGAGATGGGCAGGACCAGATCACAAGACCTGCAATACCATGCTAACCACTTGGGCTTAACCTGAAAGATAGTCCCTTAAAGGTTTTAACCAGGAGAATGACGTAGTATATCATATTTGCATATTTAAAAAAAGATTCATCAGCAGTGTGTAGAAAAGAATAGAGGTGCCAAAATTGAAGTTAAGGAAAACAGTGAGGGGTTGTTGTAGAGAATCAGGTGAGAGATTATGAAAGTTTGCAATAAGCAGAGAAGTGAGAATGGATAAAAGGGACAGATTGGAAAGATACTACAGTGATAGGATCAATAAATCTTAAATGACTTACCAGATATGTTGCGCGTAGTAGATGAGGGCTCTCATGTGAACTTGTCCAGGGAAGTTTCTCCAGTGCAAACTCTCAACAATGAGTAGTGGCTGCTGGTACACAGTTTAGGAAAAGAACCTAAAACTCAACTGAAGCATAATAAGAAAGAAAGATAAATTAGTAATATCTGCCATGATGCAGAATGGGAGAGTCCAGCACATGACAGATATTTAGCATTCCTATTGTCAGGCAAAGGAAACATAAAAATGTACTTTGTGTTTTAAGGAATACATAGGGGTGCCTGGCTGGCTCAGTTGGTAGAGCATGTGACTCTCAATCTCAGGGTTGTGAGTTCAAGCCCCACGTTGGGCATAGAGCTTACTTTAAAAAAAGAGAGAAAGATGGGATGCCTGGGTGGCTCAGTCAGTTAAGTGGCTGACTTCGGTTCAGGTCATGATCTCTCGGTCTGTGAGTTCAAGCCCCACGTCGGGCTCTGTGCTGAAAACTCAGAGCCTGGAGCCTGTTTCAGATTCTGTGTCTCCCTCTCTCTGACCCTCCCCTGTTCATGCTCTGTCTCTCCCTGTCTCAAAAATAAATAAAACGTTAAAAAAAATTTTTTTTAAAAAAGAGAGAGAAAGAGAATACATATGGTGTATTTCCATTTTTTTAAGTTAAAGAACAGACAAACCTTTGTTGATGGAAATCAAAATAGTGTAGATATGGACTAAGGGGGGTATAGGGGAGCCATCTAGAGTTTAGAAACGTTCTAGATTTTGATCGTGTATATACATACATGAACAACCATTGAGTTGTACACTTAAGTTTGGTGCTCCTTATTATATGAATGGTATACATCAATAAAATGTGAAAAAAAGTTAATGCGTGTTTAAGGAATGGCAAGTAGTCTGATGTAACATAGGGTAAGGAAGGAAAAAAAAAGGTTAGCAGATTACTGGGACATAAAGTTGGAGAGGTAGAATAACAGTAGATTATGAAGGGACTTGAGAGCCATATTAAAGAGTTTGGACTTGAACCTGCAGGCGCTGGGGTTTTGAGGTAAGAGAAATATATGCTCATATCTCTATTTTGGCTGTAGATAATCTGGAGAGAAAAGATGCAGAGAAAGATGGAGAGAAAATTTAGAGAGAAAAAGATGTTTCTTTGACCCAGATAGGATCTCAGACCCTGTATCTTCTTGTCTAAAGGGATATCAATTTTATGACATCGAAAGGAAGAGAATCATGAAAATCATGAAAAGGAAGAGAATTCAAAAATTACCTGTGAAAGCACAGAGAGTGACTTTAATTCAAACTTCAAATATTTTTGTTATAGATCTATCATAACCACATTGTAAAATTTCAAGCCTAAAGAAAAGTGGCATAAACTACCAATAAATCCACCACAGTATTATTAGCATTTTGATATACTGAATTTCCTATGTCTCTTTTTTTTTTTTAAAACAGTTAGCTCTTCAAGATAAGGCAGCTGGCTTATGCTGATAGGAGAGTACCAGGGGCTAGGTCAGATATGGAGAGGCATTGCCAAAAGTAGTCTCTGAGTATATTTTGGCTGGAGCAAGGCAGAATCTAAATGAAAACCAAGTCAGAAATACATGTCTAAAAAGAGGAAGTAGGGGCATCTGGCTGGCTCAGTTGGTGGAGCACGCAACTCTTGATCTTAGGGTGGTGAGTTTGAGCTCCACTTTGTCCATTTGCCAAGCCTATGCCACCAGGTGGGGTGCAAGACAAAGGGCTCTGTTCAGCAAAAGGCTGAAGAGGAAGTAAGGGGCAAGAGTGCAAAGGATGAGAAGTTCAAGAGCTAGCCTTTGCAAGAAAGCAGTATCTATAGGAAAGTCCTTTTTCTGGGCACCACTCTATATCGTTGCTTACAATGTTGGACTAAATAGTTGTAATCTTAATTATTTTGGCCCCTTTGCACATAGCCTTAAATCATAAGCATTTCTCACGTTGTTATATTGTCTTCATGACTACTTGTGTTTTCAAAGGCTGCTTTATTTTTAATAAAATGAAAATCAAAAATAATATTTAAAAAAAAAGTTTTAGGGGGGTCGGGCTGTGGCTGCACGGAGACTGTCTGGTGTTGAATCCTGGGCCAGCCCCAGCTCAAAGTCCCAGACCCAGGGGACACCAGAAGAAGCTAAAGGACTTGAGGTTCAGGAGCAGTCCTGCTGGCTGCTGCCTCTGCTGCTCTGCCTGGGCCCCTGCCACCTGAGGACTCAGCCCTGACAGCCTCTAGGCCTAGTGTAGCCGGAGGAGCCCTACACGCTGCTGCCTGCCGGTGCTGCTGTAATATGAGCACCTTCTCCACAGTTGTTTAGAAATTAAAATGAAGGACAGTTCTTTGTCTAACCGAGATACCAACAAGCTAGAGGCCATTGCTCAGGAGATATATGTAGACCTAATAGAGGATTCTTGTTTGGGCCTCTGCTTTGAGGTACACCGGGCAGTCAAGTGTGACTACTTCTACCCAGAGTTCGAAGAAACTGGCAGCATGAAGGATTTTGGCACTCAGCCAGTAGAAGATAAAGGAGCGTGCTGCCTCCAGCTTTGCTCCCTTCCTGGAGAATCTGGGAACGGGCCGGATCAGCAGCTGCAACGCTCACCCAGAGAATTCTAGTAGCTGCGCCATGAGAGAGTCAGAGGGTGACCAGGACAATAACATAGACCGGTCCTGTGGCTTGGAGAAGTTAGGTATCTAAGTAGAAAAAGAAAAAAAAAAAAAAAAAAAAAAATCGGACAAAAATCCCAATTTCCCATTGAAGATTCCAGCCTTTAAAAACCCAAAGTGGAGGGGTACCTGGGTGGCTTAGTCAGTTAAACAGCAGACTGAGATCATGATCTCACGGTTCATAAGGTCGAGCCCCGCATGGGTCCCCACATAGGCCCCTATTGACAGTGCAGAGCCTGCTTGGGATTCTCTCTCCCTCTCTTTCTGTCTGCTCCTCCCCTACTCTCTCTCTCTCTCTCTCTCTCTCTCTCTCTCTGTCACTCAAAATAAGTAAACCTAAAAAAGAAAAAAAACCCAAGTGGACAATTTAGGAATTTTGATCCTTTTATATTACCTGGAATCAGCTTTGAAACCCTGGGCAGGGGGAGCTGTGCATCCCGACACCATACCATGCAGGTAATCTCCACACAAGGAAGTGCACAAGATCTATTGTCTCCCATGCACAGGTGAGCATCTGTGTGCCCAGTGTATAAATCCTTTGGTTGCTCAGGCTTTCTATCTATCTGATATCAGGGCTTTCTGGATAACTGATAGATGAATGTGGCTGATGGTCAGGCCTTTATCATTGGGCCTCAGTGGGACTGCTCCTCTGATCTCTGAGCCTGATTCAGACTTCCTCAAGACAAATGCAAGTCAGGTGAGAGATCTGGATATTAACAGTTCCAATTTGGGAAACCAAGAAAAAGTAATTACAACTGAATCTGATAAGCAAAGCTCTGTGATCTTGGCTCCAACAAGAAGAAAAGGACAATGCTACCAGTTTCCAAAATATCTAGCATTTATAGTGACTTGAACAGACTTGGGGACAAGGGCAAATTTGCTGAACAGAGCCCTTTGTCTTGCACCCCACCTGGTAGCATAGGCTTGGCAAATGGACAACTTGGTTATCTAGGCAGGTTGAGGATTCAGTTATGATCCCCTGAAGAGGTAGCAGGGGCTTCTACAACTATGTACCATCTCTTAAACTGCAAGATCATATCTGGATATATTATGCTGTGAACAACAGTTTGGTGGGGCAGTCATTTTCCTACTCTGGGTTGTTAGTTACCTAGCCAGTCCATGTGTCTGATTTGGTCATTATGCCAGGTCACTACCTGCCTTCCATGCCAGGGGCAGGCCTGAATTATAGAAGAGCATAATGGCTGTAGAGACTGTGGTTTGAAAGCTGAGCCCAGAAGGGACCTCTTCCAACTGCCCTCAATGCTAATAGGTTAGTACTAGGAGCCAAGGACCAAGGCTGGGTCTCTCATCTGATGGCAGTATCCTACTGAATGTCCCTGTTCCTTGGGTTGGGCAGTCGAAGCTCTGTTATGGTGAACATACAGACTGCCACCACCTGTTGTCCCTCATGAGGGACAGCCCCTTTCTATTCAGTCCCTTTTGAACATTCTCGACAAGAGCTGTCCTTTTGTTGTCAGAAGTCAGGTAATGGGATAGTCAAGGATGGGAAATGTGAGCCACATATCAAAACTACCTTCCACTTTACTTCCTGATCGAGGGTTTATGAAGTGTAGAGGTGTGAGAGCCCCAAAGTGAGCGGGAACAGTGCTGCCTTATTTGAAATGTTTTCTTAAACCTCATTCTGTGCCCCAGTAAGGGGCCCAGCCTAGTCTGTCTGGCTTGGCCCCATGTCCCCTGCTCCACTGCCCATCTGGTGTAGCTCATGACCCAGGTACTGCCTGCCACCCTGCTTTCATACTGACCAATTTCAATTCATCTCTCTTGATGCTCCTGCTTCTGAAGCCTGCCCAGTTTCCCTTTCCTTAGCTTCTTTTAAGTTTTTTTTTTTCTTGTTCCCCGCCCCCACCCTTGTTCTTTTAGGAGATCCAGAGAAGAATCTTGCTGGTAGGTTCCTCTGTTGGGATCAAGATGGGGAGACAACCAGGGTGCCTGAGTGGTCCAGTAGGTTCAACCTCTAACCCTTGATTCCTTCCTTCAGCTTTTGGCTCCAGTAGTGGTCTCACAGTCCGTGGGATTGGGCCCTGACTCAGGCTCTGCACTGGCAGCATGGATCTTGCTTGGGATTCTCTCTCTCCTCTCTCTCTCTCTCTCAATCTCTCTCTCTCTCTCCCCCCCTACCCCCACCCCACTTGTGCTCCCCCCTCACTTGTGCCCCTCTCCCTCACTTGTGTGCTCTCTCTCTTTCAAAATAAATAAATAAACATTTTTAAAAATTCTTTAAAAAATAAAGATGGGGAGAGAACATAATTTTTTGTGTATGATATGAAAGGCAGTATCATGCATAAGCATTGTTCCTATAGGACTGCCTTGCTAGATGCCTTCCTGCTGTGTCTTACTTCATAAGGAATTACATCTTCCCACCTCCATTTGGATACTGTCTCCTAGGACCTAAGTAGAAGACCAGGAAAGGCTGAATGACACACACAGGGATGGAGTGGGTACTAATCTATTTTCTCTAACCCCTGGGCATGTATCCTTCCTTACCTGAGAAGGAACTGTTTGGACTATATGGACTAATTAGTGTTACATATAGACTTTAAGGGAACCATAGTAATAGGCCTCAAGACTGTCTATTATTGTATTCTCCCCCTAAAATTGTCCAGGTCAGGGTTGAGGTGTAATTACAGACTGGTCTGTCAATCCAAGAATTGTGATCACTTCTCAGAAAGGTAAACCTTGGCAAGAGCTAAAATAATTTTGGGTGTTCTGCCCTTGACTTTATAGACATATCCTTCTAAGGAGATACAGAGGAAAAGGAGAGTCCAAGTAAATTTGGCCTACTTCCAAATAATGTCTGGGAAACAAGCTGAAAATAAGGTCATGGTCCACTCTTCCTTCAGAGAGGGAGCTCTGATTGTGATATTACTGATTCCTTTCTGGTCTCTTGGTTAGAGGAGGAAGAAGTAGAAATAATTTTGAAAAATCATTGGTTCATATTAACTCCCTCTTATTTATTGTTTTTGGCTTTTGCCCTCCCATTACTAGGGCAATAGTCCTAGGCCTGTCCTGGATGGGTAAGAGGTGGGCTAGGTAGAACAGGTTCCCTGAGGGGGACAAACTAACTCCTTTCTTCTCTGGGGAGTGAATGTTCCCCACCATATAGTTTACAGTGGTTAGGAACTTGCCCTTTCCCTACCCATCTTCCCTCTAATAGCAGAATTCTTATCCTTCCTTCCTCAGTTAAGTATAGTGATCACCCTGTGATTCTATTATGTATCTGAATGTGTGTGTGTGTGTGTGTGTGTGTGTGTGTGTGTGTGTGCACGTGCATGGGGGGAAAGGGGGTTCTTTACAAATTTTTGTAGTTTGTGACTTTTTCTTCCATACTTTAGTTCCCACCACCGCATATCCAGGGGCCATTGCCTGGCATAATCACATCCTGGAACCATTAGGGAAGTGTTGTGAAACTCTCCACTGTCCTTTGTTTTGGAGATTATTATTTTTGCATAAGTAGTTGATCCTATACAGATTGCTAACTAACTGTCTATTCCCCTTGCCCCTATGGCTGCTGGTGTAAATAAACTGCATCTCCCCTTTGGTAAAAGTACTAATAAAATTTTTTTAATAGTTAAAAAAATAAATAAATACATAAATAAAAATAAAAGTTTTATTGCATACCTTTTAATAATTTTTTTATTTCCTTTAGAATTTTATTAAAAACGTTTTTTAAATTTTTTTTTTTTTCTTCAATGGGGAAAAACTGAGAGTTTTTCCCCTAAGGTCAGAAAAATGATAGGGATGTCCATTCTCACCACTGTTGTTCAACATAGTACTGGAAGTCCTAGTCTCAGCAATCAGACAACACAAAGGAATAAAAGGCATCCAAATAGGCAAGGAGGAAGTCAACCTGTCACTTTTCGCAGATGACATACTACTCTATATGGAAAACCCAAAAGATTCCACCAAAAAACTGCTAGAACTGATCCATGAATTCAGCAAAGTCGCACAGAAATCAGTTGCATTCTATACACCAACAATGAAGCAACAGAAAGAGAAATCAAGGAATCAATCCCATTTACAATTACACCAAAAACCATAAAATACCTAGGAATAAACCTAACCAAAGAGGTGAAAAATTTACACACTGAAAACTATAGAAAGCTTATGAAACAAATTGAAGAAGACACACACAAAAAAGGAAAAATATTCCATGCTCATGGATTGGAAGAACAAATATTGTTAAAATGTTGATACTACCCAAAGCAATCTACATATTCAATGCAATCCTTATCAAAATAACACCAGCATTCTTCACAGAGCTAGAACAAACAATCCTAAAAGTTGTGTGGAACCAGAAAAGACCCTGAATAGCCAAAGCAATCCTGAAAAAGAAAACCAAAGCTGGAGGCATCACAATCCCAGACTTCGAGATGTATTACAAAGCTGTAATCATCAAGACAGTATGGTACTGGCACAAAAACAGACACTTAGATCAATGGAACAGAATAGAGAACCCAGAAATGGACCCACAAACATATGGCTAACTAATCTTTGACAAAGCAGGAAAGAATATCCAATGGAATAAGGAAAGTCTCTTCAGCAAACGGTGCTAGGAAAACTTGACAGCAGCATGCAGAAAAATGAACCTGAACCACTTTCTTACACCATGCACAAAAATAAACTCAAAATGGATGAAAGACCTAAATGTGAGACAGGAAGCCATCAAAATCCTCGAGGAGAAAGCAGGCAAAAACCTCTTTGACCTCAGCCACAGCAACTTCTTACCATACAAGTCTCCAGAGGCAAGGGAAACAAAAGCAAAAATGAACTATTGGGACCTCATCAAGATAAAAAGCTTCTGCACAGCGAAGGAAGCAATCAGCTAAACTAAAAGGCAACCAACAGAATGGGAGAAGATATTTGCAAATGCCTTAGTAGATAAAGGGTTAGTATCCAAAATCTATAAAGTACCTATCAAACTCAACACCCAAAAAACAAATAATCCAGTGAAGAAATGGGCAAAAGACATGAACAGACACTTTTCCAAAGAAGACATCCAGATGGCTAACAGACACATGAAAAGATGCTCAACATCACTCATCATCAGGGAAATACAAATCAAAACCACAATGAAATACCACCTCACACCAGTCAGAATGGCTAAGATTAATAACTCAGGCAACAGATGTTGGGGAAGAGGCAGAGAAAGAGGATCTCTTTTGCATTGCTGGTGGGAATGCAAACTGGTGCAGCCACTCTGGAAAATAGTGTGGAGGTTCCTCGAAAAATTAAAAATAGAACTACCCTATGGCTCAGCAATGCACTACTAGGTATTTATCCAAAGGATACAAAAATACTAATTCGAAGCGGCACATGCACCCCCCAATGTTTATAGCAGCATTATCAACAATAGCCAAAGTATGGAAAGATCCCAAATGTCCATCGACAAATGAATGGATAATGAAGATGTGGTATATATACACAATGGAGTATTAGTTGGCAATCAAATAGAATGAAATCTTGCCATTTACAACTAAATGGATGGAACTAGAGGGTATTATGCTAAACGAAATGAGTCAGTCAGAGACAGACAAATATATGACTTCACTCATATGTGGAATTTAAGATACAAAACAGATGAACATAATGGAAAGGAAGCAAAAATAATATAAAAACAGGGAAGGGGACAAAACATAAGAGACTCTTAAATACAGAGAACAAACTAAGGGTTGCTGGAGTGGTTGGGGGTGGGGGTGGGGATGGGCTAAATGAGTAAGGGGAATTAAGGAAGATACTTGTTGGCAAGAGCACCAGGTGTTATACATATGGGATGAATCACTGGAATCTGCTCCTGAAATCATTATTGCACTATATGCTAACTGACTTAGATATAAATATAAAACATAAATAAATAAATAAAATTTTTTAAAAAATGTTTATTTTTGAGAGAGAAAGAGACAGAGCACAAGCAGGGAAGGGGCAGACAGAGAGGGAGACACAGAATCCAAAACAGGCTACAGGCTCTGAGCTGTCAGACCAGAGCCCAACATGGGGCTCAAACCCACGAACCCTGAGATCACTACCTAAGGTGAAGACCTATGTGCTGCCTTTAGCATTTTTTAAAATACTGACTTTTTTTTTTTTAAGTTTATTTATTTTGAGAGTGAGACACAGAGACCATAAGCAGGTGAGGGGCAGAAAGAGAGGGAGGGAGAGAATCCCATGCAGGCCCAGCACTGTCAGCACAGAGCCGGATCAGGCCTTCAAGAACTGAAAGATCATGACCTGAGCCAAAATCAAGAGCCAAATGCTTAACCGACGTGAGCCACCCAGGCATGTCTACTTGATGTTTTATCTTAAGTATTTCTCCACATCACTAAGAATTCTTTGTAAATATAATTTTAGCAGCTCCAAAATATTACATAAGAGAGGTGCTAGCGGTGACTGGGTACCTCAGTCAGTTAAGCATCCAACTCTTGATTTTGGCTCAAGTGATGATCTCACGGTTCTTGAGTTTGAGCCCCACATCAGGGCATCCCTGCTTGGGATTCCCTCCCTTTCTCTCTCTACCCATCCCCTACTCGTGTTCGGGAGCACACGTGCTTTCTCTCTCTCCCACCCACCTCCCCTTGCCAAAAAAAAACCCAGTCTTTTCAGAATCTCTGAGCAAAGGCGATAGTAATCTACAAAAGTATTTTCCTTCAAAAAATAAATACTGTCTGGTAGCATAGAAGTCCCAGATTTAGGGAGAAGCAGGGACTTCCACACTTCACTCACTTTGATGTTTCCCAAGAACCTGAGAAACACACTTTTAAACTACTAAGTACCCCCATCTTGCAAGCCAGCAATGTTTTAGAGAGAGGTTTCCTGAAGGTTAGACGACATCAACAAAACATCTGTCTGGGTTTCCACAATTCCCCAGAGAGTATCACCCAAGATCACTTTACAGCTTTGAGGGGGGCTAGGCTCTCTAGGGGATCCCTTGAGGGATCACCAGTTCTAGCAGACAGCAAATGCAGCTTTGAGTTTTCTTGTTTGCACAGCCCTTGGTCCAGTTCCAAAATCTTTTCCCAGCCTTAGATCTCTCCCAACTCTCCCCCAGACTTTCACAACCTTGAGAGAAACTTCGGGTTTCCCATTTGTCTCTCTTGCCCTTGCCTGCTTGCTTGCTCTAGCTCCCCCACCCACTACTCCAACCTCACTCTTCCGCTTTGGTTCTTCCTAGCCTTTCTTCCTTTCCTCCCACCTGCCTGAGTCTGTCTTTCAAGATTTTCTGTAAGTTTCTCTTTTTTTTTTTTTTTTAATTTTTTTTTTTTAACGTTTATTTATTTTTGAGACAGAGAGAGACAGAGCATGAACGGGGGAGGGGCAGAGAGAGAGGGAGACACAGAATCGGAAACAGGCTCCAGGCTCTGAGCCATCAGCCCAGAGCCCGACGCGGGGCTCGAACTCACGGACCGCGAGATCGTGACCTGGCTGAAGTCGGACGCTTAACCGACTGCGCCACCCAGGCGCCCCTGTAAGTTTCTCTTTTAATGCTATTCTCTCTCTCTCTCTCTCTCTCTCTCTCTCTCTCTCTCTCTCTCTCTATCTCTCTCTCTTTCCCTCCCTCCCTCCCTCCCTCCTTCTTTCTCCTCTGAGCGTTTGTATAACTTTCTTTCAAGACCTCTCCGTCCTGGTTTTCTCAAATTTTCAGCCTTTTCCTCTTCAATGGGGACACAGCTGACCTTCACTAGAAGCAGCCTTTCCCAATTTTGTTCCCAAACTTCTCTCCCTTGGACTTTTCTATTATCTCCAAATGGCACAAAAACATACTTAATTTTGCAAGAGTACCTCCCAGCCTCTTTCACACCAAAGATGGCTTTTTTACACCTTGTTACCAAGGAATACTCTTTAGGAATACTCTGAGCACTGTTATCCCTCTAATCTCCAGCGTAACTTCCTTCTGGTATTTATCCTTATCATAAAGGCCAAGAAAGTATCACTTGTATCACGCCCATATTTTCCCCTCTATCCAAATTGGGATACACAAGAGCACACATTTATAAGCATACTTATAGTTACAACAGGATAGGATATTTGAAATCTGGGCTGTCCTCAAAAATCTGGGACATACGTTGCTATAAATTCACCTATCCAGAATCTAGCTTTCAAGCAATTTCACAGGCAAGAACTCTGAGCATCCTCAGAGTTGTCAGGAAGTTTGTGTTTGATATATTGCACTCATACTAAAAATGAGGTTTTCTCCTCTTTTTGTCCCCTCTGGGAATCAGAATTTTGACTGCACACGGTAGGATCTAGCCATGCATATTGCTATCTATAGGTCATACATGGAGGGATTCTCTAACTGGAGACTTTTTTCTAAGTTTATTTATTTTGAGTGGGGGGCATGAGTGGGGGAAGGGCAGAGAGAGAGAGAGAGAGAGAGAGAGAGAGAGAGAGAGGGAGAGAGAATCCCAAGTAGGCTCTGTGCTGTCAGCCCAGAGCTCGACTCAGGCTCAAACTCATGAACCATGAGATCATGACCTGAGCCAAAATGAAGAGTTGGACACTTAACCAGCTGAGCCACCCAGGCACCCCTCTAACTGGAGACCTTATGAAGGCCATATAAGGGTTCACTGAGAAAAACTGAACCCATACTCTGAAATGAGAGTATACAGTTCACTACCCATTGACTTACACATAAATATGTATGAAGATCTTCAAAGGTGGTTTAATAGGTTCTGGTTTAGGCTTTCAGTTCCTCCTCCTTAAAAAAAAAAGTAATAAAAATAAAAAAATAAAAAAAATAAAAAAGATTAAAAAATGAGGGAAACCTATTAACTAACTGAATTCCTCAGGTCCGACTTGGGAACTTTCCTACTTACACTGCCCAAGTTCTGCTGATTCTCTTCTGTCTGGAAACTTTAATCTAAATCTTCATGGTTGCAGGGTGCCTGGGTGGCTCAGCAGATTAAGCGTCTGACTTTTGATTTCGGCCCAGGTCATGATTTCATGGTTCCCGAATTCAAGCTCCACGTCAGGCTCTTTGCTGTCAGCATGGAACCTGCTTCAGATCCTCTGTCCTCCACTCTCTCTGCCCATCCCCCGCTCATGCTCGCTAGCTCTCTCTCTCACACAAAAAATAAATAAACTTAAAAAAATAAATCTTCATGGTTGCATTTGCTCAGGGTTCACTTCAAGTACAGTCTTAATCAATCATATTTCTGAGGAAGTTTGCTTCCTCTAGTAAGTCCCAAACCTCTCCCTTCTTATTTATTCCTCATGGTCCCCTGGAACCAATGTATCTCTTTGTGAATTAATATGGCTCTGCCTAGCTCTAGATAATCCTAACTCTTTTTGTCACATAACTTGTCAGTGTTGCATTTTCCACCCCCTCCCTACAGTAAAGGGAGTATTTTAAATTTTTTTGTTTCCAGAGAAGAGTAACTTGCTGGTTAAAGGATCCAAGTTTAAAATGGACCCCCAGAAAAATAAATAAACATTAAAAAAATTTTTTTTAATTAAAAAAAAATGGGGCACCTGGGTGGCTCTGTTGGTTAAGCATCCGGCTTCAGCTCAGGTCATGATCTCACAGCTCATGAGTTAGAGCCCCACTTTGAGTCTATGCTGACAGCTCAGAGCCTGGAGCCTGCTTCGGATTCTGTGTCTCCCTCTCTCTCTGCCCCTCCCCTGCTCACACTGTCTCTCTCTCTCTCTCTCTCTCAAGAATAAACATGAAAAAAAAATTTTTTTAATGGTCCCCCTGAGACACATGTGTGGCCTGAGACATCCTTTGTAATTCAATAAATATCCACCTCTTCCCCACCCCCACCCTTGCTGGCTATGGCAAGTGGGGAGTGAGAGAGGGGAAGGAGTTATTTTTAAGTATTTTGTGCTCAGTCTTGTGCAGGCTACATATGCTGTAGAGTTTATGCACTTTGTTCCCAAATGTGACTTTCAGCTTTTACTTTACATGCAGTTCCAGCAAGTTTGGGTATCTAGTTTCTATGTCTACAGCAGCCCAAAAACAACAACTAGTGGGTGGGTGGGAGTGGGGAGGGGGCAGAACAAGAATAGTGATTAAGAGCACAAATTCTGGAGTGAAACTGTGAGTTTGAATTTTGGCACTGCCACTTCAATGCTATATGACTTTGAATGATGAACCTGACCTTTTTGCCTCAATTTCCTCATCTGTAAAATGAGAATAATAACGGTACCTATTTCACACAGTAGTCATAAGTTTATATAGTTAATACATACAAAGTGACTGCAACATTAAGTACTTTATGAGTATTAAGTGGAGTGGACACGCAGGCAACAGTTTTATGAAAAGTAAAGGAAATAACTTACAGACAATGCGTAATACAGACCATAATAGATGTCCAAGTGCCCCTTGCCATTTGCTAAACATGCTTTAGGCTTGCATCCTACTAAACGTATGCAGCATGGTGCTTCCTTGGCCCGATATATCCTACTGCCTTTCTTTGCTGGCAAGCTGTTCATTCTGTGTCACCCAACTTAAATGCATTTTACCCTCTAAAGCCTCCCTTGGCTTCTTTGGAGAGAATGAGTCACTCCCTCTCCTTCAGTTTTGCAGTACTTACCCCACCACCACATTTGATTGTATTGTGTTGTAGTTACTTATTTATGAATCCTCTTCCTCACCAGATTTTATGGTCTTCGTCCATGGAAGAGAAATAAGACCACATCTTATTTTCACAGCATCTAGCACAGTACTTAGCCCTCAAGAAATGTTCTGGTGAATGGATGAATAATAGCAAACACTTACACAGTGCTTAGTTCTAGGCTCTGTTCCAATGCTTTACAAGTATTAACTCGTTTAATCTTGACAACAATCCTAAGAAATATTATTATCTTCTCTAACTTAACAGATAAGGTAAATGACCCAAAAAGCTTATGTAATTTGTCCAGGGTGACCTCAGCTATTAATTATGGAAGCCAGGATTCAAATCTAAACAGCTGGTGTCAGAGACCAGGCTTTTAACCAGCACACTACAATGCTTCCCAGAGAACAAGGGCACAAGCAATCACACACAAACCTGGCTTCCCCAAACATCTCACTTTCTTACGTTTTGGAATGGCTCACTCATTCATCCAACAAATATTTACATAGTGTTTTCTATGTGTACACCATCATGTTAAACACCCATTTCTAATTGTTCCCCTCTTCCCTCTCTACCCTCTCCCTCCCCAGTTTCTACTAGCTCTACTGCTCTGTAAACTTTCATTTTCTTTTTTCTTTTAATTTGCATTTCTTTCAGTTTCTTTTTTTTAAGTTTATTTATTTTTGAAAGAGAGAGGGCGTGCACAAGAAAGGGATAGGTAGGGAGAGAGAGGGAGAGAGAGAATCCCAAGCAAGCTCCCCAGTGTCAGCACAGAGTCAGACCCAGGGCTCAAACTCACAAACCCATGAGATCACGACCTAAGCTAAAATCAAGAGTCAGACACTTAACCAACTGAATCACCCAGGTGCCCATTTCTTTCAGTTTCTTAAATGTATTGTGCTCTCTCTCAGCTCTGGACCCATGCCTGGCTAATTCATGCTTATCCTTCAGTTCTTAGCTTAAATTACTTCCTCCTAATAGCCTCCTTGCTCTAGGCTCCCCATTGTACTTTACACTTTCCTTATCATAGCATTTGTCATATTTACTGTTCTTGCCTGCTTACTCGTCTGCCTTCTGCCTTCTGCAACTGACTATAGCTCTGTTAGAACAAGGACTGAGTCTTATCCAGGTTATTAGTGAATCTGCAGCACCTATGTGATGTCCATAGTAGATGTTTGATAAGTATTTTTTGAATGACCAATAGGACATGAACAAGACAAAATCTCTATGCTTAGGTGGCTCAGTCAGTTAAGCGTCCGACTTTGGCTCAGATCATGATCTCACGGTTCCTGAGTTTGGATCTTCTGTGCCCCCGCCCCTGCCCCTTCCTCGCTTGCAGAGCTCATAGGTGCCTGCGTGCTCTCTGTCTCAAAACTAAATAAACATTAAAAAAAAAAAAAAAAAAAAAAAAAAGAAATCTAGCAGTGAGAAAAAGTCTAGGAGGGATACATGAAAAACAAACCAACCAGATTTCTAATTCTACCTGGGGTAAAGTGAGAGAGGGGAGTTCAGCAGAGTTTTAAGAATGAGAGTTTGTGAAAAGGAAAGGAAAATGTAGTATAGAAGTCATAAGCAAGAACTATAGTAGAAATTGGTTCGTTACCTAAGTGGCTAAACCATTTTTCTGGATGTCTCAAAATAACATTAATCTAAACTTAGGCCTACAATTGACTGATCTAATATGAGTTTGGAAGCAATAGGAAACAACTTAAAAGGAAATATGATGAAATTATTTTTACTCCTTTTAAGTACCTCTCCTGTGAATTCCCATGAAAATCTCTTCATATCTCTATTATCATATTTATCATACTGCATTGCCATTGTCAAAGTGTCTCTATTCCACCTGATGAACTATTCAAGACCTGGGATTAAGGTACTTTAAAGTCTGATTCAATTCTATATATCCCTAGTACCTGAACAAAGCCAGTGCCAGGGAAAGGCTCTGTGAATAGTCCAACATGACCGTAAAGTCTTAAATGAGCTGACCCCCATCAGTCTTCCAGCTTTGTCTCATGTCTCATACTTGGTGCTCTAGCCATTACACACCTTCAGTTCTCTGAACAAAATTTGGCTCCTTAAAGCCACTGGCCCCCACCCCCCCAACACATACCAATGCCACTCCCACTGTCTCTTCCCACTCATTTCTCTAGCTCTTCATCTGCCTAACTCCCACTCAATGTTCAGATTTCAACTTAAACACTACATTTGAAGGAAGCCTTCACCAACCCAAAGACAAGTTTAGACATTCCTATTATATAGTCCTATTGATGTGAAATGTTGGGGTCTAGGAGCCAATGGCCAAGAAAGGATTCTTGAGACCTCTACTGTGCGAAAAGGGTGGTTTTATTAAAGCATGGAGACAGAACCTGTGGGCAGAAAGAGCTGCACTGGGATTGTGAGGAGTGACTAATTATATACTTTCAAGTTGGGAGAGGGTTAGGGATAGCATAAGTCTCTAAGGAATTTGGAAGCAAGGTTTCTAGGACCTTAAGGGGCTAGCTGTTTTTAGGGAAAAGTCATTTACTACTGTCTAGTAAAACCTTCGTCATGAGACCCTTCAGTTGTGTATCAGTCGGCCATATGTTTGGAGGATGTATCGTGGGGGAATAGAGACAAAGGAAGTTTCCAAAGGGATTTTTACAGGATCCTGGAGATCATGCTAAAGTCAAGCTAAGGTTGCCTTTTGCCTCTAGCAAAGTATTAAAATGGAGGCAGCTGAGCTCCGTGATGAAGGTTACTCTGCCTGTCTCAAATAGTTGTTAGTGGACTTTTTTTTTTTTATTAGTTTTTTTTTTTAAACTTTTTTTTTTTTTAACGTTTATTTATTTTTGAGACAGAGAGAGACAGAGCATGAACGGGGGAGGGTCAGAGACAGAGAGGGAGACACAGAATCTGAAACAGGCTCCAGGCTCTGAGCTGTCAGCACAGAGCCCGACGCGGGGCTCGAACTCACGGACCGCGAGATCGTAACCTGAGCCGCAGTCGGCCGCTTAACCGACTGAGCCACCCAGGTGCCCCAAGTGGACTTTTAAGTTGTAAGGAAGTTTAATTTTTTTCTTTGCCTTTGTTCTCCACATCACTATGATATTCTATATTTCTCATTTGTATCATTTATCACACTTGTAAATACTTAATCATCATCTCTCCAGTAGATCATAAGTTTCATAATTCAGCACCTGGAACAGAGCCTATAAGATAACAGGTGCTCAATAAAAATTATTTTGAATAAGTTAATGAATAAATGAATAAAATGCTATTATTTATTTATAGCATGATTTTAGTGGCCCAGCTTTCAGGAAGCTCTGTATGGTGTTATGATAGATTGGAACTAACTAAATCAAACTAGTGAATCACCATTTAGTATTAGAAACACTTCCCACTCACCATTAAGAATCAGGATTGTTGGGGTGCCTCGCTGGCTCAGTCGGTAGACCATGAGGCTCTTGATATCAGGATCGTGAATTCGAGCTCCACACTGGACATAAAGCTTACTTTAAAGAAAGAAAAAGAAGAAAAGAAAAAACTTTTCTCCTGAGCTTACTTTTCCTATACTAACTTTCAACTCGTCTCTTGCTTCAGGTCCTTCTTCCTAGTTCTTCAAAGGCTTGCCCTAGCCAGCCAGCCCCAGGATTCACCTTTCCTCAGCAGCCTTTCCCAGAGCATCAGAATATTATTGCTCCTAGCTCCAGACCATCTTACTTAGTACCTCTCCAGCTCCTACCAATCTATCCTTCTAGTAAGCTCTGGCACAAGGCATGGGGCCGGGTGGTGTGGAGGAGCCAAAAAAAAAGACAGCTCTTGCCCCAGTCTGCTGAGGAAACAGAGGATACATACAAAAAACAAAATAACATAGCATACTGTATACCCTTAAATGTCAAATACTTTAAATATACATAGATCATTCATGAGGAAATTCAGAGGAGTCATTATCTTTGAGTCTTCATCCTTACCTACCTCACAATCACTCTCCAAGTCTTGATATTTCCTTCTTAGCTCTTCTACCTTTCCCTTTCCCACTATCCCCACTACCATTACCTTATTGTAGACCCCATTCACTCTCCTCTGCTCTATTGCCACAGTCTCCCGGTTTATCTTCTTGCTTCTATTCTCAATCCCCATTCAATTGTTCTCTATTGTAGCCAGAGTGAGATTCATAAAACATGAATCTGACCATACCCTCCCCCACAGAAAACCTTTTAACAGCTTCTCATTGCTCTCAGGATAAAGTGCAAGCATTCAACGTCCTTTACAATCTGCCCTCAACTACCATTCTGGCCTCAAATCAAAGACAGGAGCAAGGGGAGAGTAGCTCAAGTTTTAGCTACTGTTTAGTGGTAAATCTGTACAAGGGAATAAGGTAAGGCCTTATCTCAAATGTTCATTTCGGCATTGAACTCTTTCTTCCTTCCTTCCTTCCTTCCTTCCTTCCTTCCTTCCTTTCTTTCTTTCTTTCTTTCTTTCTTTCTTTCTTTCTTTCTTTCTTTCTTTCTTTCTTTTTTTAGATTTGATTTTTAAGTAATCTCCACACCATGGACCCCCTGGGTGGCTCAGTCGGTTAAGCGGCAGACTTTGGCTCAGGTCATGAACTCCCAGTTTGTGGGTTCAAACCCCAAGTTGGGCTCTGTGCTGACATTTCAGAGCCTGGAGCCTGCTTCGGTTTCTGTGTCTCCTCTCTGTCTGCTCCTACCCTGCTCATGCTCTGTCTCTCTTTGCCTCTCAAAAATAAATGAAAAATGTTAAAAAAAATTTTTTTTTAGAAAGTAATCTCCACACCCAATGTGGGGCTTGAACTCACAACCCTGAGATCAAGAGTCTCATGTTCTACCAACAGAGCTAGCCAGGTGTCCCTATATATTTCCTTTTTCTTCTTATTATTATTTTACTTTATTTTATTTTATTTTATTTTATTTAAGAGAGAGAGAATCTTAAGCAGGCCCCTATATATTTCCTTTTTCTTCATTTTATTTTATTTTATTTTATTTTATTTTATTTCATTTCATTTCATTTTATTTTATTTCATTTTATTTTACCTAAGAGAGAGAGAGAATCTTAAGCAGGCTCCATGCCCAGCTTGGAGCCTGAAGCAGGGCTCAATCCCATGTCCCTGGAATCATGACCTGAGCTGAAATCAGGAGCTGGACACTCAACTGACTGAGTCACCCAAGCAGCCCATATATATTTCATTTTTAATGAAACATTTCAGATGTAGAAAAAATTATAAAAAATAATATAATAAATACTGTATGCCCATGACCCACTGAAGAAATGAAACATTATCAATAAAATTAAAGCCCCTATATACTCCTCCACAGTTGCCTAGTCCTCTCTTCCCCTCCCTTAGCATCCAGAAGTATTTAGAATCATGAATTCGGTGTTTTTCATTCCTATGTATGTTTTTGTTTGTTTAATTTTATTTAAATTCTAGTTAGTTAACATACAGTGTAATATTAGTTTCAGGTGTATAATTTAGTAATTTGGCACTTCCCATACAATACCTGGTGCTCATCATGACAAGTATACTCCTTAATCCCCAACACCTATTTTTTTTCTATTCTCTTCTATTTTATTAATAGTTTTTTTAATTAGAAATTAATAGTGAATTTTATCACTCTACCTCCACCCTTTATCAAGATGGTTATATGGGTTGTCTTCTTTGTCTTATTGAAATGGTAACTTACAAATAATAAACCATTTCCAAGTTGAACCATCATTGCATTCTTGGAATTGGGCCTCCCTGATCATGATGCATAACCTTGTGTTACACATCTGAATTTTATTTTTTAATGTTTTAATTAGTACTTTTGTATCTAATAAGTGTGGTTGATAATTCCCCATCACCTATTTAACCCATTCCTCCACCCAACTCCCCTCTGATAACCATCAGTTTGTTCTCTATAGTTAAGAGTCTGTTTTTCCATTTCTTTATATCAACTGATGAATGGATAAAGAAATTGTGGTTTATATACACAATGGAATACTACTTGGCAATGAGAAAGAATGAAATATGGCCTTTTGTAGCAACGTGGATGGAACTGGAGAGTGACATAAGTGAAATAAGTCATACAGAGAAAGACAGATAACATATGTTTTCACTCATATGTGGATCCTGAGAAACTTAACAGAAGACCATGGGGGAGGGGAAGGGAAAAAAAAAAGTTAGAGAGGGAGGGAGCCAAACCATAAGAGACTCTTAAAAACTGAGAATAAACTGACAGTTGAGGGGAGATGGGAGGGTGGAGAGGGTGGGTGATGGGCATTGAGGAGGGCACCTGTTGGGATGAGCACTGTGTGTTGTATGGAAACCAATTTGACAATAAATTTCATATTAAAAAAAAAAAAGTCTGTTTCTTTGGTTTGCCTCTTTTTTTTCCCCCCTATGCTCATTTGTTTCTAAAACTCCACATAAGAGTTTAAATCATATGGTATTTGTCTTTCTCTGACTGACTTATTTACACTTAGTATAATGCACTCTAGCTCCATCCAAGTCATTGCAAATGGCAAGATTTCATTCTTTTTATGGCTGAGTAATATTCCATTGTGTATGTATACCACATTTTTTTTTTAATTCATTCATTAGTTGATGGACCTTTGGGCTTTTTCCATAATTTGGCTATTGTAGACAATATGCTCTAAACATTGGGGTGCATGTATCCCTTCAAATTAGCGTTTTTATATTCTCTGGGTAAATACCTAGTATTTAGTAGTGCAGTTGCTGGATCATAAGGTAGTTCTATTTTTAACTTTTTGAGGAACCTCCATACTGTTTTCCAGAGTGGCTGCACCAGTTTGGATTCCTACCAACAGTGCAAGAGGGTTCCCCTTTCTCTACATCCTCGCCAGCACCTGTTGTTTCTTGTATTGTTGATTTAAGCCATTCTGATAGGTGTGAGGTGATATTTCATTGTGGTTTTGATTTGTGTTTCCCTGATGATGAGTGATGTTGAGCATCTTGTCATGTGTCTGTTAGCCATCTGTATGTCTTCTTTGGAAAAATGTCTATTCATGTCTTCTGTCCGTTTTAAACTTTTTAAAACATTTATTTATTTATTTTGAGAGAGAGAGAGAGAGAGAGAGAGCATATACAAGCAGGGGAGGGGTGGAGAAAGAGGAAGAGGGAGAATCCCAAGAAGGCTGCACTCTGTCAGTGGGCAGCCCAACACAGGGTTCAATCTCAGAAACTGTGAGATCATGCTCTGAGCAGAAATCAAGAGTCATCATCGCTTAACCAGCTGAGCCACCCATGCACCCCGTCCATTTTTAATTGGATTATTTATTTTGAGGGTGCTGAGTTTTATAAGTTCTTTGTATATTTTGGATACTAACCCTTTATCAGATATGTCATTGAAAATATCTTCTCCTATTCGGTAGGTGGCCTTTGTATGCTTTTTTTTTAAGAAATTTTTTTTAAGTTTTATTTATTATTTTTGAGAGAGACAGAGACAGCGTAAGCAGGGGGAAGGCAGAGAGAGAGAGAAAGAGAGAGAGAACCCCAAGCAGCATAGAGCCAGACGTGGGACTTGAACCATGAACTGTGAGATCATGACCTGAGTTGAAACCAACAATTAGATGTTCAACCAACTGAGCCACCCAGGCACCCCTAGACTTTCTTAATTTTTTTTAAAGAATCTCTTTTATGTATGATGTATGTATGTATATATTTATAAAGTAAGTTTTATGCCCAATGTGGGGCTTGAACTCACCATAACCAAGTCAAGAGTTGCATGCTCTCCTGACTAATCCAGCCAGGCACACTTGCTTCCAGACTTTCAATGCATATTCATATCTGCGAACAATATGTTGTATTATTTTGCATCTTAAAAGTCTTTATGTTTTTATATTTTTAAAGATTTTATTTTTAAGTAATCTCAACAACCAATGTGGGGCTCGAACTTCCAACGCCAAAATCAGGAGTCACATACTCCACCAACTGAGCCAGCCAGGTGCCCCAATTATTAACTCTTTAATTCAAAATAATTTAACATTTTATGGGGTGCCTGGGTGGCTCAGTTGGTTAAGCCTCTGACTTCGGTTCAGGTCATGATCTCACAGTTTGTGAGTTCAAGCCTTGCATCAGGCTGTCTGCTGTCAGCACAGAGCCTTCTTTGGATCCTCTGTCCCCCCCACCCCCACCCCCGCCCCGCCTCTCTCTGCCCCACCTCTTCTCATGTTTGTTTGTTTTTCTCTCTCTCAAAAATAAACATTTAAAAATACAGTTTCAAAATAATTTAACATTTTAAATTTATAGAAGAGTTGCAAAAACAGTTTTTCTGAATATCTTACTCAGCTATGTTGTCATTTTAAATAAAAAAGCAACAGACAGACATTAAATTGAAAGAATTCAAGGAATCCAGCATCCTTCTTTAAATAACTTCTTAATGCTGCAATCCAGCTAATCAAGACATGAATGTAAGGAAAGAAAAGAAACTATAATAAAGGACTGATGATGAAAATGGAATCTACTTAAAACTGGAACTAAGCCTAAACAGCTAGATGAGTTATAGTTATAAAATAAAATGTAAATATTATGAATCTTGGCAAAGTAAAAATAATGAGCCACAAAAATTAGGCAGTAGAAGAGAGGAGATGGGGGAAGTATAATAGTATTAATCACACCATGACAGACAATAATAAGTTAATATTGTCTAACATTAAAATGTGTAGTTTTAAAAAAAATGACAATTCCAATTATTTTCATAATCTTTTAATAAATATAATTTATCACCTTTTTTATTATTTTTATTCTTAAGTTAACTTCAACAAGACCTTTTTATTAAATATTTTATTTCAAATATCTTGCTCAGTATGAGCCCTTTGAAATTATTTCAGGTATTGATTATGCTGTGTAAATACATATAGAAATGTCCACAATGATTTTCCCCATACATTAAAAATGCTATTTTGAGTGTTACAATTAAGGGTGATCTGTTACTTTCTTCCTTGTGTTTTTCTGTACTACTTGAATTTTTTATGAGCGTGGGTCATTATTTTTTTTAAAGACTTTATTTTTAAGTAATCTTTACACCCAATGTGGGACTCGAACTTATAAGTCTGAGATCAAGAGTCACATTCTCTTGGGGCGCCTGGGTGGCTCAGTCGATTGAGCGTCCAACTTTGGCTCAGGTAATGATCTCACAGTTTGTGGGTTTGAGTCCCCCATTGGGCTCTGTGCTGACAGCTCAGAGTCTGGAGCCTGCTTTGGATTCTCCCTCTCTCTCCGCCCCTCCCCTGCTCAATAAAAATTAAGAGAAAAAAAAAAAAGAGTCACATTCTCTACCAATTGAGCTGACGAGGCATCCCTGTATCATTATTTTTAAAGCATGATAAATTTCTACTCTAAAAAAGTAAAGAGAGAGGGAGTTTGGTTCTGAGGAAATACTCCCTAACTTTCGAGAGACAGATTCTTTGAAGAATACCAATAGTAATAGTTTTATTATTGAGTGCTTATGCTATTCCAAAGAGTTTTCATACAGTATCTTTATTACCCACCACAATTATAAAAGTTAGGCATGATAATGCCTAAATTACAAATGAAGCCTTTTGCCCAAAGTCATATATCCTGAAAAGGTCAAAATCAAGATGTGTACTCAGACCTCTCTGATTCTTTACATTGAACCACTTCTGTATCCATATAGGTAGGGTTAACTCATTATAATTAAACTTTCTCTTTGAATTTCTACAACCTTGGATTATACTCTGGATGCTTGATGAGGAAAGAGTGGGACACCCTCAAAAAGTCTGGAATCAAGATTGCCCCTGAAATAAAATCTACTCTCCACAAATGAAATTAATCATCTGTAGGAAACTAAGAACCCATGTGTAAAACTGTGTCTGAGAGGTTTGGGAACATTCAGAACTCCAATCAACATGATCTGGGAGTATTCTGAAAGCTGCAGGCCTTGAAACTGACTGCTGTGTAATAACTGGAAACCACATCAATTGTAATATATCTTGTTTGGAAAACATCTATGTGAATGGAAAGGGAAGATGGTCAACCATGGAACCTTGAAAAAGGAAAGTCACAGAAGTGTCTCTCCAGGCAATGTCCTGTGGTGAGAAATCTTAGCTAAGCAACATAAACACCATGATTTCCTTGAAAGACCTAGAAAACAGCCCTTTGTTGCATGTTGGACTTGCCTTAGCAGCTTTTAAAATAAGACTCCAAAACAAAAATAAGGTAATTAATTAATTAATTAATTAGTTAATTAAGATTCCTATCTGGGCTTTAACACAGAGCAACTGAATCAGAATCTCAGTGGGTCCCTGGCATGAGTTCTTTAAAAATCTTTCTAGGTGATTCTAATTTGCAATCAGTGTTGAGAAACAGCTGAAGTGAGTAGAGTGTCCAAACTCATTGACAGAGGGGACCTCTCTTGAGATTGACTCATACCCTTTGCTTTAATTCCAGGCCTACTCAGCTACTCTCCAATACTTGGCTTCCCGTGTAGCATGTTTGGAGGGAGAAAGTGCACGGATCTTCTGATGTGAGTGTTCTGGCCTGCTTTGCAAATTAAACTGTCTTTGCAAATAATTTTTTTACAGATGAATAAATGGACTTCTGGTTTATGCATGTTACACTGAGCTTTGTTAATGTATGTTTGAGGATATGTCTCTAATCTGAGAGACATATCCATTCTTTATGTGCCACAAAATCACGGTTCCTGAGACGGTCAGGATCGTAGACAACGGTAATGCCAGTCTATGGCAATGAGTCTGAGTGGCCATCTGACCTTCTCCAGGAACACATCCTTTGCCCTACTACAGACCTATTTTTCTCCACAGCCAGATTATAAGATCTTTAAGAGCACAGACCATGGCTTCCTTTTTTTTTTTATCTCCTACTTCTGCCTAGTACACAGCTGGGAAGTTTTAGAAACTTCCAAAAGAGATTAGGAATATTAATGAAGGATAGAATGTATGTAAATACTCTTACTTGTGGAAACTTGTGTTCAGTCTCTGTTCTCAGACAGAAAGGCTGAGGCACCCAGGCAATGGTGTCCACAGTTCTGGATTGGATGCCAGGTGCCAAGCAAGGTACCTCATAGCTGAGGCTTTGCAAACAGGTGCCTGGGGCAGTAAGAGGGAGGACAGAATTCCTAGCTAGCTAAAACTCCTTTGTTCTTCAGGTCTCAGACATCATTTTTCCCAGAATATTTTCTCTGATTTCTCCTGATTCCTTTATGCTAGCCAGTTCCTCTTCTCTGTAATCCCACAGCCTGCTCTGCTTTTCCTCTATCATGGCCATTATCACAGTGCATTCAAACTGCCTATTCACACTATACCAGACTTGGAACTCTTAAAAGCAGATGCTAGTCACTTTTGTGGGTTTTTTTTTTTTTAATGTTCATTTATTTTTGAGAGAGAGAGAGAGAGCAAGCGCACTAGTAGGGGAGAGGAAGAGAGAGACGGGGACACACAATCTGAAGCAGGTTCCAGGCTCTGAGCTGTCAGCACAGAGCCCAACATGGGGCTCGAACTCACGAACCGTGAGATCATGACCTGAGCCAAAGTCAGACACTTAACTGACTGAGCCACCCAGGGGCCCCAATGCTGGTCACCATTGTATTCCCAAGGCATGATCTTAAAAGTTCAATAAGATGTGCCTGGTTGGCTTGCTTACTTAAAAATTTTTAAAAATTTTAAAGTTCAATAAATATTTGTTGGGGCGCCTGGGTGGCTTAGTCGGTTAAGCGTCCAAATTCAGCTCAGGTCATGATCTCAGGGTCCGTGAGTTCGAGCCCCGCGTCCAGCTCTGGGCTGACAGCTCAGAGCCTGGAGCCTGCTTCCGATTCTGTGTCTCCCTCTCTCTCTGCCTCTCCCCCGTTCATGCTCTATCTCTCTCTGTATCAAAAATAAATAAAACGTTAATTTAAAAAAATAAATAAATAATAAAATAAAATAAAATAAATATTTGTTGAGTATAGTGGACACTTGTAATTCTGAGTGATGCATATCTGAACCTCTTCCTTATGTTAAGAGACTCCTCAGTCGGTTAAGCATCTGACCTCGGCTCAGATCATGATCTCGCGGTTTGTGGGTTTGAGCCCCCCATCAGACTCTGCTGACAGCTCTGAGACTGAAGCCTGCTTCAGATTCTGTGCCTCCCTCTCTCTGCCCGTTCCCTACTTGTGCTCTTTCTCTCTCTCAAAAAATGAATAAACTTTTCATTTTTTTTAAGTAAAAAAAAGAGACTCCTTATGTGTCTTGATGGAAGACAGAGCCTAATATAGAAGCAGAAAACACAAGATGCTTGTTTTCCTAGCCTCTCTTGCAGGTAGGCAAGGGCATGTGTCGTCCAATCAGATACACTTGCCCCAAATTTTGAATCAGGAGCTGGTGATCCAGAAGGGGCCATAGAGTATTCATTCTAGTGGCAAAGTGGGAGTGGCAGCAGGCATGCCAAGTTTTCAGGGAGCAGTGCAGGAACCAGAGAGGGCAGTGTCACTGGTCATGGCAGTGATACCGTCATCAGACTGGTTTGGTGGTGTGGTTTGAAATGTAGGCTGGTTACTCACTGCCTCACCTCTCTCATTCCTGCCTGATTTCCAAGGCTTCCCTGTGATTCTGTGAAATCCCCAGTGCCTTTTAAGTCATTTTTCCCCCCCGAAATCAGTGAGAGTCCGTTTCTGTTGCTTATTACTTAGAACCCTATTATGGACTGAATTGTGTCTCTTCTCTCCCATCAAAATTCCTATGTTGAAGCCCCAACCCCTAGTACCTCAGAATGTGACTATATCTGGAGATAGGGACTTTAAAGAGGTGATTACGTTAAAATGAGGTCATTATGATAAGCCTAATCCATTCTGATTGGTGTCCTTATGAGAAAAGGAAATTTGGACACGGAGAGATACTTGAGACACACATGCACAGAGAAACAACCATGTGTAGATACAGTGAGAAGGCAGCCACCTGTAAGCCATGTGGAGAAGTCTCTGGAATAACCAAACCTGCAGATACCTGATCTTAGACTTCTTACCTCCAGAACTGGGAGAAAATAAATTTCTGTTGTTTAAGGCACCCAGTCTGTGGTATTTTATTATGGCAGCCCGTGAAAACTAATAGAAATTCTGACTGAATTTAGTGACTGATCAAACAACAAGATTGGAAGATGGAAAGAAGATTATTATATGTAAATGGAGCAAGACAAGAAGGAAGAGTCAAGGTGTGAAACCAAGCAGGACCCTAAGTAAGAATGGACTAGAAGGTACAAGCAGCAGTAGGAAAGGAAGCCTAGAGGAATTCCCCAACTCCAATGGAAGTGTTTCTATAGGCCCCAAGACTGAGGGTCTCAGAACAAAGACCTAATCTCTAGCAGAAAGAACCTGGATTTCAGCAGCGAAAACCTGGGTTCAAAATCTCACCCCATCCTTTGCTTCATATGTGATTCTGAGCAAATTACTGCAACTTTCTGAGCCACAGTTTTCTCTTTAGAGGGAAAATGAAAAGGGGTGCCTGGGTAGCCCAGTTAGTTAAGCATCTGACTTTGGCTCAGGTCATGATCTCGTGGTCTGTGAGTTCAAGCTCCGCATTGGGCTCTGAGCTGACAGCCTGGAGCCTGCTTCGGATTCTGTGTCTCCTTCTCTGTTTGCCCCTCCCCTGCTCACACTCTGTCTCTCTCTCTCAAAAATAAATAAACATTAAAAAAAATTGTAAAGGAAAATGAAAAAAAAAAAGACCTATCTCATATAGTTGTTAGAATTAAACTAAGCAAGAATGCATATGTAAAGCTACTTAGGATTTAATAAATGTTAATGTATTTCTCCTTTTTCTCTTGGGCTAGAGGAAGAGAGAAGTAAAGACCCAGTCAGGAGAAGTCTGAATATCTTCTGGGACCAAAGTGCAATGTTCAGAGTGTGATGAGCTCAGACATGGTCTGGGTAGGCGCTTTGGGTGGCAAGAAGCTCCAATTTAGCAGGTGGAAATGGCAGCCAGTCTAGGCAGCAAATGACATTGAAAAGAGTCTGATAGGAGCAATGCTGTAGTTCTAGGTTATCATTCTATTCCCAGCTATATGCCAGCTAGTGGCTAAAATAAGGAGCAGGATCCATCTCTACTCCTTACCCAGGTTAGGATTAGCAGGATTTATGCAGGCTGACAACCCCAGGACAGGTGTATTAAGTAGGAGAACTGCAGCTGAAGACTGGTTGTACAAACTGGACCAGTCTAGCCTGTGCCAAACCAGGTCTAATTCTTGGTCCCACATGCTAGTAGAGGTAAGGCAGTCTACCCCTACATTGGTCAGGCAGGACTGGCTCAAAAACTGGGCAGAACTGACCCTTTGGCTCCAGGGTATAATGTTAATAATAGTTATAATTTATTAGTGATTACCGTGTGCCATGATTTTCACATATCTTTTCTCTTTACCTCATTACAACCCAGGGAGGTGGAACTGTTATTTCCAAAAAAAAAAAAAAAATATATATATATATATATATATATATATTTTTTTTTTTTTTTTTTCAGAAAAAGAAATTGAGTTTCAGAGATGGTAGGCAACCTGTACAAAACTATATAGTTAATAAGTGGTAGGGCCAGGAATTTAATAAATTTCAAAGTTTGCTTACTGAAGAAAAGAAGAGGTTTCAGTTGTTGGCAATGCAAAGAAATTTCTAAGGAATTTTCTAATATTCCAACAGATCCCTTACAAGTACAGTATACCTCCTAGTATCTCAATATGGGGCCCAGATTCAAACCTTTGATACTTCTACCAGAAACCCACATAACAGAGGGCAGCCCTGTGGAATATTTTCCACAGGAAGCATCTGCCCAAATATTTCGAAGGCTGCAAAGTGTCCCAAGAGGAAAGGGGGAAAGCTGAGGCCAATCACAAACACCGTGGTTAAGTCCAGGTACCAGGTGGACTGAAGCAGAGAGAAAATGCAGGCTTCCTGCTTTCCGCTCCCTCTGGAAGCATGTTCTAGTAAAATAAACTCTTTCCAAGACTCAGGTTCCTAGGTTAGTGATCTGGTTTTCTTCTAATAGGAAGTGAGCTGTCTCTCAATCAGGGACTGGAGGAGGGGGAAATTATTGCCAATTATACTAAATACGTTAGGAGGGAAGATTCAGACATTTTATGTCTTTACAATTAAAAGACCTCCACTTTATTCTTTTTTTTCCCTTTCTCCCCGCCCCCTGTCCCCCCACAACCTCTACTTTATTCTTAGAGTCAATTACCCCAGCCATAGGACAGACATTCTTTCTTTGAGTGTTTACAAGAGAATCAATTTTAAAAGATTTTTTATAATCCTTTTTTGTTTAAAGAAACGGACATAATAGAAAGGATTGAGTCCCTGCCAAGAAAAGGCTTTCTGAACCTTCTTTGGCTCAGATCGACAACACTTTAAGGTCTTTCAATAAACCAAGTCATTGGCCCCAGATAGAAAATTGCTACCAGGGAAGAAGAATTTTTGCTTAATGGGATGTCTTTGAGTTAAATTAGAGCCCATAATCACCCTGAATGCATTATTCAGACTCTTTTTTTTTTTCAGACTCTTTTTTTTAATCCGCTCCTTTTATTTTTTTAAATTGAAGTATAGTTGACATACAATGTTACATTAATTTCAGGTGTACAACATAGTGACTTGACAACTCTCTAACGTTATGTTATGCTCACCACAAGTGTAGCTACAATCTGTCACCACACATTATGACAATCCCATTGACTTTATTCCTATTCTATACCTTTCATCCTTGTGACTTATTCATTCCATAACTGGAAGCCTGTTTCTCTCACTCCCCTGTACCCATTTTGCTCATCCCCTACTCCCCTCCCCTCTGGTGACCACCAGTTTGTTCTCTGTATTTATTAGTCTGTTTCCGCTTTTTTGTTTGTTCATGTTTTGTTTTTTAGATTCTACATGTATGTAAAACAATATGGTATTTGTTTTGACTGATTTCACTCAGCATAATACTTTCTAGATTCATCCATGTTGTCCCAAATGGCAAAAGCTCATTCTTTTTTTAATAGCTGAATAATATTCCATTTATATACCACATCTTCTTTATTCATCTATTGATGGACACCTAGGTTTCTTTTTTTTTTAACTTGTTTTATTTTTTATTTTTTTAAATTTACATCCAAATTAGTTAGCATATAGTGCAACAATAATTTCAGGAGTAGATTCCTTAGTGCCCCTTACCCATTTAGTCCATCCCCCCTCCCACAGCCCCTCCAGTAACCCTCAGTTTGTTCTCCATATTTACGAGTCTCTTCTGTTTTGTCCCCCTCCCTGCTTTTATATTATTTTTGTTTCCCTTCCCTTATGTTCATCTGTTCTGTGTCTTAAAGTCCTCATATGAGTGAAGTCATATAATATTTGTCTTTCTCTGACTAATTTCACTTAGCATAATACCCTCCAGTTCCATCGACATAGTTGCAAATGGAAAGATTTCATTCTTTTTGATTGCCAAGTAATACTCCATTGTATATATATATATATATATATATATACCACATCTTCTTTATCCACTCATCCATCGATGGACATTTGGGCTGTTTCCATACTTTGGCTATTGTTGATAGCGCTGCTATGAACATTGAGGTATATGTGTCCTTTCAAAACAGAACACCTGTATCCCTTGGATAAATGCCTAGTAGTGCAATTGCTGGGTCGTAGGGTAGTTCTGTTTTTAGTTTTTTGAGGAAACTCCATACTGTTTTCCAGAGTGGCTACACCAGCTTGCATTCCCAGCTAGGTTTCTTCTATATCTTGGCTATTGTAAATAATGCTACAACAAACATAGGGGTGCATATATCTTTTTGGATTTGTGTTTTCATTTTCTTTGGGTAATGCAAGTACTGGGTCATATGGCATTTCTATTTTTAATTTTTTTCTCTTTTTAATTTTTTGAGGAACTTCCATACTGTTCTCCACAGTGTTTGTACCAATTTATATTCCAACCAACATTGCACAGGGTTCTTTTTTCTCCACATTCTTACCAACACATATTATTTCTTGTTGTTTTGATACTAGTCATTCTGATAGGTGTAAGGTTATATTTCATTGTGGTTTTGATTTACATTTCCATGATGATTAGTGATGTTGAGAATCTTTTCATATGTTTGTTAGCCATCTGTATATCTTCTTCAGAAAAATGTCTATTCAGGTCTTCTGTCCATTTTTTATTATTTTATTTTAGTTTTTAAAACTTTATTTTAGAGCAAGCAAGAGAGAGAGCATGGCGGGGGGGGAGGAGCAGAAGGAGAGAGAGAATTTTAAGCAGGCTCTATCCCATGAGCCTGGGATCATGACCTGAGCTGAAATCAAAAGTCAGACGCTCAACTGACTGAGCCACCCAGCTGCCCCTTCTGTCCATTTTTTAAATCAGATTATTTAATGTTTTTGGCGTTGCATTGTATAAGTTCTTTATATATTTTGGCTATTAACCCCTCATCAGATATATAATTTGTAAATATCTTCTCCCATTCAGTAGGTTTTCTTTTCATCACACTCATTCCCCATGTGCCAGGCATTGTACCAGGCACTGAGGAGCCAAAGGTATTAACCCATCCTGATCCTTGTTTTCCAAGGACTTCCTGTGTGGGGAGATGAAATCACACTCGGAGATAGAATGAAAAGATAATGGGGAAAGTGGGAAGGTCTAAAGGGGACTGAGCATGTAACACTGAGTTAGAAGGTTGTAAATTGGAATTTGGGGTCCCTGAGTGGGAGGCACAGTGCTTCATCTCTCAGTGATGAGGGGAAAATAAGCCTCTGTCATCTGGGGTTGGAAGGGAATCATCTTTTCCTTGTTTTTCTTTTCCTGTCCCTTCTCTTCAACCACTGCCATACACCTATCTGCCCATTCATGCAACCAGCACTTACTATGCACTGAGTAGGGGTACCTGAGTGGCTCAGTTAAACATCAACTCTTGATTTCAGCTTAGGTCATGACTTCATGGGGATCGTGAGACGAGCCCCTTATTGGGCTCTGCACTGGGATTCTCTCTCTCCCCCTCTCCCCAGTCTCTCTGCCCCTCCCCCGTGCTCTCTCTCTCTCAAAACAAACAAACAAACATTGGGGAAAAATAAAACTATGTGCTGAGTATTATGCTAGGCACGTCATACACATTTTTTCCACTCATCTTTCACAGAAGCCTTGTGAGGATGGGATTATTGCTTCACTTGACCATTGGGAAACTGAAGGCAAGGAAGTTTAAGGTCATATGGCTAATACCTGATTCAAATGACATCTGTCCCTTGTCTGTCCCTAAAAGCCTGTGCACTCTTCACTATACTCAAAAGCTAAAGAGTTCTGAGAGATGTATTAGATAGGATCCCTGCCCCTGAGCAGCACATAGTTCAGTGGAGAAGAAAGACATATAAAGAGTTTGTTAATTCTTTCAGTCATTCAACAATACTTACTAATTGCCACTGTTGGCTGTCACAAAGCAGAAACAGACATAGTCTCCTGGTCTTTAGGAGAATAGACAAAACATTACAATTTAGATAAATGATAACATAATGTAATGAATCTTCTAAGAAAAGACATTGTAAGGCTTCAGGAAATAGGGAAGGATGCAAGTGTCCCTGGGATAATTGGGAGCAGTTCCACAAGGACAGGGGACATGTTTGAGTGGAAAAGAGGAATGTGCAGGAATTTGCCACGAGAAGCTCCTTCCAGTCTAATGCGCCAGGCTGCCTCTGAGCTTTTACACATGTTGACCCCTTAATTAGACCAGTTCCCTGCTCCTCTTTCCTGAACTGGTTCACCCCACACATGTTTCTGGCATCTGTTTGGAAGATACTTCCTCCTGGAAGCCTTCCTTCACGCGCCCTTTTTCCTTCCTTCATCTGGACTAAGACTTATTGCCATGGTTTCCCATAGAACTGTGTGTGTATGCAAATGTTAGAGAGGGACAGCACTTTTGTTTATTGTGTAAGGAACAGTGAGAAAATCAGTGTGGTTGAAGTATAGGGTACATGGCTCAACCAAGAAATATTTGGGGAATGAATTATTGAATGAATACTTTAAAGAACTATAATTTCACCCAGAAAAGTAGGCATTATCAAATCTCTCCTAAATGTACACATCCAGACATTTGAACTGTCCCTATCACATGCCCCTTATCTTTACCTGGTCTTCTACTCATTGTTCAAAACATCCCTTTGTCCTAGAATCCTTTCCTGACAACTCTCCTCTGTTCTTCCAGTCTGAGTCAAGTGCTTACCACTCTGTTGTGCCTTTCTGGGATCAGTGAAGTCAGGAGACAGGCTCTGGAGTCCTGATGTTGCTGCTCTCTGGATCAAAGCACACTAATTGAAACTCCATATAAGAAATTGGATGGAACCTTCAAGATTATCCCTTTTCTGACAGGGAACTGGTCTCCTAGCCTTATATGTTTTGTTTGTTGCTGAAGCACCTACTCCATGGAAGGCTTTGATGGGAAGGGCAGCAATGTGACCCATGGACTCTTGGATCTCTCCACTTGATGACCTGTGGGCACCCCAAATTTAACTCGTCCAAAATCAAAATACTGGAAAGGTCTCGGGTTTTTGAATCAGAAAAACCTGGGTTTAGCTCTGCACTTTACTTGTTATGTGGACATTGGGCAAGTTATTTCAAATCTCTGAACCTTAGTTTCCTCAACTGACAGCCCAAAGGTTTTGGAATAGGGGAGTGCTATGGTCTATGCTTGTTTTAGAAAGATCTATCCTGCAGCTGTGTGGGGGATGGGCTGGAGGGGCAAAACCAGAGGCAGTTCAGAGGCTGCTGAATAGAAGTGTTTCTAATTACCTCAGCCTCGGCCTCCATTGCACACTCTCCACTGCGACCCCAGAGCCAACCTCATGCTGTTGCCTAGCAACTCACCTGCATCACCCAGGGATCTGAAGCTGGGGCCCCACTGACGATGGGGAAATGGCCAGTTTAATTACAAAGTCTCAGGGGAATCATGCATCCGTTCATTCCTCAAATACTCACTGGGCTCCCACCAAGTGCCAAGCCTTGGGCTAGCTATTGGAGATTTAGAGATTAATAAAACACTGTCTCTTTCCTCAAAAAAACTCATAATGTAACAGAATGGATAATCAAATGACCTATGATGAGTGAAAGAAGCTAGATAGAAAAAGATATATTGTTTGGTCACAGGCTAAGTCACTGAAGAGTATTTAAACAAAGGAGAACCATGATCAGATTTTTGTGTGAGAAAGATAATTCTGGTTTCTCTGTGGAAAATTGCATTGGATTGGATGGGGAGAAAGTGGAGGCAGGGAGACCAAGGAGAAAGCTGCTCCAGGAATCCAAATGAGAGACACTGAGGCCTAATTGAGGATAGAGGCTAAGGAGAGGAAGGGAAGATTTTTAGAAATCAATGACACTTGGGTACCTGGGTGGCTCAGTTGGTTGAGTGTCCACCTCTTGATTTTGCTCAGTTCAGGTCATGATCCCAGGGTTGTGGGATTGAGCCCAGCATTGGGCTCCATGCTGAGCATGGAACCTGCTTAAGATTCTCTCTCTTTCTCTCTCTCTCTCTCTCTCTCTCTCCCCCTCTGCCCCTCTCCCTGGTTCACCTGCTCGCTCTCTCTCTCTAAAAAACAAAACAAAACAAAACAAAACAAAACAGGCTGGGTGGCTCAGTAGGTTAAGCATCTGACTTCAGATCAGGTCATGATCTTATGGTTCATGAGTTCAAGCCCCGTGTCGGGCTCTGTACTGACAGCTCAGAGCCTGGAGCCTGCTTTGGATTCTGTGTCTCCCTTTCTCTCTCTGCCCCTCCCACACTCACACTCTGTCTCTGTCTCTCAAAAATCAAATAAACGTTGAAAAAAAAAGAAAAAAGAAAGAAATCAATGACACCTATCTGCTTTACATTTTACATATACTGTTAGAAATAAAATCCCCCCAAAAGGCAGAAATTATAGTATTTTATTTTATTTTAAGTTTATTTATTTATTTTTGAGAGAGAGAAAGCAAGAATGAGTGGGGTAGGGGCAGAGAGACAGGGGGAGAGAGAATCTCAAGCAGGCTCCACACTGTCAGCACAGAGCCCAATGTGAGGCTTGAACTCACAAACCATAAGATCATGCCCTGAGTAGAAACCAAGAGTCTGACACTTAACCAACTGAGCCATCCAGGAGCCCCTATTTTATTTTGTTTTTAAATTTTAAGTGCAGATAGTTGAGGTAAACGTATTACTCAGTTGTCTTCTTTGGCCTTGAAGGCCTGTCTCTTACTCATTCGTTCATTCATTCATTCATTTATTTATCCTCTCTCCCTCTCTCTCTCTCTTTTTTTAACATAATCTCTACACCCAACATGGGGCTTGAACTCATGATCAAAAATTGCATGCTCTCTGAACTGAGCCAGCCGGATGCCCCTATCGATTCTCTTTTACCCTCTTTCCTCTCCCTACCCCTGCAGGTAACTCTTTAAAGTATTGACTGTGCAACTGGTTTATATTGTTCTTGAAAAATGTGCATTTTCATATTGTGGGCACATATTTTACATTTATGTAAATGGCATCGAATTATGTATCCCACTCTGTATCTTACTTTTGCACAACACACTATATTTTTCAAGATCTATCCCTGCTGCTATATGTATCTTTTGTTTGTTGACTCTAACTGCATGCCAGGATTTTACAATTGGATTGACAATACAATACCATAGAAAGTGCTCTACCATGGAACGGAGAGACTTCAACTATAACCTCTGCCTCTCCACCAACTTGTCATGTGAACTTGCATAAGTCCCTTCCCCTAGTTGAGTCTTAGCTTCCTCACTTGTAAAATCAGAGGTGCCTTTTATCTCTAACTTCCATTCAGTCTCTCTCACTTTATACACAGGAAACTCTGGTGCAGAGTGTGTGACTTGATCAAGGTCACACAACAGTTATCAATAGTTTAGCCTATCTATTGAGAAACAGGTATGGTGTTAAGTGTTTTGGATATTCAAACACGTAAGCCCTGCTTAGTCGCTACTCCTAAGACCTCTAAACAGAGCTGTACTAATTTTCCAAGAGCAGGTGCAGAGATAGCCTGTGGGCACCGGTCAGAAGCAGTAGAGATATTAATAGGACCTAGCCACAGATAGAATCTAAGGCAGCACCTCCACCACCCCAATCAGGCCCCACAACATTCCTGACCTCAAGAAAAGGAAAGCGGTCGGATACACAGCTTCCTATTTGTAAAAAGTTATTTATTGCCATAGCATTTTCCAATAATAACCGAGTTAAGAAAAAAAAACTCTTATCTACCTGTATGCCTAATATTGTACAGCAGTAATTACAGGATAAATAAAATTTCATTTATTTATTTATTTATTTATTTATTTATTTATTAAACATTTTTATAAGTTTATTTATTTTTGAGACAGAAAGACAGCGAGCATGAGCACGGGAGGAGCAGTGAGAGAAGGATAGAGAGACTCCCAAGCCGACTCAGCAGTGCCCGATGCAGGGCTGGAATTCACCAGCCATGACATCATGACCCGAGCTGAAACCAAGAGTCGCACACTCAACCAACTGAGCCACCCCGGCACCACTAAAATTTTATATTCTGCTTTTAAAAAGTGTTTTTGTTGTCGAACAATAAAACAGGTACTGTTGATTATGTACTCTGCTAGACACCAAGCACTTTACATGTATTACTTCATTTAATCTTCATTACAATCCCATGAGATAGGAGGTACTATGATTCTATTTTAAAAGATAGGGAGGGGCGCCTGGGTGGCTCAGTCAGTTGAGCATCTGACTTCAGCTCAGGTCACGATCTCAGGTTCGTGGGCTGGAGCCCCGCGTTGGGTTCTGTGCTGAACGCTTCCTCAGAGCCTGGAGCCTGCTTCAGATTCTGTCCTTCTCTCTCTGCCCCTCCCCCACTCGCACTCTGTCTCATTCTCTCAAAAATAAACGTTAAAAAAAAAAATTTTTTTTTAAAGATAGGTAAACAGAAGCACAGAGAGATTACTTGTCCTAGGTCACTGGATTTCAAGCATTGTGAATGCAATTCACAGCAGAAACAGTTTATGTTGCAATCTGGATCACCCATACCTGTTTCACAACACTACACTAACCCTTACTATATGTTACCTACTCTTGAATTTGTATTCAATTTTTCCCCCGTGCTGGTCTATGACCTACTAAGGGGTTGCAACTTGCAGATTGAAAACAATACCGTAGGTGACATATATACCACAATCCTAACAAAATTACACAAATGTGAAGTCCTCACACTCTGTAATGTGAACTTTCATGTCCTGAGCACCTGCCCTGTATCAGGTTCCATGCTGCACGTTAAAGACATGATCTTACCCTCAAAGCACTCAGACACTCCTCAATGAAACATAGGTAGGTAGGCAATGACAACACAGCAGTGGTTCTCAATCCTGGCTGCACCTTAGAATCACCTGGAGGATTTTTAAAAAGCACTAATGTTGAGGACCTACCCCCAGACTTTCTGATTCAATTGGTCTGGAATGGGACTGGACATCAATATTTTTAAAAAACTCCCCGGGTGATTCTAAGGTGCAGCCAGGATTGCAATACAGCATTAAGTACTATGTTAAAGGGAGGCTTAGAATAGGCACTCCTAACTACCTAAAGATGTTGAGAGGGGTGGGTGCCTGGTTGGTCAGTCAGTGAAGCATGCAACTCTTGATCTTCAGGGTTGTGGGTTTGAGCCCCAGGTTGGGTGTGGAGATTACTCAAAAATAAAATTAAAAAAGGAGCATCTGGGTGGCTCAGTTGGTTGAACATTCAAGTCGATTTCAGCTCAGGTCCTGATCTCAGGGTTGTGGGATCAAACCCCACATCGGGCTCCATGCTCCAAGTGTGGAGCCTGCCTGAGATTCTCTCTCTCTCTCTCTCTCTCTCTCTCTCTCCCTGTGCCCTTCTCTCCTGCTTGCATGCTATCTCTCTAAAATAAAAGAATTAAAAATAAAAATAATTTTTAAACAAACGTTGAGAAAAGCCTCAGAAATTGTTTTCTGAGCTGGGTTTGTGTGCTGGATACCTTCTGTTTGGCTTTTAGATCCACTGTCCACCCACCGTCTGCCCAGTACACTGAACCTGTGGAGACCAGGTCAATTGGCTCCTTTGTTCTCTGGCTTCCACTTTCCACTTAGGTCTGGGCCAACACCCTTGCAGGGGATTGGTGAGAGGGAGGGCTAGATAATGAATTCCCTGACTACTTCCTGCAAGTTTCCCTTGTGGTGTGAACCTTTTTTTTTCTTCTAAGTTTTGTTTTTATTTATTTTGAGAGAGGGAGAGCACGTGCATGAGCAGGGGAGGAACAGAGAGAGAGAATCCCAAGCAGGCTCCTCACTGTCAGCACAGAGCCCAACAGGCTCCACGCTGGGCTCCATGGGGGACTCCACCTCCAGAACGGTTGACATTGTGACCTGAGCTGAAGTCAATGCTTAACCTATTTACCCACCCAGGTGCCCCTGGCTGTGAACCTTTTTTGAAAGTAAGTGTCCCTTTCACGACGGCTAGATGAACAGTACTCTTGCAGTTTCTGAAATCTCTCCTCCCTCTCCCCACCCTTCAGGTCAAGGGGTGTAACAGATCACATAGTTCTTGAACTATCCCTTGTCTTCCTCTATACTCCACCCACATGTTTTAAACTAGTCCCTTTGTAAATAAACCTTTGTCTAATTGTCCTAATCTGAGTGTGTCATCTGTTTCCTATTGAGACTCTGACTGATAAAGCCTGGAAGCAAGATGGGAGCTTGCTCTAAGGATAAGGAAGGGGGAAAAATGTCAGAGAGAGCAGCATGAGTAATGTCAAAAAGGCATGAAAATATTGTATTTTTGTTTGATTCTCTTTATTGGTTAAGAACAAATTGCTAAATCCAATGTTCAGTTCTCAGTCCTAATCTTACTAGATTTATCAGCAGCATTTGACTAGTTAATGACTGCTTGGCAAAACAAAACAAAATAAAATTTAAAAATTAAAAATTAAAAAAAACCCAAAAACCAAAAGATACAAATAAATAAATAGATAGATAAATAAATAAATGAATAAATGAATAAATAAATAAAAGCTCCATCTTAGAACAATTTTGCCACTTGGCCCCCATGATACTGCACTCTACTGGTTCCTGTTCTTCTAGCTACTCTGTTAAGTCACCTCTTCTGGTTCCCTCCCACTTTTCTGATGTCTTCTTCATCTCCCCGATGCTGAATGGTGGAGTCCCAAGAACTGTTCTCAGTTCTCCCGTCTATCTACACCAACTCTCCATCAATTTTCAGTATCCTGGCTTTAAGTACTCCATATGCTATCCACTCCCAAATTTATACCTCTGACCTAGAGCTCTCTTCCAAGTCCAGACTGAGATATCCAACCTAACTAGAGAAAGGAGTAGTGTTCTAGAGCCAATTGTTATATTTTCAGGAATTTTTCCAGCCTCTTGTTAAACACAGTCATTACTAACACTTAAATTATGTAAACTTAAAATTAAATAAATTATAGTATAAGGTAAAATTCAAAACTCATCATTTTCTAATTACTTTATTTTATTATTTTCTATGCTCTTGGTGTTATTCACATCTATTCTCTCTGTATTGTGGAAATACTATATAATGGTGTGGTATTCTTACATCTTTTCCTAACTCCACATTTAGTGACGTTATGTTGGTAGCTCCAAAACCAGCCATAGTGAGAGTATCACACCACAGAAATTGGCAAAATACTACCAGAGTTTGACCTATTACTATGTTGATTGCCTATACTTAAGAAAGTGATGTAAAACATATTAATAATGCAGATTAAATTTAGACTGCATTGTATCTGTAGCTACTACACTGTAAATAACATTAAAAATTGAGGAATTATTCTAATATTGAAAAACTACTATCTGAGTCAGCAAAGCAATCATGTGTGTCATTGACTAGTGAAGTTCCAACATTAGTCTTTATTGTTTCACTTTCATCTGACTATTTGGTTTTTGTTTGTTTGTTTTTAAGTAGGCTCTACACACACTGTGGGGCTTGAACTCATGACTCTGACATCAAGAGCTACATACTCTACCGACTGAGCCAGCCAGGCACCCCCCCATCTTACTGTTAATGTGAACAAATATCAACCAATATTCACCTTGGACTATACTTCTCTTAAATTTCAATTTTTGTTTTAATTCCACTATAGTGTTGTATCAGTTTCAGGTGTACATATAATGATTCACCAATTCTATACATTACTCAGTGCTCATCATGGTAAGTGTACTCTTAATCCCCTTCACCTATTTCACCCCTTCACCCACCCACCTACTCTGGTGATCATCTGTTTGTTCTCTGTAGTTAAGAGTCTGTTTTTTGGGTTGTCTCTTTTTTTTTTCCTTGTTTGTTTGTTTTGTTTTTAAATTCCACATATGAGTGAAATGATGTGATATTTGTCTTTCTCTGTGACTTATTTCACTTAGCATTACACTCTCTAGAGGTCATTGTCATTGCACATCCTTGCAAAAGGCAAGATTTCATTCTTTTTTATGGCTGAGACTTGAAACTATACTTGTTCAGCAATTTGCAACCATTAAATGGCTACAGATACAAGTTTAGTGAAATCGTGGTGCTTGGCTGGCTCTGTCAGTAGAGCCTGTGACTCTTGATCTTGGAGTCATGAATTCAAGCCCTATGTTGGGTGTAGACATTACTTTAAAAAAAAAAAAAACAAGTTTGGCAAAAATCAAAACATTCTGTTAGAACAAATTTGGAATTTATGATAAAGAGCATTTTTTTAATTTTTAAAAATGTTTATTTATTTTTTGAGAGAGAGCAAATGGAGGCGAGCAGGGGCAGATCTGAAGAATGTTCCACCCTAATAGCAGAGAGCCCAATGTGGGGCTTGAACTCACAAACCATGGCCACCGAGGCTCCCCTGTGATAGGAAATATTATATAAAGTAGTCTTCCCTCATCCAAGTTTTTGCCTTTGCATTTTCACTTATCCTGGGTCAAAGGCAGTCTAGAAAAAGACAGTCCTCCTTTTTTTTTTTTTTTTAATTTTTAAAAATGTTTATTTATTTGAGAGAGAGAGACAAAGTGCCAAGTGGGAAAGTAGCAGAGAGAGAGGGAGACACAGAATCTGAAGCAGGCTCCAGGCTCTGAGCCGTCAGCACAGAGCCCAACATGGGGCTCAAAATCATGAACTGCAAGATCATGGGGCTCAAACTCATAAACCATGAGCTCATGACCTGACCTGAAGTCGGACGCTTAACTGACTGAGCCACCCAGGCACCCTAGACAGTCCTCCTTCTGATGTACCACCAAAAGGTCAATTTTTGCCTAATGCTACATCACAAATGCCTAATTATTTACCTCACCTCCTCTCATCCTACAGGCATTTTATTTTCTCACATAATCACAAGAAGGGTGTAAAGGGGACTTCCAACTACCTGCATTTTGACCTCAGTCTGTACTTTCACACATTAAGCTCTTTTTTCCAGCTTTCTCTTTTTTAATGTTTATTTATTTCTTGAGAGGGAGATAGAGTGAGAGAGAAAGAGAGAGAGAGAGAGAGAGAGAGAGACAGAATCCAAAGCAGGCTCCAGGCTCTGAGCTGTCAGCACAGAGCCCAAGGTGGGACTTGAACTCATGAACCATGAGATCATGACCTGAGCCGAAGTCGAATGCTCAACCGACTGAGCCACCCAGGAACCCTTTCCAGCTTTCTCTTACTTAACTCAAGCAAAAGACTCTGTGGGCAAAGCATCCTCTGATGGGAACCCAAAATACCCCCTCAAGCAATCAGGACTGCCCTGAGCCAGCAAGACCCCATGATGATTGACCTCAAGATAATGATCAACCTGACCTTTACTGCCCACCAGCATGTACCCACCCACCATTGTCACACATTTTCCTTATATAAACCTAGAAGTTATTTTCGGCACTTCGGAGACAGTGTTTGAGATGTTGGTCTATTGTCTCCCTGGTGTTGGCCTCACTGAAATAAATCCCTTTCCTGTTTCCCCACCACCCTTCTCTCTGCCTTTGGATTTTGTCAGCTGCCAGTGGCTGAACTTGGTCTCTTTGGGGACCCTGGAGCCACATGCTCTTGCACCCCGGTTCCCTGGTTACAAACACAGTACAAAGGGTTTGGATAGAGAGAGAAAGACCACATTCACATAACTTTTATATCGCTACAACTGTTCTATTTTATTATTTGCACTTGTTTTTAATCTCCTACTGTGTCTATTTGTGAATTAAACTCTCTCAGGTATGTATAGGAGAAAACATAGCTTTATATAGGGTTCAGTACTATGCATGATTTCAGGTATCTACTGTGGGTCTTGGAACATATCTCACGTAGACGGGGAGAACTACTAAATTTTAGTATTTGTGAATCGTGTGCCATGCGTAAACTTTATTATACACTTATATGGGTGTATGCGCACATATACACACACACACCTTTTTCCCTTGGCGCAGAAGTTGTCAAATGTTTACCAGCATACCACTGCTAGTAAGCCACTCAAATTTAACAGGTCCAAAACTGAGCTCTTGATTTTCCATCCCAAACCAGTTGCCTCTGTAGGCATCTTCATTTCAGTTAACAGCAGAACTTCATTCTTCCAGTTGCTCTGGCCAAAACTTTAAAGCCACCCGTGACATTCAACAATCAGGAAACCCTTTTGCCTCTACTTTCAAAATATATTCAGAATCTGACTACTTTGCACTACCTCCACCGCCATCACTTTTGTGAAGGCCTGCATTTTCCTTCACATCCACTATTGCAAGAGCCTCCTGAATGGCCTCCTTACTTCAATACTGCTGTCAGAGCGATTCTGTTAAAACATGAATTAGAAATGCCATTCCCTTGCTTAAAATTCTTTAATAGCTTCACATCTCAGATTCCAAGCCAATGTCTTTACGATGGCTTATAAGGCCCTACAGTGTGTGCTCCCTTCCCATCCTATTACCTCCCTAATGTTATCCCCAGTTACTCCCCCCCACCCCCGCCCCCCACTCACTCCACTGCAGTTATGCTAGCCCCTTTGCTGTTCTCCCAACACATTATGCATGCTTCTGCCTCATGGCCTTTGTACTTGCTGTTTCCGATATCTGGAATGTTGCTTCTTGTTTTCCCATTGTTTGCTCTCTTTCTTCAGGTCTTTGCCCAATGCCACTTTCTCAGTGAGGCCTCCTGATCATTCGAATTAAAGTTGCAATCTCCCCACCCTACCACCACATTCTCCATCCCTCTCCCCAGCTTATCACCACCTAATGTGTTATATGTATGTTTCCTATTATGAATTTTTATTATTCTTTTCCCCCTGCTAGAATGTAAGTTCAAGAATTATTGTCTTTTTTGTCTGTCTTATTAACTACTATACTCCTAGACCTTAAAATGTGTTTTGTAGATAGTAGGTTCTCAACAATTTGATGAACAAACAAAACATTAATGAGTATTCTAAATGCCCATTAAAAGCTTCTTTGAGCTTTTACAGGAGATCCAGGAGGGAGTCCCTCACCCTTCTAGGTGTTCAGCTAAGAATTGTATGTGCATTTGTCAGTGCCCTTGGGTCTCCCACTTGTATAGATAGATCACTTGGGAATAGGTGTGCTCTTTCAGAAACACAAAAAAATTCATAGTGGACTGAAAATAAAATGACAAAACATACACTGATGGTTAAAATCAATAGCATCTCATATCAGATTCCAGCACAGACAAATAATGAAAGAAAGTTTATGAAAAATGAATATTTACTGAGTAGCTAATGTATACCAGGGAGACAAAGATGATTCAGATATAGTCCAGCCTGCCCCCAAGCCACAGAAATGGACAACTGCACAATATTATCATCAGCCCACTGAGAGGAAAATGTACTAGGTACAAAGGCATCAGAGAAGAGAGAGTGATTTAGTACCACAGGGGGGTGATATCTGAACTGGGTTCCAAAGCATGAATAGGGGAGAAGGGTAGGCCCCAGAAGAGAAATTTACAACTGAGAAACATTTCACCTCTTTTTTTTTTTTTTCTGCTTAGTAGAAATGCCTGCCTATCTGGATTTTACAGGAAACAGCTTGGCCAAGCTTGCAAAACTCTGTATGGAGCAGAATTTGAGAACTCGTGGTTATTAGGACATCCAGGGAAAGGCTGAGTGAAAGGGACAGATGGCAGGAAGGGAGATCAACATCTTTGTGGGGCAGAGTAAAGCGGGAGCCATTTAATACCAGAGAAGCATCACAGGCTCAAGGTTCCCACGGAGGTGGGGCGGAGGAGGGAGTAGGAAGGCTGGAGTACTTTATTCCTGTCTTGGCCCTTGTCTGGAGCACATTTTCTCTGCTCTTCCTCTTCTCCCGATAATGCTGTCTGCTCCTGAAGAGAGAAAGCCTCCATGTTCTGAGTCTGAAGGCCTGGATTTAAGTTTCATTAACTGTGTAATCTTGTGCCCACCTTCAAACTTTGCTCACCACAGCATGGAGAGTGAAGTCCAAGCTCCTAGGCTTGGCACTCAAGACCCTTCTCCATCTGGCCCCTGATAACTGTTCCCACCTCATCTACGCTCCACCCTCTCATCCCAACAGCCAGGCAGACTCTTGTGAAGACTGTGCCCCTTCATAGACACTGCTCTTTCAGGCCAACATCTTTGCCCTCCCCTTGCCCAAACTGGAGAATTCCCATTCCTCTTTGAAGACATGGTTCTAGTGTTACCACCTACAAGAAGACTTTCCTGACTACTAGGTTAGCAACCACCTCTAGGCCTCAAAAACGCACAGTTTCCTTTACCTCAGCATCTAGAACACATGCACTCTTTCTCCTTTCTATCCACTCTCTTTGGAACAGCCAGAGGTACCTTTCTACACCTACACCATAGGACTCACCACCACTACTCTGCTTTAAACAACAACAACAACAACAACAAACCACCCTCATTTCTTGCCTTAAAGACCATAATCTTGACTGTGGCCTACTAGGTATTGTGTGGCCTCACCCCTACCTGCCTCACTACCTTCCCTTACCCTTTGTTCTCTCTGCTCCAACCAGACTAGCCTTCTTTGTTTCTCAATGCACCATGTTTCTCTCTCACTCAGGATCTTTGAACTTGCTTCCTTGTTTCAACCTGCCCAATTTCTACTTATTCTTCAGAATGCAGCTCAGACCTTCCTCTGGGAAGCCCTCCTAGCCTGCTTCTGCGTCTCCTACCAGGTTAGTTTAGGTGGTACTTAACACAGCAGTAATTATAGACCTATTTATGAATTATTTAATACCTGTCTCCCCCTGGGTAGGGACCATGCTGTCTTGTTCATCACTGCACAAGAAGCATCTAAAGCAGAACCTGGCATAGACCAGGTGCTCAATAAGTGTTTGTTGAATGACTGTAGGAATGCTTAGCTCTTACCACATTAAATGAAATCTCCAGTTTACCTGGTTTCTCATGAAAGTGGATGTTGGCTGCCTCCATTTCGGTCTCAAATTTTCCAGTTGGGTTTTTCATCCAGTTCGTCCCTTGGCTCAGGTGGAAGACCCTGCAGGCAAAGCATCCCTGGCCTTGGGATGTGGGAGCCCAAACTACTTTCTTAAGCCATCAGGACTGCCCTGAGCCAGCAAGACCCTGCCTGTGATGGACTCCAAGACAATGATCAATTTGACTGTCACTGCCTATCCGCATGTGCCCTCCCACTTTTGTCCTACATTTTCCTTATATAAACCTGGATGTATTTTTGCCACTTTGGAGACAGTCTTTGAGAGGCACTAGTCCATTGTCTTCCTGGTGTTGTCCTCACTGAAATAAATTCCTTTTCTGTTTCACCACCACTTGTCTTTCTGCCTTTGGATTTTGTCAGCAACGAGTGGCCAAACTTGGTCTATTTGGGACCCTTGGAACCTGGCTCTCTGTACCCTCGCATCCTGGCTACACTGTCACACCCAGCACCATGCTTGGCATTTGGTGCGGCTCAGCAATGGGGTGTTTAAATGGTGTGTCTGTCCGATGGGATGGGACCCCCAAATGTGGGGTGGCGATAGGGTGGAAGCCTGTGGCACAGGCGGTGAAAGAATTTACCGGAGGCAGAACAAAGCAGCTAGAAGTTTATTGAATACACAGCAAGGGAGCAGCTGGGTGAACAGCAAACAGGCAGTGGGTGGGTCTGTTAGTTTTGTTTGTTTGTTTAAGGTTTATTTATGTATTGTGAGGAGGGGACAGACAGAGAGAGAGGGAGAGACAGAATCCCAAACAGGCTCTATCTACACTGTCAGCGTGGAGCTCAGTATGGGGCTTGAGCTCATGAACTGTGAGACCATGACCTGAGCCAAGATCAAGAGTTGGATGCTTAACCAACTGAACCACCCCGGTGCCCCAAGTGGGGGCTGTTTTCAAAGGGGAAAGATGAGGAGGTATGGCCAGATATGGAATTCTCCCTTTTTTGGTAACTGTGCCTAGTTGTAAGTAGCCCATTGGTCAGTTAGGGCCCATGGGTATTTTGAAGTGGGTCGCCTGATGGGCCTGTCTATATTCAGCCAGGTGGTTGCTGTGGCCCTTTCTACAATCCATCCTTCAAGCCTCTTTGTCTAAAAGTGGCCTCAACAAGAACACGTTTTCTGAGTGTGGGAGACATTGTAATGTGCTGCCCAGATTTCCCGTCAGTGAAGACCTGAGACACCAGCTGCTGGGAGTGCTGTCAGTGGAAAGCCTTTAACTGTCAGCCCCTCCAGGGACAGGGTCACCTTTGCTCCTATCACACCCTTGCCCAGATGGCCTCACATCCAAAGACAGGTGTAGCAGGGATATAAAGTCTTGGCCTGGCCATTTTCATTTATCTGGGGACTACTCTGATGGGTTGTTCTAGCTCCAGTGTCCCCATGGGATCAACCAAGACTGTCCTTGTACCTGCATGGAGCTCTGGACTTGTGCCCACTCCTGTTCCCTCCCTCCCTTCCACAGGTGTTGATCCCAGGGAGGCTCCCTCGTAAATTCCTGCACTGCAACCTCTATCTCAGAATCTGCTTCCCTGGCACCCAACCTACAACAGACCCTCTCTCCTCTCTTCCTTTTTTCTGTGTCATCTCTTGCAGGGACTGTACACATTCATTCCTCTAAAATTTGTAGGCACCATTCAGCAGACAAAGTGTTTAGATGTGATGTGAGCCAGGAGTAAACGGTCAAGAAAGAATTCTTGAGACGTTTTCAGTGCAAAAAGTGCTCTTATCAAAGCACGACTCAGGACCTGTGGGCAGAAAGAGCTGCACTGGGATTGTGAAGACTCCCTGATTATACACTTTTTAGTTAGTGGGGGTTAGGATAGCTTAAATCTCCAAGGAATTTGGAAGTAAAGCTTTCAGGACCTTGGGGGGGCTGCAGCTGCTATCATAAGGTTATTTACTAGTGCCTAGTAAAACACCAGTCTGGAGACTCTTCAGATGTGTATCAGTGGGCCATACGCTCAGGAGGTAATTGCAAATATATCTCGGGGCGTGTTTACAGCTATCAGGGAAAGTAACACTATTAAGAGCAAAGCTACAGAGGTAAAGCAATAAAGGAAGTCCTTGAGAGAGCTGCGGGAGTGTTACAATTTGTAAGCCTCAGGAATTCTGCCTGGAGACTGAGAGCAGCATGAAGCCTGACATTTGTTTCTTTTTTCTCCCATCAGTTTCACCTCCATTTTTTCTATTACTCCCATTCTATATTGCCCAGGTGCGTCAGGGAGGGAGGCTAGCGCCACTGAACTAATGGAGAAGCTGAAGCCCAGAGAAGTGGCCTGACCAGCCTAAGGCCACTGAGCTAATTAAAAGTTGAACTCTCGGGGCGCCTGGGTGGCCCAGTCGGTTAAGCGCCCGACTTCAGCTCAGGTCATGATCTCGCGGTTCATGGGTTCAAGCCCGCGTCAGGCATTTGTGCTGATGGCTCAGAGCCTGGAGCCTGTTTCAGATTCTGTGTCTCCCTCTCTCTCTGACCCTCCCCCGTTCATACTCTGTCTCTCTCTGTCTCAAAAATAAATAAACCTTTAAAAAAATGTTTAAAAAAAAAAAGTTGAACTCTCAAATCGAATTTTTCACCTCTTTCCCTACCAAGTCGCTGCATCCTGAAACAAGACGGAGCCTCACTGCAACTGGTCAGAACGGTCTCAGTGGTCAGACGCCTGAACCCACGACTCTGGGGTCAGAGACGGGCGCGCAGTCCAACGCTCCCACGGTGCAGATGGGGAGACTGAGGTCCAGAGCCCCGCGCTCCACCGCCAGCGGGACAGAAGGCAAGGGGGCGCGTCCTGCCTCGCCGGCCCCCTGGCGCGGGTGCCGCCTCCGCCCGCCCCCCACGCTGGGTCCCCCCGCCTGATTTTGCCCTCGCAGAGCCGCCCTCGGGAGCGAGTCATGGTGGGTGCACTGGTGTTGGCGTGGCTGCTCCTATCGGCCGCGGCCTGCGCGCAGCGGGAGCAGGACTTCTACGACTTCAAGGCGGTCAACATCCGGGGCAAGTTGGTGTCGCTGGAGAAGTACCGCGGTTCGGTGAGTGTCCGCCGGCGGGGCCTCGGAGCCGCCCGGGCGGGGCCCGTTGCGGGAACCCCGCAGCCCGGGACCCTGCGGGTGTGGCCCCGAGGGGGTTCCGCAGCCCTGCCCTGGCTCCCACTCCCCCAGCTATTCCCCCCCGGGGTGCGGCGCCCCCAGATCCTGAGCTGAGCCTATCCCGCGACTACGTGGCACGGCTTCCGCGCGCAGTGAAACCCGAAACTCTTCCAGCCTACGCCGATTTTCCTCGCAGCGACTTTGGGCAGAGGAGCCCGACCTCTCTCAGAGGCTGCTTGCCTCGGCTAGGCCTTTGTCAAGCACCGGTCGAAAGGCAACCCTAGCATCCTGCCGCCTTTGTCTCTCCCATCCCCCGTTTCCGCTCTGGAACTGGGATTGTTGCTGGTACTGAGTCCAATGAGAACCCCGTGGATATGGATATGCAGTGCTGGGGGAGTTAGTTAAGATGCACGGCGACCTTTACACAGATCATCCTTTAGAGAGGACAGGAAGGTCCAGAGGAAAGGTCATACAGCTCTAGAAAGCACAGAGCCTGGAGAGAACTACCCATCCATCTGTGGACTTCTCTAGGCGAACTCCTAAGATGGCAGCTCGGGCTGAGATACAAGAGCCATCCAGGCTAACTGCTATCTCATTACCAAGTCTCTCAGAGAGGACTCAGAGAAGAAATGTACCTGGGTGAGTCTTTGAAACAAGAGTGAGTTTTGGCAAGACCAAGAAGAGCTTTCCAGGCAAAGAACTGTTCATACCAAGTCTCTAAAGCAAACATACAGCAAGAAGGATGGGGGAGGAGTGGGTGGCCTTCAAGCAGATTTGCTTGAAGGAGTATAAAGCATGAGGCTGAGTGGTGGAAGATGAGGCTGATGATAGTAGGGAGGGACGGAGAGGGGCCTTGAACAGTATATTCAGAGGCCTAGATGTTACACTGTGTATAATGAAGAGCACTCTGAGCCCCATTTCTCAAGATGGCCCTAGGGCCTTAATGTGGGAAAGGTGGGGAATTGGTAATGAACACATAGATACAGCATCCAGATTTGGATGGACCACACAAAAATGGCTATCAGCATTCTTCTCCTGGGAGCGAGTCTTTAGTGAAGAAAGTACTTTCTAAACCTGAAAATGCTCAAATATGCTGGTAGTCCTGGGGGCAGTATTCCTTGTCCTGATTGTCCCCCAAGGTATTGTGAATTTCAAATGAGATGACAGTGTGGAAGCTCTTGGTAGAGTGCTCCGTACCTGTGTTTGGTGGGCTCCAGCAGGAAACTCATCCAGGACTGAGGACAAAGAGCCAATAAGAGTAGGGCCCATTCCCAGTTAGGCCTTTCCTTCCTTCTAGTGCAGCTTAACAGAGAGCTCCAGGTTTAGCACTTGACTAGCTCTGCTATTCATTCATTCATTCATTCATTATTATTGAGTACCTACTGTATACTAAGTACTAGGCCAGTCTTTGGGACACAGTGGTGAACAAAAAAGATAAGTTTCCACTTCAATAGAGCCTATATGCAATGGAGAAGAGAGAGACAATAAACAGGAACAGAAACGAACAAGGTAATTCCTAGTACAGTGGTAATAAGTGCTAAGATGGAAATAGAACAAATTTTATTTATTTTCAGAAGTAATAAGGCACCCAGGATGTGAAGAACAGAAATCCTGCAGAAAAATGACCCGGAGAAGTGATCCCAGAATTCTGAGTGTTTTCATACTCTTGGTTACTGGTATATCCTAAAAAGCATAGGAGTGAGAAGCCAAGAAATCAATCAGAAAGAAAATGGAAAAAAGAAAAAGAAAAGAACAAAGTCACACACCTGCTAAGAGATAGAGTGAGAATTTGAACCTAGGCAGTCCAGCTCCAAAGCCCAAGCTCTTAGCTGCCAGGTTTAGAGGGAAACCAGAAAAAGTCCAGGGAAGCTGTAAATGATTCTGTTGAGTTAATCCAAGCTAGGACTACCACTTGGTCATTCATTCACCTGTAAATAATTACTGGCTCATTATGTATATTTTACCACTGTCTTTTAAAAATTGAAAGAGATTTATTGGCTCCCACTACATGCCTGGCACTGAGTCCAGCCCTGGAGACAAAACCATGAGCAAGATTGTATAGTTTATGCCCTGTGGCTAACTGGAAGGCAGTCATTTAGACCAGTGTTGAGTATGGATGAATGGGTGACTACCTGGGAATGTGCTTGTCTACGGTGTGAGCTTATATACATGCAGGCCTGAGTGTAGTATGCATGCAAATAGTTTATTTGTTTCCTTGCTTCTATGTGCACGCCTGAGTCTGTATCTATGCTTTGATATGCACATATGTAAATTAACTATGTATATTTGGGTGTCTCTGTCCATCCATGCTTTGATCAGTTTAAGAAGAAACTTTTTGGTTTCAGGTATGGAACTAGAAACAGGATTTCCCTCCTTCCAAGGGTAGGCAGACGCACAAGACATAGGTTAAAAATAAGCAACTTTTAATGCTTTCACTGCCCAGGGATCCAGCAGAAAAGAAAGAGGAAGACCCCCAATTAAGGAAGGGAATTAAGGGTCCCAGTTTCTCAGCACCACAAGCAGAATACGACATGCTGACACAGATAGGGGAGGTTGTTCTAATGGCCTGTGGCCCCATAGAATGGGTCCTTCCTCATCTGCTGGAGGCAGGGTAGGGGAGTTATAGCTCAACAGTTCTCATCATCCAGCCCAGTAGTTCTCAACTGGGGGTGATTTTGCTCCTCAGGAGACATACAGCAATGTTTGGAGACATTTTTGATTGTCAAAACTAGACATCAGGGCGCCTGGGTGGCTCAGTCGGTTAAGCGTCCGACTTCAACTCAGGTCACACTCTCACGGGTCATGGGTTCGAGCCCCGCATTGGGCTGTGTACTGACAGCTCTCTCTGCCTCTCTCCTGCTCACGCTCTGTCTCTGTCTCTCTTTCTCTGTCAGAAATAAATAAATATTAAAAAAATTTTTTTTAAAGCTAGACATCTAGTGGGTAGAGGCCAGGGATGCTGCTAAACATCCTACAATGAATAGGAAAGCCCCTGCATAATAGAATTATCTGGCCCAGTGGGGTGCCTGGGTGGCTCAGTCCATTAAGCACCGACTCTTGATTTTGGCTCAGTCATGATCTCATGGTTCATGAGATTGAGCCCCATCTGGGGCTCTGCACTGACAGCTGAGAGCCTGCTTGGGATTTTCTCTCTCTCTCTGCCTCTACCCCGCTTTGTGCTCTCTTGCTCTGTCTCAAAATAAATAAATAAATAAATAAATAAATAAATAAATAAATAAATAAAAGGAAGGAACGAAGGAAGGAAGGAAGGAAGGAAGGAAGGAGGAAGAAAAGAATGATCTGGCCCAAAATGTCAATAGTGCTGAGGTTGAAAAAGCCTGTCTAGCCTGAGCAGTTTGTGCCAGTGTATGTCCAGTGCCCCAGGCTGTCTCTGGGAGGTGGCCCTCTTTATGGAGCCAGCTAGTATAATCCCAGCTCTTCCAAAAAAGTGGCCAAAGAGATAGGGCTGGGCTCCACAGACACAGGGTAAGATTTAAGAATTCTTTAACAATGTATACAGCATTGGTGCCAAAATTCTACTTGCTGTATTGTCAGCAATTGTATTTACCAGCCAGCTTTGTATGTATCACCTAAAGGCTATAAATAAATGCATTTATTGTAAGGTGGTAAGAAGTTTAAGGAATAGTCTAGTGACTCAAGAAAGTGGTATTTGTGTGCTGGAGGGAGAGGCGCAGAAAGGGATTGCCATGGGGTCCTTTTATGAAGAAAACCTACGTCTGTCTCTATATCCATGTGATTGTGTATGTGTGTACATTTACTTATTCATTTAGCACTTTCTGAGACCTGAAGAGGACATGGCTCCTGCCTTCAACGGGTTCACAGTGGGTTTCTTAGAAGGGTTTATTACTCATGTAAAGTGATGAGTGCCAGTTGACTGAACCAGAAATTGAACCCAGGTCTGCCTTTCCATTCCCCCACATTACCTCCTTTTTTGTTTTAATTTTATTTTTTAAGTTTTTTTAAATTTTTTTAAATTTTTTTATTTTTTTATTTTAGAGAGAGAGCATGCCAGCAGGGGAGAAAGGCTGAGGGGAAGAGAGAGAGAGAGAATCTTAAGCAGGCTCCATATGCTCAGCGCAGAGCCCGACATGGGGCTCGATCTCACGATCATGAGATCATGACCTAAGCCAAAATGCAGAGTTAGATGCTTAACAAACTGAGCCACCCAGGTGCCCCCACATTACCTCCTGATGTGAGCTCACCAGTGTGTGTGCCTCTCTGTGTAAATGTGTTGTGTGTGTTTGTGGGCATGTGTGATGTGTGCTAATATATTTTTGTATCATGGGGCATATGCATCCCCATTTATGTATATTGTATGCTTATTCTCATGGATGTTCATGTATGTATGTGTATGCACACATATCTGCAAGCCCCTGAATGTTTGATTTCATTTGTGCCTATGTGCATGTGTTTGTGTATTTGTGAGAGCATTGCACATTTATATATGTATACATTGTGCTCTTGAATATATGAGAAAGCATTAATTTTTGGGGGGTGGTCACCGTGTGGGCACGTCTGGCATGTGAAAGTGCATGACTCTTCACTGGGCTGTGTATGTATCTGGGTTTTGTTTTTGTCACCCAGGTGTCCCTGGTAGTGAACGTGGCTAGCGAGTGCGGCTTCACAGACCAGCACTACAGAGCCTTGCAGCAGCTGCAGCGGGACCTGGGGCCCCATCACTTCAATGTGCTTGCCTTCCCCTGCAACCAGTTTGGCCAGCAGGAGCCCGATAGCAACAAGGAGATCGAGAGCTTCGCCCGCCGCACCTATGGTGTCTCTTTCCCCATGTTTAGCAAGGTCGCAGTTACTGGCACTGGTGCCCACCCTGCCTTCAAGTACCTGATCCGTGAGTCCTGATCTGTTCCCTTACTTTCCCTCAGCTGGCTGAGGTCATGGCTCCCTGGGCAGCAGAAACTACTTGCTGATTGGGTGACCTGGGGCCCCTTCCAGACTCCTGCATATAGGTTCATGGTCTGTTCGAGCACTCATCTTTGAGGATGAACAGAGAGGTATTCCTGCCTGAGAATACCTCTACCCCTGCTGCCTTGAAGTTCCCCCTCAGGGGCACTCTAGCAGACTTCTCTGAGGTCCTGTTTTCATACACAGGGATTTTAAAAGGAGACTGAGGCCCTCAGATTTAGTCTATGTGAATTAGTCGAGCTTATGGATTTCGGATGGAGACACCAAGGGCAGACAGAGGATGCCACATGTCTGGAGAAGGCTGACCAAGATGGCTGACAGGTTATCTCCTGTCCTGAGTTAGGGGCAAAGTCCATATACCATGGAGGGAAACCTTCAGAGCAAAAATTCCAGATCTTAATATTTCAGAAATAGGTCCCCTCTGCATCCCCAGAAGCTTCAGAACTACAAAATGAGGTCATGGGCCAAGCTTATCATTATGGTCCTGTTTCCTTCCTTGGGCCTTTCTCTTCCTTTGGAGGCTCCATTTTTGCCATCTATGCTGTATATCTGATTGCCTTCACATCCCTCACTACCACCCCCCACCCATTTACCTGGAGGAGTAAATGAAAACAGTGTAGCAAACAAAAAATCCCTTACTGATGCAGATTTGAATTTTGCCCTATGGGTCAATCCTAATATTTGCTTTTTTTCCCCTGTGTGTTTTTATTAGTACCTTTCCAGTTCCCATAGTTATAGATCAAACCTAACTGTGCTTTAGAAGCAACTGGGAACTCTTAAAAGTGGTTTAGTCTGAGACCTACTGAAGCAGGGCCCAAGAATTTATTTAAGTACCTCCCCCCACCCCCACAACCAAGATTCAGATGCAACCAGTCCACAGACTAACATTTGGAAACCATTAAGATTTCCTTAGAGAATAGGCTGTAGACTATTTAGTAGTTTGAGATCATTAAGAAAGGAGGATCTGATACTACTTTATCAAGTACTTCACAGAATCCTAAAGCAGTAGTTCTCAACCTTGGGGCCATATTGGCATCTCCTAGAGAGCTTTTAAAAAAATACTGATGCCTGGGGGCGTCTGGGTGGCTGAGTCAGTTAAGCATCTGACCCTTGGTTTGGGCTTAGGTCATGATCTCACAGTTCATGGGATCGAGCCCTGTATTGGGCTCTGCACTGACAGCATGGAGCCTGCTTGGGATTCTCTCCCTCTCTCTGCCCCTCTCCCACTTGCACTCTCTCTCAAAATAAATAAATAAACTTAAAAAAAATTACTGATTCCTAAGACTTACCACCAGAGATTCTGATTTAAGTAGTCTGGGGTGTGGCCTGGGCGTCAGGATTTTAAAAAGCTCTCTAGTTAATTCTAAATAATGGAACAACTGCTTCAAGGGAAGGATGGACACCGATAATGGAATTCCAGGAGAGTGGACACAGGGAAGCACATTTTGCTTTCCTTCTTCCTTTTTTTCTAGAGACTTCTGGGAAGGAGCCCACCTGGAACTTCTGGAAGTACCTAGTGGCCCCAGATGGAAAGGTAGTAGGGGCTTGGGACCCAACTGTGTCGGTGGAGGAAATCAGGCCCCAGATCACAGCACTCGTGAGGAAGCTCATCCTGAAGAAGCGAGAAGACTTATAACCACTTTCTCTCCTCTCCCACTGTCCCATTCCCCCTACCCTACACCTTGGAAGGTGACCAAAGCAAACTCAGTCATGCTCAATGGTGCTCGGAGGGAGGGCCTATGGACTCTCCTTCCTCCACTTTTATCCCATGTACCCTATCCTTCCTATGAGGGAAAAATCTGGTATTTTGTATTTGAGTCTTAGAACAACCTTCAGGAACTCCTGGCCAGTGAGAGCTCTTGACCAATGAATCACCAGCCAATAAGCACCTCTAGCCCATGAAAACATGTGGCAAATAGAAGTATATCAAGCAATAATCTGCTGCCTGTTAAGAACTCTATAAGATGGGACCAATTCCTACCTCACAGGGCTGTTGTGAGGATGAGGATGAACAACCTATGAAAGGTGCCTAGGGCAGTGCCAGCTCACTAGGAGCATTCAATAAATGTTTTTTGCATATGAACCAAAAAATAACTTGTAATCAATAAAAACTTGCACCCAACATGAATTTCCAGCCATTGAGAATCCAGGCCAAAGATTTATTTGTTGTTGTAGTTGTTTTCCTCTGTATTATTTTTTTAATTGAAAAAGTAATCCAAATAGATGTAAAATAATACAGGATGATAATAAATAAAAATGAAAGTATCTGGGCACCTGGGTGGCTCAGTCCGTTAAGCATCCAACTTCAGCTCAGGTCATAGTCTCATAGTTCGTGAGTTCAAGCCCCACATCAGGCTCTGTGCTGACAGCTCAGCCTGGAGCCTGCTTCCGATTCTGTGTCTCCTTCTTTCTCTGCCCCTCCCCTACTCGCACTTTGTCTCTCTCTCTCAAAAATAAATAAACATTTAAAAAATTTGTTAAAAATGAAAGTATCTCCCTCGTTTTCTATATCTCACTCCCTGGAGGTAAGTAAACACTGTTAGGAATCTGGTACAAAGACTTCCTAATTTTTTTTTTTATCAAGCCAATCATTGCCCAGTAAGAACGCACTGACCAAAAGTACACTACAATAACAAATAGGCAAAAGATATGAAGAGATCATTCACAGAATAATGTAGATGAATAATAAGGATATGAAAAGATGCTCAGCCTCATTAAAATTGGAAAGATTTTTTAAATGATAATACTCATAGTTGGTAAGGATGTGGGGAAATGGGCATTCATAGTAACTGTTGGTGGGACAATGAACTGACATAAGTTTTTGGATGGTGATTTGGCAGTATCTTTTAATTTTTTTTTTTTTTTTTTTTACTGTTTACTTATATTTTGAGAGAGAGAGAGAAAGACAGAGTGCGAGTTGGGAGAGGGCAGAGAGAGGGAGACACAGAATCTGAAGGAGGTTCCAGGCTCTGAGCTGTCAGCACAGAGCCCGACGCGGGGCTCGAACTCACAAGCCGTGAGATCATGACCTGAGCTGAAGTCAGATGCTCAACTGACTGAGCCACCCAGGTGCCCCGGCAGTGTCTTTTAAAACAAAATGCTCATGCCCATTGATCCATCATTTCTCATCCTAGAAGTCTCCCCAACTGTGCAAATATATATGTACAATAATATGTATGTTTACTGTTCAAATAGTGAAAATTGGATGCACCTCTATGTCCATCAATATGATCTGATAATAAATTAGTGTACAAATCCAAATAGTTCACTAATACAGTTCTTAATATGAATGAATTAGATTTTTGTCTTAAAATGTTTTTAAGATATCTCTACACCCAACGTGGGGCTCAATCTTACAACCCTGAGATCAAGAGTCACTTGCTCTACCCACTGAGCCAGCCAGGTGCCCCAAAATGAATGAATCAGAATTCTATATACTACCATAATAAGTTTTCAAAAAGCAAAAAAAGGGCAAGTTGTAAAACAATGAATACACGTGCACACACACACACACACACACACACACACACACACAAGCCAGTAGAGGGGCACCTAGCTGGGCCAGTCAGTAGAGCATGCAACTCTTAATCTTGGGATTGTAGATTCAAGACCCACATTGGGTGCAGAGATTACTTAAAAAATAAAATCTTTTAAAAAATCCACTTAAGCAAGCATAATATTTTTATCAAAAATTTCAATGTTAAGTAAGAGGGAGAGAGGGAGGGAGGAATATAGACCAAACTATTAATGGTGGTTGTCAATGAGCGAGTCAGGGCAAAGAGGGCATAACAGGAGTCCTTCACTGTCTTTGTTAAGTATTTTTGTAATGTTTGAATTTTGTATATAAAATATGTATTTCGCTTTTATATAAATATCAAAAGAGGCAGCTAAAAACTGAGGTGATGAGCAAAGTCACCGATCAGTAATTCACTGGCTAATAAGAATTTCATGTCCACTTCTCCCAAGGTCACTCTTCTAGAAGGGAGACTCAGATTCAAGTCCTGGCTGTGTCCCTGACTCATAGACTGAGCAAATTGTTCCCTCTCTGCTGTCTTCCATTTTGCCACTGGACAATGAAAGGGTTGAACTGTGCTTACAGTTTTTGCAGCGTCCCTTAACGGTCCTTCTCAAAAGTTACCCAGAATAAAAAAAGGCTCTCTGTAAGCCGACCACAAGTCCCTCTATCGTGGCCTCCAAGCCTGCCTTTACACATCACACCCTGCTCCAAGTTCCAGGTCTGCATATGCCGTGCACATACACACATGCAACGAAATGCAGCAATCAAAGAAATGTTTGTGATAGACACCTCAGAACCACATTCTCTTCTCTGCCCCTCCCCCATGGGCTCTCTCTCTCTCTCAAAAATAAACATTGGGGCACCTGGGTGCCCCTTTCCCATGCTCACTCTCTCTCATCTGATTGTTGGTTTCAGCTCAGGTCATGATCTTGCAGTTCGTGGGCTCAAGCCCCACATCAGGCTCCACACTGTTGGCATGGAGCCTGCTAAGGATTCTCTCTCACTCCCTCTCTCTCTGTCCCTTCCCCACTCGCTTTCTCTCTCAACATAAGTATACTTAAAAAAAAATTTTTTTTTAATGTTTATTTATTTTTGAGACAGAGACAGACAGAGCATGAACAGGGGAGGGTCAGAGAGAGAAGGAGGCACAGAATCTGAAACAGGCTTCAGGCTCTGAGCTGTCAGCACAGAGCCCGACGCAGGGCTCGAACTCACGGACTGTGAGATCATGACCTGAGCCGAAGTCGGCCGCTTAACCGATTGAGCCACCCAGGCTCCCCCAAAAAAATTTTTTTAAAGAGTTGCACACTCTACTGACTGAGCCAGCCAGTTGCCCCCAGAACGACATTTTCAGTGGATGTCTCTCTGGCTTATCCTGCTTAGCCTCTTAGCCACATCTGACACTGATGACTACACTCTTCTCCCTGACACATTCTCTGCTTTCATGCCACTATCTTCTCTTGATTCCACCCCAATCTCTTTGAGTGCTTTTACCTTTCAGTATCTGTTAATGTCTCTTCCCCCTGCCCACTCCTTTGCTACTGGTCTTCTTTGGAGTAATAGGCTGGTCCTTTTTCTCACACCATGTACTCTTCTGCAGCCACCTCATTGTTTCTCATGGTTTTGACCACCACCCATGCTCTCTTGACACCCAAATCTCTACCTTGCATCTACACTGGATAGATATTATTCACCTATTATTCACTTGCCTACTAGGCATGTCTACAAACGTTTCAGTTCAACATGTCCGGAACTAAACTCATCATCTCTCCTGGACACACCTCTCTCCCTTACACTCAGCCTTCACAAATCCCCAAAGCCTTTACATTCACACACCACTCGCTCACTATAGTATTATTGTTTAAGTGACTGCCCTCCCTTCTCTCCCTAGCACAGTGCCTGGCTCTTAGTTTTACATTTAATTATAAGGTAAGCATTTTGAGCACCAGCTCTGTGCTGTCAGTTTCCCCCAGAAATTTAGAGTCCGGCTGAGGATTTTGTAGTCCCAATTAGACCTTCATTCCTAGGCTTTATCAGCTTTCTGCTGTCCCCACGTCCCCTCGAATGTGCAAGAGTCCCAGAGGAAAAAAAATCTCACTTTAAATCCTTATCAACTGTTACCTTAATCGTCATTGACTAACCAGTATCTGCTAACAACTTAGTTTTAAATTAATCCCTTGGTAAATCAGCTAATACTTGAGTAGTTAATATTTGATTTGCTACTTACACTTTAGTTATCTTCTAACTCTTTATAAGCATTATACTTTATCAGGTTTTATCTTAGCACTTAGTGGTTTAGCTATTTGCCAAGCCTTAATTATTAATCAATACTTAGTTGGCATTTAACAATGTCTGGAGACATTTTTTGTTGTCACAACTAGGGGATGGGTACTATGGGCATCTAGTGGGTAGAACCCATGGATGCTGCTGAACATCTATACTGCACAGAACTGTCCATCACAACAAAGAATTATCTCAAAATGTCAATAGGTTAATAAATCCTGGTCTGGAGTATTGCAGAGCAGGAGTCACAATCCCGGCTCTGCTGCTTAGCAGCTGGGTGACTCGTGAACAAAGTATTATACCTTGCTGGGCCTCAGTGTCTCCCTCTGGGATATGGGGGATATTAATAGCATTTAAGGCATAAGCCTATTATGATGATAAATGCTAATACACCCACAAACCACTGAAGTACCTGATACATAGTAAATATTCAGTAAATGATAGTTCTTCTTGTGGTTATTTAAGTTTATTGTCTCCATTTAAAAAACAGGAAATTGAGGCTCAGAGATGGGAACAGACTTGGCCAAGGTTAACAGACAAGGCAGTTCCAGTCATAGGGTTGACAAATGTCACTAAGAATCTTCTGTAAATAAATGCTGAAGTTTTCTTGTGTGTGGACCTAATACGAGACACAATCCTTGTTCTCAGCAAAGTGGAAGGAAGGGGAGAACTAACTTTTCCCAAGTGCTCATGTACCCCTATCTCATTGCTATGAGGTCAGTATTTTGACTTCCATTTTACAGATGAGGCTAAGTAAGAAGTCCAAATTCTCCCAGGAAGTCAATTGCCAAGTATTGATAGGCTGATCCGGTACCAAAGTCCTTGCCTTTCCCTAGTCTCTGTTTCCTGGACTCTAATGACACTCCAGCTAGGATAGAGAGGGGGCAGTTAGGATTAGAGACATGATCCTAGAAGAAGGCAAGACATTCACTCCAGGGTGCAGAAATCTTAGAGTAAATTCCAGGAGTGGCTGATCTCAGGCTGAAAAAGAATTGTGAACATGAAAAATGCTTACTAACACGTGAAGAGCTGGACTCACGTTGAGACCAGAGAAGGAGGTAGGCAAAGGCAGTGTTTCCTTGAGTTTTGGGGATTAACAGACCTGGGACAAATCCCAGCTGGGCAAATACCAGGTTGGGATTTAAACTACTCAGGTGATAGGGCGCCTGGGTGGCGCAGTCGGTTAAACGTCCGACTTCAGCCAGGTCACGATCTCGCGGTCCGTGAGTTCGAGCCCCGTGTCAGGCTCTGGGCTGATGGCTCAGAGCCTGGAGCCTGTTTCCGATTCTGTGTCTCCCTCTCTCTCTGCCCCTCCCCCATTCATGCTCTGTCTCTCTCTGTCCCAAAAATTAATAAACGTTGAAAAAAAAAATTAAACTACTCAGGTGAGTAGTTTAACTCCTCTGAGGCTTGATAGATATATTGTCTACATATTTATATATAAAATACCCATACTTCAGAATGACTTGTTCAGTTATTAATTCCTCCCTTGAGGTACAGTTGACCCTTATGGCCATGCAGGTTTTAAAGATATGCAACAGAAGGGACAGGTGGGAGTTGAAATCTGGCCTGAACTCTAATTACCCAGCCTTACCTTTGGCATGGAGCTACATCAGGCCACGGGAAAGGTCGCTTTTTTCCTAATATGCACAAAGGAACAAAGGCAGTGCAAAGCAGCAGTCCTGCCTTCTAGAAGACCCTAAGCCAACTGCAGTGAAACTAGGGCTGAAGCAGGCACCACCTCCGTCATAGAGGAGCTTGTGGTCTGAAGCTGTAATTGCCAAGTGAGATGATGACACATGGAAGGTGCTCAATGAATGGTACATATACAGTCAGGACAACAGATACTGCAGAAAAGTACAATGTCCTGAGAGTTGGCCACAGAAAGGCGTCCAGCAGAAGGGGTTATTTCAAACCTGGCCTTGAAAGGTGGAGAGGATTTAGATAAGTACAAGGGGGGGGAACTACATGAGCAAAAACTTGGGAGAGGGGGCTCCTTTCCCAGGTCAGACTGGTTAAATCGGAAGCTTCCTGTAGGAAAGAAGAGGCAGGTATAGTTGAAGAGACAGGGAGAGTTCAGATTTTAGAGGTTCTGGAATCACTGGGACAACTCAACTGCTCAAGTGAAGCCTTCAGAAAATCTGTTAATCCAATGGGAGAAAGGATAATCTTTTCAAGGGATGATTTTCGGAACAACTGGATATCCACATATATATTTTTTATAAATAAAAAATTTATTTATTATATTTAAATGATCTCTACACCCAACATGGGACTCGAACTCACAGCCTTGAGATCAAGAGTTGCATACTCTCCTGACTGAGTTAGCCAGGTACCCCTGGATATGTGTATGTAAAAGTGAACTTCAACCATTGCTTCACGCTACACATAAAAACTAACTCAGAAGCATAAACATAAAACTTCTAGAAGAAAACATAGGAGAAAATTTTTGCTATCTGGAGGTAGGCAAAGATTTTTTTAAAATTTTTTTTAATGTTTATTTATTTCTGAGACGGAGAGAGAGACAGAGCATGAGTGGGGGAGGGGCATTCAGAAAGGGGGACACAGAATCCGAAGCATTCTGTCGGCACAGAGCCCAAAGTGGGGCTCGAACTCACAGATGGCGAGATCATGACCTGAGCCGAAGCTGGACGCTCAACCGACTGAGCCACCTAGGCGCCCCGGCAAAGATTTTTTTTAGATAGAACACAGGAAACACTAATCTTAACAGAAAAAAAGTGATAAATTAGACTAAAATTTTAATTTCTGCTTTTTGAAAAATGCATTTAAGAAAATGAGAAGGGAGGGGCACCTGGCTGGCTTGGTGGGTAAAGCATACTACTCTTTGTCTCTGGGTTGTGAGTTCGAGCCCCATGTTAAGTGTAAAGATTACTTTAAAAAACTAAAATCTTTTTTTTTTTTTTTTTTGAGAGAGAGAGAGCACATGAGCAGGGGAGGGGGAAAGGAAGAGGGAGAGAGACAATCTTAAGCAGGCTCCATCCATGCCCAGCATGGATTGCGACGTGGGGCTCCATCTCACAGCAGTGAGATCATGACCTGAGCCGAAATCAAGAGTCAGTCGCTTAACCAACTGAGTAACCCAGGCGCCCCTACACCTCAATAAAGTTGACTTTAAAAGAAAAAAACCCTCAAGAGCAGCATCATCGTATAGCAATAAAAGAATTGAAAGGAACCTAAATGTTGAAGAAAATGGATAATCAATCATCACATATTCACTAAATGGAAAACTACACAGCAGCAAAATTGGATGAACCAGACTGAGCATACACATCGGTACAAAGTTTACAAACACACAACTGAGTGAAAAAAAAAAAAAAAAAACAGGTTCCAGAAGAATACATGCGGTATGATTTTTATTTAAAGTTCTATCACAAGTAAAACAACTCCCTACAATTTCTCAAAGATCCATACTTATGTGATAAATGCATGAAGAAGAGCATGGGAATGATAAACACTAAATTCAGGAGAGCAGTTATCTGGGGGAGGAGAGGGCAGGCAGGAAGGAGTACACAGGGGGCTTCAAACAGGACTGATCAATGTTTGTATTTCTTAAGCTGAGTGGAGGGTACGTGGGTGGTCCTTATACTATCCTTTATGTTGTTTAATGTGTCTTAACAAAAACTCTACATCTGGAGTCAGGAAAGAGTTTGGCTGGTATCAGGAGCTCTGAGCCTAGGTCCCAATTTGTCCCTGGATGTCATTTGTCCCTGGATGTCATCAAGGTGTTCCACTGTGGTAAAGTCACTTCTCTCAGGATGAGACACAAGAGCATCATTATGGACAGGAAAGGAAGGATTCGTACTGGGCATCAAGGGGGAGGCCCTGAGAGGAACTGGCACTTAGAGGGAAATAATGCACCTGTGCCTCCTTCCTTTCCTTCTCCAGCTGCAGTGAACTGCAAGCTGACCCCAGAGCTCGGTGGGGGCCCGAAGGTGAGGATGGGGGTGTGTAGGGGATGGGTTCAGGGTGGGCACAGCTGCAGGAAGCAGGGCAAGGGGAGAGGGGTGCTCGGCGGTGTCGAGTGCAGACACTGCCCGCGGGGCCCACACGCGGCTGAGCCCAGCAGTGAATACTCAACCTCAGGTTGCACACGGGCTCTCAGCCGCTGCTGACTGAGGTCACCGCGCTGCGTGGCCCACCCCAGCGAGGGGCCATTTCTTTCTAGAGCCTCTCTGAGGGGACTGGGTTCCTGGAGCAAGGGTGCTGAGGTCTAGGGGCACTGCTTTGAGAGCCACGCAGGAGGGGCTTCCAGTTAGGGCTCCCTGGGTGCCAGGGGACACACGCTTCCATCTCCAGTAATATAAACTACTGCCCTAATGTAATGCACAGGCAAAAAGTGACCGACCTAAGGTCACACTGCAGGTGACTGGAACTTACTCCTTGCATATAGTTGGGCAAGCTACTTAACCTGTTTGGGTCCAAGGTGTGGTGTGTGTGTCTGTGTATCTGGAAGACACAATACCAAAGTATTTGTTTTGTGTGATGAGATTATGGATGATTGTTTCCTTTAACTTACTATAATTTCTAGTTTGTTGTTTTATAATGAATATGTATATATTTTGTTATTTAAAACCGGGAGAGTAATAGTACACAGGGTTGTTGGGAAGGTTAAAGGAGAGTATGAAAAGCACAGAACACAAACTCTAGATTACAGTGTTTTCTCCATAAATGTGAATTCTCCCTGCTCACCCTTCCCTCCTATATTTTCTTTCCGTTGTGGTATTGGAGACTCTGGTCCCCAGACCTCAGCTGGGGAGGAAGGAATTGATGGAAGGAGTCACACTGACTGTGTGACTTTGGGTAAATCACTTAACCTCCCTGAGTTTCTTACTTTGCAAAATGGGAAGAATAACACTGATCTCAAAGGAAGTTTTCAAGGACTGTATGACATACAAGATGGAAAACTTCCTGATACTTAGTAGGTCTACAATAAGTGCCTGCAAGAAGAATAAGCATTACAGTAGGAGGTAGGCCAGAAAAACTAAAGGATTTTAGCATATGGTCCACAGAGCCCAGGGGGTCCACGGTTAGAGTTCAGGGCAGGGTGGGGGGGGGGGGTGGGGGGTAGTCTATGAACCTGGAATGAAAAAAATTACATCCTGTTTTCACTAACCTCTAACTGGAATTTAGCATTTCTTTCTGTCATGCAGGTAAGGAACAAGCCACAGTACTATTAATCAGTACCTGTGACTTTGTCACCAATAGAAATCCTAGATAGTTTTGTATTGCATTGCAGTAGCAATATCTTGAAATACTATTTACACTCATTCACCACCTCAAAATTACAATAGTTAATAGACCAATCTCTAGATCTTGCTTTTTAATGTTTAAAAAAGACACAAAATAAATATTTCGATAATGATCCTATATAACTAGTATTCTTGTTATCCTAAGTAATTTACTATTTGTAGTTAAAAATATTCTTCCAGGAGCGCCTGGGTGGCTCAGTCAGTTGGGTGTCCAACTTCGACTCGGGTCACAATCTCACAGTTTGTGAGTTCGAGCCCTTTGTCGGGCTCTGTGCTGACAGTTCAGAGCCTGGAGCTTGCTTCGGATTCTGTGTCTCCCTCTCTCTCTGACCCTCCCCAGCTCACACTCTGTCTCTTTCTCTCCCTCAAAAATAAATAAACGTTAACAAAAATTTTTTTAATATTCTTCTAAATGGGGGGGGTGGTCTATAAGTCTTCATCAGACCACTAAAGGAACCCTTGGATAAACAGACACATGTATCATGTTTATCAATGGCTGGGCCATTGACTGCTGTGTGACATTGGGTTTGTTATTTCTCAGGGGCACAATCATCCCTGCTTGGCTCATCCCACAGGGTTGTTGGGAGGAACAAATTAATTCTTGGCTGGAAAAGTTTTCTGGAAACTGTTGGCAGCTTCACAATTTTCCCAAAAGTCAGAGTACAGTCCTTTTTACCTTTCAGTTAAACCTCTCTCCTTTCCACAGGATTCCACTCCACCCCCTTTACTTTCCATCTGATAAATAAAGAGGTCAAAGTGCACCTTCATTAGGGTATGCCATCCAGCTCCCAGTTTGTAGAGATTCATAGCTCAGTGGAAATGTTTTCTGGGGGATAATAACGATTCCCTCCAGTTTACACATTTGACCTTATAGTGACCCTTGAGGACACTACCCCTTCCAAAATTATTATTCTGTCCTTCAGATGGTGACCCCTCTGTGGCCATGGTCCCTACATTTCCCCTTTCACTGCTCTGTCCTGTGATCATCTGTGTGACTCCCGCACCATACTGTGTGTTTCTCAAGGGCAGACCCAGATCTGACCCCCTCAGGGACTCCAGTGTTCAGGTCAAAAGGATGGCACACAGGGGCACCTGGGTGGCTTAGCCGGTTAAGCATCCGACTTCAGCTCAGGTCATGATCTTGTGGTTCGTGGGTTTGAGCCCCACGTTGGGCTCTGTGCTGACAGTTCAGAGCCTGGAATCTGCTTCAGATTCTGTGTTGCCCTCTCTCTCTGGCACTCCCCCACTTGCCCTCTGTCTCTCTCCCTCTCAAAAATAAATAAACATTAAAAAGCATGGCACACATTAGCGTCTTAGAAGCTGGCCTAGATGAAGAAAGGTGACCTGAAACACAGAAAAACTAGGGAAGGAGTAGAGCTAGGGCTTGAACCCAGGTCACCTGATGCCCATGATATATCCCCCATATACCCAAAGCAAGGGATGGAGGAACTGAGGAGTTTCAAGGCATCACAATAACTATTTCCTCCTCTACCCACTCCTGTGAAAAATGAAAAGAGCTAGGGGCGCCTGGGTGGCGCAGTTGGTTAAGCGTCCGACTTCAGCCAGGTCACGATCTCGCGGTCCGTGAGTTCGAGCCCCGCGTCGGGCTCTGGGCTGATGGCTCAGAGCCTGGAGCCTGTTTCCGATTCTGTGTCTCCCTCTCTCTCTGCTCCTCCCCCTCTCATGCTCTGTCTCTCTCTGTCCCAAAAATAAATAAACGTTAAAAATGAAAAGAGCTAAAGATCTTGTAATCTTGAGTTAGCCCCTGCCCATCTGTCCAGTGGGAGGTGTCAGATTCAGTGGCTTTCAAGCCTTTTTGACCTGATTCAAAGTAAGAAATGCATTTTACATTGTGATCTGGTCCATAATGCATACATCCATATGTAACTGAAAGAGACATTTTATGAAAGAACACTTAGTTTTACTATCTGCAGTGCACTTTTTCTATTCTGTTCAATTATTATTTTTTAAACCTTGCTGTGACTCAGTAACTGATTACATGCCCCACAAGTCTTTTTCAACCCCAATACCCCGTGTCTAGCTGAATGGGCATGATTCCCATATAAAATAGGACAGCTAAAGCTCAGGAGTCTCTAGTCCTGGATCAGTGTGATTGGGCAAAGCTGTGTAACTCTCAGAGCCTCAGTTTCCCCAGTGTACCCTGAGAGGACAGACAGGCAATTCCTAAGGGCCACATATGGTTCCTTCAGTCTGTGGTTCCCTGATCCTAGTGAGAATGCTGCTCTTGTAATCTATAAATAACTTCTGAGAGTAGAAAGGTGTGTTGGCTTTGCTTCCTGGCAGGGGTGGGGGTGGGAGGGTTGGGGGGGGGGGGTGGAATTATAATTTGGGACATTGTGTAGCTCCCCTGTCCTAGGCCAGTATGGCAGGGAGTCTGATCAGGGTGTGAACAAGTCAGTACATAAATTAGCTGCTCAAGGAAGGCAGAGACAGGCAAGGAAGTCAGAGGATGAAGATATTTAAAAGTCCACTGGAGGGGCACCTGGGTGGCTCAGTTTGTTAAGTGTTGGACTTTGGCTCAGGTCATAAATCTCGTGCTTCATGGATTCCAGCCCCCGGTCGGTTCTGTGCTGACAGTATGGGGCCTGGAGCCTGCTTTGGGTTCTGTGTCTCCCTCTCTCTCTGCTCCTCCCCTGCTTGCTCTGTCTCTCTCAAAAATGAATAAACCAAAATGAATTTTTTTTTTTTTTTTTTTTTTTTAAGTCCACTGGAAAAGAGGCGCACTGGAAAAGAACAAGGGCTTGGGGACTAGACAGACCCAGGTTAAAATCTCAGGGTTTGAGGACTGGGGGAAACGACCTCTCTGGCGCTTAGCTCTCATTTATAAAATGGGTTTGAAAATCTCTGGCCCTCTGGGTTGGTGTGACGGTTAAATAGTGTACGAATCATCCCATACTGACGCTACTGAGGGGTCGCGGAGGCGCGCACTAGCCTGGAACTCCCTGCAACTGCCGGCGTCGAGCACAGTGCCCAGCACCAGGCGGGTGCCCAAGCGCCAAGTGTGGAATCCACGGCGGTGGCTTCCATGCCCACCCTGCCACCATGGACTTGTGTTGTCTGAGCACCCAACACCCCCGTGCATAACCTGGGAACGCAGCAGGGCGGGTAGGGGAAGTGCGGGCACAGACCCGCGCCCAGGAGGCTCCCCCGGGCTGCTCCCACCTCCCGGCTCCGCCGGTTGCCCTCCTATCCGGCCCCCCAACCCTCGCCCCGCGCTCGCGCTCGCGCTCGGGCTCCGGGTCCCGCCCCGCTTCCAGCCGCTCTCCACTCCCACTGCTCCTCCGCCCTCCTCCTCCCTCTCCTCTTCCTCCTCCACGCCCCTCCCGCTGCGCCAGTCCGCGTACCTGGCTGCCTCTCTGGGTCCTCGGGGAGTCTAGAGCTCTAACCGCTGCGTTTCCGCGCCTCTCGCCGCATCTCTCCCTGTCTCGCTGCTTCTCTCCGCTTCTTCCTCCCTCAGTCTCTGTCTTTCTCAGACTCGGTGCTGTCTCCTTTCGTCCCTCGCCCAGCCGTCTGGTGGCCCGAGGTGGCAGTGGGCCCGGCGCGGGGCGCGATGAGCGGCGCCTGCACGAGCTACGTGAGCGCCGAGCAGGAGGTGGTGCGTGGCTTCAGCTGCCCGCGGCCGGGGGGCGAGGCGGCCGCCGTCTTCTGCTGCGGCTTCCGCGACCACAAGTACTGCTGCGACGACCCGCACAGCTTCTTTCCCTACGAGCACAGCTACATGTGGTGGCTCAGGTACCGGCCGGCCGTGGCCCTAACCCCAGCTAGAACCCCACTCCAGCCCTAGCCCCTTCGCCGCACCCTCGGCCCAGCGCGGGCTAAACCCTGAGCCCTCACCCAAATGCCCACTCCAACATCAGCATGGACCCCACTGGCCCTTTAGCCCCTCAGACCCAATCCTGACCTTTGCTCTTATCCCGTCACCAACTCAACTCCCTCAGTAACCTCTTCCCCCATTCAGATCTAAGCTTGAACCTCACCCCAACTCCATCCCTACTCCCAACGTCATACTCCACCACCCTCAAACCAGCCCCAGATTACATACCAACCCTCTTCCTGACACCACACTCTCTTCTCCGACAATCACTGGAAACCCAAACTCCACCCTCATTCAAATGCAAACCAAGGTCCCCATCCTAACATCAGCTCAACATCATCCCTGACTTTACCCACTCCGCAATACTGATCACCAGACCCAACCTCCCCCTGAATCCTCCAGGCAACCCACCTCAGCTCTTCTTCCCAACCCTGACTCCAAACATGGTCCAGCCCTACACCCAGACCTCAGCCCCAAGTCCTACTCCTCATCTCATACTATATCCCTAGTCAATCCCAGCCCAGTCCAGGTTCAACTCTTTCTTCCCCCTCATATTTACTTATTCTTTCAGCTACCCCTTACTGAGCACTTAGTTGTGCCAGGCCCTGGAGTGGGTACTGGGGATGTACTCCACTCCCGAGCTAAGGCAGAAGACCAAGGGATTAGAGATGCCTCCAAGTTCATCAGTGGCACAATGCTACAGCAGAAGCCAGCTCAGGCTATATTAATAGAAGTATAATTTGGGTGGATCCCCACTCGTAGGACCTTAGTTTCCCTGCCTGTTCAGGGGAGGGGGTGGGTAGGACAGCACTGACATTCCTGGAGCCTAAGTGTGGTGCTGAGAGGGCAACGGGTCTCAGTGTCTCTCTGTCTCTAAAGGCCTCACCCAGAAAATAGGACGTGATCCTGAGCCTGCTCTGGAAAACAGACATCAGCAAAAATGGCATGGGCCATCTCAGTAGATAGTGATTTTTTTCTGTTCCTGCAGGTATGTGACTGGAGGCTGCATACCCTCTGGGTGGGAAAGGACAGTCTGCTGCAGAACCCATTCTGAGCCTCTGTCTTTGCATCTATCAAATGAAGAGCATGATAAATGATTGCCCCAATTTCTGACTTGGACCAAATGAGATAGAGGTGAAATCAACTTGGCATATGCCACTGACAATTACAGATACCACTTTTTCTAGACTGATTAATCTGTAATTCTGAAACCATTTTCAGATGGCCAAGTTTTCTGATCCTGCACATTTGGCTGCTGTCTGTAACCTGAGGAATTATACTAATTTATTCTCTATTCCCCCATATATTCATTCATTCCTTATAGCCTTTGCTTTGTGCCTGGTGCAATGCTAGGCAATAGTGACACAGAAATCAATTATTCCCTGCCCCCGAGGAGCTCATAGTCCATTCAGAGAGATATTTCATGCACCTAGAGTGTAACAATGGAGGATTTGCTGAAGACTGAGTGTACTTAGCACTGAGCTGGGTGCTGAAATATGGCAGTGCTGACCTCCCTTTGAGGTATAGAGACAGTATAGAACTTTGGGAATGGTTAGAAGGCTGTCCAAACCTTGGCTCTGTCACTTAATAGCTATGTGAATTAGGGCAATTACCTCTGAGTGGTATTTTTTTTTAAGTTTGTTTGTTTGTTTATTTGTTTATTAGTAATCTCTACATCCAACATGGGGCTCGAACTCATGACCCCAAGTCACACACTGCTCTGACTGAGCCAGCCAGGCGCCCCTCTGAGTCTCTTTTTTCATCTTCAAAATAGCAATAGGAATACCTATCTCGTTGAATTGTTGTGAGGATTTAGTGAAATAAAATAATGCATGTGAGAGTGACTAATACATATTGCAGATGTTCAGTAAAAGGAGGTTTCTTTCCCTGGTTCATAGGTAGGGAAAGTGAAGCTTTGGAGTATCCAAGTGAATTGTCCAAGACCATCTAGCAATGTATTGGCAGACTGAGGTTTAAAGAACAGTACCTAGGATCAACCGAGAGGTAGATGAATTCACACATTCACAACCCTGGCACATCTTTTCTCCAGTTTACAGATGAGAAAACTTGCAAGGAGCTAAGTTCCTATCTGGGAATGCCCTAGTGAGAGCAAGTGGCAGAGCTGGGATGAAAACTCAGGCCTGTCTGGCCCCACGTCCAGGTCTGTCCTGTGGCACAACTGTTTAAATCTAGACTGGCTTTCTCATAACCCGCTCTACTCAGATCATTTGAAAAGATACTCACTGACCCTCCAATTCTGTGACCTCAAGAGCAGTTGAAAGGTTTAGCGTGCAGGGCTGACTCTTCCTAGGCTTGGACATAATGTGGTTCATAAACATCACAGACAGTTGCAAAGTGGAGGAGAGGAACTGAGGGTCCCCAGGACATCCAGGTAATCAGTGTGCTCTAACCCCTGAAACAACCCTCTGGTGTGCTCCACAGAGCCCTACCATAGCAGGGTGGAGACCTTGTTTGGCTCTGGACTCCATTTGGCCTTTTTCATGAAAGTTGGCCCTCAAAAACATAAAAATCTCCAGGTAAACAACTGTTTCCTTGTATAGTGCTCAAGGAGAATTGCTGTCTTTAAAAGTGTGTCTCAGGAAGTGAAGACTCCCTGTGGAGAAGCAGCTGGTGCTATCACATGTCTGGTCCACTTTCCAAACACCTTCTATCAGTAGCTCCATTTTTTTTTTTTTTTTTTTTTTAACCAGAATGTGAGCCAAAAGGCAGCAGCCTTGCAGCGGGACAGAACTGGGTGTCAGGCACTGTATATATACCACCTCATTTAATCTTTATGGACACCTGGTGAGAAAGGAACCTTTACAAATAAAGAAAATGAAGGTCAAGAGATGCAGGACTTTTCAGTTTACATGTGACAGAACCCAGATTTGAACTTAGAACTGCCCGACTCAAAAACCCTACCAAATGTTAGACTACCCCTCCAATTCTTTCCTAGAGGACACAGTGTGATCTTTCAGACTTGTAGATCTGTGAAATCCTACAAGGCTAGCAGCTCTTCAGCTTCCCACCCAGGGCAGGAAACTCCAACTTCATTGAAAAGTGTACTTATCCAGGTGTTCTTCACAAACCTGTGCAATAATAGAGAGCTTACCACCTCTTGAGGCAGTGCATTCACCTGGGGACTAATCATTTGAAGTTCATCTTATACCAAGCACAGATTTCCCCCTTAGAGCTTCCCCTGGCATTCCTGACTCTATCCTTGGGGGCAGGTTCCTCTGTTCCCAGACAGACCATCAGAGACAGTGCCCGCTCCCTGACTGACTGCTAATCTAGGATGTATTCCCCCAGCTCTCTCACCCATTCTTCAAAGGGCCCTACTTTTTTTTATTTATTTATTTATTTATTTATTTATTTATTTAAAAAATATTTTTAATGTTTATTTATTTTTGACAGAGAGAGAGCATGAGCAGAGGAGGGGCAGAGAGAGGGAGACACAGAATCTGAAGCAGGCTCCAGGCTCTGAGCTGTCAGCACAGAGCCTGACACACGAGATCATGACCTGAGCCGAAGTCGGACACTCAACCGACTGAACCACCCAGGCGCCCCAGGACCCTACTTTTAGAGGTGGCCACAGATGTCCCATGGAAAATATAGGGTCCCAACTGGAGCACAAGCCTTCCTTATAAACAGTGAGCATATCTCAAAAGAGGAAATAATGTTTAATTAAAGTACTTATGAGAACCAAAAGGTACTGCATGTTCACTGTGGAAAATGTGGAAGGGACAAGAGAAACAAAAAAGGAAAGAAATCATGGGAGATCAGGTGTCTTAGCTTGGATTCCCCCCAAAGACTCAGATACAAGAATTTGAGGTCAAGTAGTTTATATGGAAAGGCATCCTAGAAAACATCGGTAGACAGTGGGGGAGAGAGGCGGGGAAGGATAGGAGCAAACAATGGTGTGTCACCACTGAGGGTCACAGGAGCTTAAACCTGCTGAACTCTGCCAGCCATTGCAGAAATTATACCTCAGAGTCATCCCACCTGAGGACCAGGAATTTATATACCAGTTTATATACCAGAGTATATAGGGAATATATGCCAGGGAATCTATATATCAGGGTATTTATATACCAATTTCTGTCAGTCACTGGTTGTGTGCTGATGGGAGAAGGGAGGCATTAATTTTCCTGTACTTATGACCTGCCTGATGTACAGACGAAGACTGTTCTGGCCCAAGAAAGCTTTCAGGCAAAATGATGCAGATGCTGGCATTTGAAACTCTGGCCAGAATATTCTATAATTATAAGACCAAATGGGACATAGACAGGACATCCACAGCCTGTGCTACACCCAGAGAGAGCCTGTTAGCAATTTGATGTATTTCTACCCGACCTTACAGATGTATAATTATGTAAATGTTTATGTTTATTTAAGTTGGCATTATGCTATATATTTAGTAGTGTGTCCTAGTCTTTTCACTTAACATTTTCCCATCAGAATTTATTCTTGACCTTAAATAATATTTGAAAATGTGTTTTTAATGGCTCTATATGATTCCACTGCAGGGTGTTCAATAATTTATTTAGCCAGGGGCACCGGGGTGGCTCAGTCTGTTAAGTGTCTGACTCTTGGTTTCACGTCGGGTCATGATCTCATGGCTTGTGGGTTCGAGCCCCGCATCTCAGAGCAGAGCCTGCTTGGGATTCTCTCTCTCTCCCTCTCTCTCCCTCTCTCTGCCCCTCCTCCCCTCCCCCAAAATAAATAAATAAACTTAAAAGTAATAATTGACTAAATAATTTAGCCATGGTGAGGTGAAGGAACAGCAGTGAGGAGATATTCTAGATGTGGAATCCACACTGGTGCAATGACCCACTTGAGGGTGGGTCAGAAATTACTTTGAGGCCGGAAGGACAGCTGATTTTTAACTAAGGCTTACTCTTTGTCTTGATTTTTTAAGAAACAGCATTGTGGGGAGGGCTCTTTAAGACCATCTCCAGCTCCCTGGGGTGGAAGCAGGTTGAAGAAAGTAGGGAGGGAAGGCGAACAGAAGAAGGGGAATACATACTGAGTCCCAACTACATGGTTGCACTGAAGCATGTCATGTTACATGTATGGTGAGTACTTGGCGTATAGCTAATGCTCTTTCTCATGCTTCGGTGCAGAAAGTCTAAGACAAGTAGAGACAGAACAAAAGCTGAAGCCAGCTGATTCCTATGATATCTACAATACTTCGCATCTAACAGGCTGCCTCCCAAATCCCTTCCCGACACTCAGCTCCCTCCTGTCTTCTCTCCCCAGTATTGGAGCCCTTGTGGGCCTGTCCATAGCAGCAGTGGTTCTCCTGGCCTTCATTGTCACTGCCTGTGTGCTCTGTTACCTGTTCATCAGCTCAAAGCCCCACACGAAGTTGGACCCAGGCTTAAGCTTACAGCCTACAGGTAAGAAATAGGCCTCAGGATTTCCGTGTATTGAACAGGCTAGCACCTTTACAGAGGGGAGATATTTAGAAGTGATGTAAGAAATATTTGCTTCACGAGTGTTCCTAGAATATCCTGAAGCAGCAACACATTTTTTAAGAGGGTCATGATCTGAACATTTTCATCCAAAGCTCTTCATGTGCTCAATGTTTATCAAAATAATTTGATATAGTCAAGATTCTATTTGTCACACAAAGATTAATCCATCTTGTGGATTTGCTAAGATAATGTTTTCATTCTAGCCTTAGAGAGTGAAAACTGATTTTAATATTGTCCCAAAATGAATTAATAAGAAAAACTGAGTTTGTTCAGAAATTAAACAGTTATTTTTCGATAATCTGAATTTTTGGACTACCCCTTCCTTCATTAGCACAGGCCATCTAGAGCCTCAAAGGCCCCCTGCCCAAAAAACAGTATTGCTTTTTCATAAGTCTTTATTGCACACATTTTTACGACCTCTGCAAGGTACTATGAAAGATACAAGTCCCTACTGGCAAATGATCTTTCTGTATAGTTTGGCAAACAACACTCAAAATGAGTATTATTATCTCCACTTTACAGATGAGATGAGAGATGAGAGAATCGAGGCTAAGACAGATTAGATGACTTAACTCAAAGTGTCACAGCCAATAAATGGTAAGGGTGAGTGGATGCCTGGCTGGCTCAGTTGGTAGAGCATGTGACTTTTGATACTGGGGTCCTGAGGTCAAGCCCCACGTTAGGTGGACAGCCTACTTTAAAAAAATAAATTAAAAAAAATTTTTTAAAAGGTAAGACTGAAATTCAGCTCATGTTTTTCTACCTTGAATCATGCTCTTCTGCCCACCCAAACAAGAGTAGATTTGAATGAGTGCTGAGTTAGCAAAGTTGTTGGTTGGGTAAAAGGAGGAAAGGCATTCCAGGTTAGAGTAAATAATGGGTAAAAGTGTGTGGGCAGTTCTGAGTAAGAGCTATGCAGTGACTGGTTCATTTATCACGGGGCCCCATAGGAAATAAGGCCAGGCAGGACCTGAGGAATTTAAGCTAAGCAGAAGCAAGGGCGGCAATTATCAGGGACGTAGAAAGGTGCGGAGTAGCTAACTTTCAGAAGAAGGTAGAGGGTTTTTTCAGTTGTAAAAGATTAATTTTCCAACTTAACAACTTGTGCAACAAACAACAGCACAAGAACCCTTCTCCGATCCTGATGACAATGAATAATCCTGCTGCTGAGCAATGAAAAGCAGAAGGGATGAGGGTGGAAGGATTCTTCTGGCTCCCCTTGTAGTCAGGAATATGGGAGGCAGTGGCAGGAAATAGGAAGAAAGCCCTGAGCCTAGATCCAGACAGCTCAGGGAGACCAGAGACAGCCCAGGCTTCAACTTTTCCAGAGAAAAATCAGGGAAGATAATGAAAGGCATGAAAGAAACTATCTCATGAGATATAGCATGTATGTAGATAGGAAGGCTCAATATCATAGACATATCAGATCTTAAAAAATTAATCTATAAATAAAAATCCCAACAAAATGTTTCATGGAATTTGTCAAATTAGTTCTAAAATTAATGTAGAAGAGTAAAGGGAGAGACTAAACAAAACAATTTTGGAAAAGAAAGAAGAGGGGCACCTGGGTGGCTCATTCAGTTGAGCATCCGACTCTTGGTTTTAGTTCAGGTCATGATCTTATGGTTCGTGAGTTCAAGCCCCACATTAGGCTCTGTGCTAACAGCTTGGAGTCTGGAGCCTGCTTTAGATTCTGTGTCTCCCTCTCGCTGTGCCCCTTCCCTGCTCACACTCTGTCTCTCTCTCTCTTAAAAATAAATAAACAGTAAAAAATTAAAAAAAAAAAAAAAAAAAAAGGGAAAAGAAAGAGACGAGGGACTTACCCTATAAGATAACAGACATTTTAAGAAGATATATTGTCTGCTTGATATTGGCACAGCAATTGACAGACAGAATTAGCAATGCGGTGCTAATTTGTACATTTGCCCCCAAGGGACATTTGGCAATGTCTGGAGACATTTTTGGTTGTTCCAACTGGGGAAGGTATCTCTTGATAGAGACCAGGGATGCTGTTAAACATCCTACAATACAGAGGACAATACTCCACAACAAAGAGTTATGCAACCCAAAATTAAATAGTGCCAATGTTGAAAAACCCTAGATTAAAAAAGAGTCCAGAAACAGACTGATTAAAATGTAGGAATTTGAATTAAACACTTAAAAAAATTTTCTTAAATAAGGGAAAAATTGGCAAATTTGCCTTCATCAAATCCAAATAGACATGAAATAAAAATAAGATAAAAGTGGGGTGCCTGAGTGTCTCAGTCAGTTAAGCGTCCAACTCTCGGTTTTGGCTCAGGTCATGATCTCACAGTTTTGTGAGTTCAAGCCCTGTGTCAGGCTCTGCACTGGCAGCGTGCAGCCTGCTTGGGATTCTGTCTCTTCCCCTCTCTCTCTGCCCCTCCCCTGCTCATGCTCTCTCTGTCTCTCTCAAAATAACTAAATGAACTTAAAAAAATTGTTTTTAAAAAGACAAAAGAGGGGCGCCTGGGTGGCACAGTCGGTTAAGCGTCCGACTTCAGCCAGGTCACGATCTCGCGGTCCGTGAGTTCGAGCCCCGCGTCGGGCTCTGGGCTGATGGCTCAGAGCCTGGAGCCTGTTTCCGATTCTGTGTCTCCCTCTCTCTCTGCCCCTCCCCCGTTCATGCTCTGTCTCTCTCTGTCCCAAAAATAAATAAACGTTGAAAAAAAAATTAAAAAAAAAAAAAAAAAAAAAGACAAAAGACATTATAAATAACATTACAAAACAAGTGGTGGACTGCAAAGTTATTAGAAACATAAAAATAAATGCACACATATAGACAATCCTCATTATTCACAGATATGATATTTGTGAAATTGTGTACTTGCTAAAATTTATCTGTAACCTCAAAATCAATACTTACAGTGTTTTTGAGGTCATTTGTGGATGTGGACATGTGCAGAGCAGCAAAAAGTTTGAGTTGCCCATCACGCACATACCCAGCTGAGGTTAAACAAGGCTACACTCTGCCTTCTTGTTTTCAGCTCTCATACTGTAAACAAGTATATATTTAGTGCCATGTTTTTTGCATTTTTGTGATTGTTAATTTCACTGTTTAAAATGGCCCCCAAATATAGTGCCAAAGTATTATTGTCTACTGTTCCTAAGCATAAGAAGGCTGCTGTGCCCTGTGGAGAAAACACATGTGTTTTAAACTTTGTTTTGGCAGGAGTTATAATGCTGTTGGTCATCAGTTCAATGTTAATGAATCAACAATGTATATTAAATAATGTGTCTTCAAACAGAAACACACACAAAATAAATTCATGTATTGGTCAGATGACAAAACCGTTGTGACCAGAGGCTCACAGGAACCTAACCTAGCATTTCCCCAGGAGCAATGATTCAGTATTCATTAATTCAGTGTTTGTGATGACTTTATAGAATATAACTACTGCGGGGTGCCTGGGTGGCTCAGTCAGTTGAGTGTCTGACTCTTGATTTTGGCTCAGGTCATGATCTTGTGGTTGTGGAACCAAGCCCCGCATCAGGATCTGCACTGACAGTACAGAGCCTGCTTGGGATTCTCTCTCTCTCACTCTCTCTCTCTCTCTGTCTCTGCCCCTCCTCTGCTTGTGCTCTCAGTCTCTCTCAAAATAAACAAATTTAAAAAAATAAATATTAAGAAAAGAGTATAACTACTGTGAATTATGAGAATCAACTATATATAAAGTAGAGGTGAGGTTGATATCCAGAATATACAGGCACATCTTTAAACAAATGAGAAAAACATAATCTACAAAAAAAGAAATTCAAATGCTCAGTACACATGAAAAGATGCTCAGCCTTACTAATAATCAGAAAAGTGCAGTTTAAGAATGATGTAACTTTTAAAAACAATTACATCGGCGGGGCCCCTGGTTGGCTCAGTCAGAAGAGCATGTGACTCTTGATCTCAGGGTTGTGAGCTCAAGCCCCACATTGGGGGTAGAGATTACTAAAAAAATAAATAAATAAACTTAAAAAAATCAATTACACTGGCAAAAGTCCAAAAATGGATCATATTAATAGTGAGAAGTTCAGGTGTGAGGAATTGATCCTGTCATATGCAACTGGTAAGAGAGTAACTTGGACAACCACTTTGTGGAGCAACTTGGCAAAATCTATTGAAACTAAAAAAAAAATTTTTTTTAAATATATATACACACACATCCTATACTCCATAATTCCACTGTAATTATCTGCCTTAGAGAAATAGTTGCACTAGGAGGGGCTTGTAAAGATAGATCCATGATAACTTGTTATAATTAGAAACAAACTACATGTCCATCAGTAGAGGAATAATGAAATATGATATCACAGTTAAAAGGAATGAACTAGCTCTAAATACACCATCTCATTTGCTCTTCAAATAACTGGGCAGAGCACAGATCTTATTGCTATCCATTTTACAGATGAGGATTTTACAGACTGAGGCCAAGCGTCACCTAGTGAGTGGGTGACAGAACCAACTCAACCTCCACCCTCCTTCCTCTCCTTATCCCTGTGCCATCAAAGGGAAGTCCTCACCATGTGCCAGACACTGAAACTTTATGTGCACTCTCTCATCTAATTTTCCCAAATGGGTTAATGATTGTCACCCCTTTTACAGATGTGAGCACCAGGTCTCAGAGAGGTTAGATGACTGGCCCAAGGATTTACAGCTTGTAAACTGTAGAACTGGAATTCAAATACATGTGTCTTTCTGCCTCCCAAGTCCTACTCTTTCTGTGTTGCCAGGCCAGGTGTGTGAAGTGTTCCTGCTTGTGACCTGCTTCTCTTACCTCTCCTTGTTTTATCCCCCAAACCTTTCTGACTCAAAGGAGATATAGTTCATTTTTTGGCCGTGTGAATGAAAACCACCCTCCTACTTTTCACTGCTCAGCCACCAGGTAGATTATTCAGTCCCTAGGGTTTGAGGCAGTTGTCTTCTTGCTTTTTGCTGCTGCTGCTGCTGCTGCTGCTTCTTCTTCTTCTTTTTTTAAGATTTTATTTTTGAGTAATCTCTACACCCAATGTGGGGCTTGAACTCACAACCCTGAGATCAAGGGTCACATGCTCTAACAGAGTGAGACAGCCATGCGCCCCTTGCTTATTTTTAAGATGGAAAATGCATTTCCTGACCTTTTATTAAGTGATAGCTTTCAGCTCTCTCTGCATTTTGCCCAAACTCAGCTCTTAGCTCCTCCCCTTCTTCATTAAGTGCTATGCTCTCCTTCCTCTGAATACACAGTGTTTAACCAGGAGCTTCTCATTTCTCCAGCATCTGAGACAGTTTAAAAAAAAAATTTAATGTTTATTTATTTTTGAGAGAGAGACAGAACATGAGTGGAGGAAGGGCAGAGAGAGAGGGAAACACAGAATCCAAAGTAGGCTCCAGGCTTTGAGCTGTCAGGACAGAGCCCAACACGGGGCTTGAACCCATGAAACATGAGATCATGACCTGAACTGAAGTCAGATGCTTAACCTACTGAGCCACCCAGACACCCCATCTGCATCTGAGACAGTTTATAAGGCCACTATCTTACATTCTTCAGAGCTTTACCCTTCACAAAGAAAGACTTTTCACTTCTGTCTCCCTCTCTGGTAGGACATGTGGAGAGATCATCAGCCCCATTTTACAGCAGAAGGAACCAAGGCTTAGCCAAGGGGAGTGAATTAGCCAAGTCCACACAGCTAGTGAGCTTGTGTTGCTGAGGTATCAAGCCCAATCTCCCAGACTCTAAAGACTACGATTATTGCACTGTATCTTGGGGCCACGATATCTGACTATGGGGACACGGGCAGTGTAGGGAGTGAGAACCTTAGTAAGAGCACAGTGGGAATGGACCTGAGTTTCTGAAAATAGGTTCTTTCTGCTGCTCAGGCATTCTGTACTATCCCATCACACCCACACCAATCCCATCACCCAAACTCAGGATGCAACAAAGACCGTAACTTTCTTACTCTGGTACTTTGTGAGGAACTAGCTTGATCAGAAGGGTGACTGAGTTCCTACTGTTGTGCTAGGTGCTATGCTTTAAACACCTTATCCCATTTAACCAGCTCAACTACTCTGCCAAGTGGTTATTATCAACCCTATTTTGCAGATGAGGTGAATGAGGTAAGTGTAGAGGTGATATTCCGACCTAGGTACGTTTAGTAAGAGACAAAAAAAAGGGGGGGAAATGAGAGACAAAAGTTCAATTTTCCCTCTAAAAGGTGTTGGTGGGAGATCATTAATCAGCCATTCTCATCATCCATCAGCTTGGTGTTTTCATAAAGTTAAACATACACTTACTATATGTATTAGTTTCCTACAGCCCCTGTAACAAATGACCACAAACTTGGTGGCTTAGCATAACAGAAATGTATTAATTATCTCACATTCCAAATCAGTTTCACTGGATTGAAATCAAAGGCTCCAGGGGAGAATCTATTCCCTGCCTTGTCCAGTTTCTGGTGACTGCCAGCATTCCTTTGCTTGTAGCTGTATCACTCCAATCACACACTCTACATGTGTCTTCACATCACTCTGCGTGTGTCCATCTCCCTCTGCCTTTCTCTTATAAAGGCAGTTGTGTTGGCATTTAGGGCCCACCCAGATAATTCAGGATAATGTCCTCATCTCAAAACCCTTAATTTTATCACATCGGCAAAACTTTACCATATAAGGTAACATTCACAGGTTCCAGAGATTAGGACCTGATATCTTTGGGGGCCACCATTCAGCCCACTATACCATACAAATCAGCAATCACACTCCTAGGTGTTTATCCTACAGAAATGAAAATGTATGTCTGCACAAAGCCTATACATGAATATTCATAGCAGCTTTATTTGTAATTGATGAAAACTAGAAACAACCCAGATGTCCTTCAATGAGCAGATGGTACAACTATACAATGGCACATATGCAGCCATAAAAAGGAATGCACTATTGATACACACAATTAAATGGATCTCAAGGGTATTATGTCAAATAAAAAAAGCCAATCTCAAAAGGTGGTATACTATATACTTCTATTTATATAACACTTCTGGAATGACAAAATTATAGTAATGGAGAAAAGGTTGGTGGTTACCAGGAGTTAGGTTTAGGAGGAAGGTCTGACTATAAAGAGATAGCATGAAGAAGTTTTTTCTGTGGTAATGAAACAGTTCTTTATCCTGACTGTGGCAGTGATTATATAACTATGTATGTGATAAACTTTGATAGTACCATACACCAAAAAAAAAAAAAAAAGTACATATAAAAACTGGTAAAAATTGAACAGGATTTGTAGTTTAGTTCATCATATTGTATCCATGTCAATCTCCTAGTTTTGAAGTTATTCTGTGGTTATTTAAGATTTTACCATTGGGGAAAGCTAGGTGAAGGGTAAACTGCAACTCTCTACTATTTTTGTAACTTCTTGTGAGTCTTAAATTAGTTAAAAAATAGAAAGGTCAAAAGAAAACAAAGGAAATCTATTGGCTCTGTGGGTGAGAAGTCCAAAAGTCAGGTGGGCTTTCTGGATGGTTTGAATAGAAGTTCACTATGTCCTTAGGCTTGTGTCTCCATCCTCTAAGATTCTCTCGGCTCTACCCTCTATTTTGTGTTGGCTTACTCCTCAGGCTGACTTTTCTTATGGTAGTAAGTTGACTACCAGCAGTCCCTGGGACCACTAGCTTTTTGTTTCCTTCTAGCCAGGAGAAGAAAGAGGGAACTATCCCTTCTTTCAAGGAGGAAGGTGTGAGCTTACTCTTACTGGACCGTTAAGGTCATGTGTCCAACACTAAACCAATCACTGTGCCCAGGGAAATGCTATGCACCCATTGCCAACCCATGTGGCAAAGGAATGGGATTACCTGATTGGCTCAGACCACCCAGGCCCCACAACTGGCGCTGGGATGGGGCCAATACCACCCAAATATAATTGCTATTAACAGGTGGGAAGAGGTGGGATGTATGTTAGGTAGCCAACTCCAATGTCCAATACAACCTGCTTCTTGAAACTCACTCTTCCCTTAGTTTTGAAGGCATCATTCTTCCTGGACATCCCCCATCGATGGGTCTTTTAAAGCATAGGTGTTTTCTAGACAGATAAGGTATAAAATGTCATTCCAAGCAGAAGAAATAGCATAAGCAAAAAACCAGAGATGCGAAGGAATGAAACTGTTTAGGGAACAATGAAAACCTTGGTAACCCAAAGTGTAGAATTCTTAAGGGAAGGATGAGAGTAATGAAGCTAAAGAGAAGGGGGATTGGACCAGTATATGAAGAGCCTTGAATACGACCCCAAGGACGCAGGTAATGGGAAGACATTGAAGGCTTCTGAGAAAAAACAGTACGTGGACTCACCTGACTTTAGAAAGCTCTCTCTGGCCACAAACTAGAGGATAGATTGGAGGGGGTCTAACTGGAAGCTGTTCCACTGGTCTAGGAGGAAGAAGATGAAAGCCTGACTGAGGGTGGTGGCCTTGAAGATGTAAAGAAATGGGTGAATATGGAAGATGGTGATTGGTGGAATCTGCAGGACTCACATTTCTGGCTTGAATACTTGATATACTTTTTTTTTTTTTTTTTTTTTTTTTTTTTTTTTTAGTAATCTCTACCTCCAACATGGGGCTCAAACCCACAACCCCAAGATCAAAAGCCACCTGCCCTACCAACTGAGCCAGCCAGGTGCCCCTGAACACTTGATGCACTTTTTATTCAAAAAAGCAGGAATGCTCAATTGTGTCAAATGCTCCTGATAAGTCAAGGGAGATAAGGATTTGTAAATGACCATGGGATTTAGTGACAAAACATTTTGAGGCAAGTTGGGGGAAGTACCTAAGTCAATTACAGCAGAATAAGTCATGAATGGGAAATAGGGAATACTAAGGCCAAGCGAGCCTCCTTTCAAGCTCATATATAAGAAGAGGAGAGAATAAAGCAGTAGCTGAAGAGAGTCGTGGAATCTATTCTTAAAGAAGAGAATAATGTATCTTTGAAAATTTTCCAGCACTTCTCTGCATGCTAGCTATGTAGTCAGCCTGTATCTTCATCTATAAAATGAGCTTTCAGTAGTACCTATCTTATGGGTTTATGGTCAAGGTCAAGTCTTCATTCTTCCTAACAATTGTTTACTGTCCGTCTCCCTGAGTAGACTTTAACTTCATTAGAAACACTGATAGCTCGGGGCGCCTGGGTGGCTCAGTCGGTTAAGTGTCCGACTTCGGCTCAGGTCACGATCTCGCGGTCCGTGAGTTCGAGCCCCGCGTCAGGCTCTGGGCTGATGGCTCAGAGCCTGGAGCCTGTTTCCGATTCTGTGTCTCCCTCTCTCTCTGCCCCTCCCCTGTTCATGCTCTGTCTGTCTCTGTCTCAAAAATAAATAAACGTTAAAAAAAAAAAAATTAAAAAAAAAAGAAACACTGATAGCTCCTAGTGAATGATGTAGTATGTTGTTAATATTTGTTAAGCAAATGATGAATTTAAGACTATAAGCACAGTCCTACCCCAGGTAAGCACTCAGGGAAGTTAGCCAGGGTGTATGGGACTGTGGGGGAGGAAGGTCTGCATGAGGAAACCCCATACCTTCAGCCTGCTGTTTTCCAGACCCCAAGGAGGAGGCGCCCCCTGACTGCCAAGGTGGGAATACAGGCACTTTGATGGAAGTGCCAGGAGTGAGCACTCTTGGGCAGAATCACCCTTTCCTGAACCCACGGCTGGACTGCAATGAGGAGCAGGCTATGGACCCCAAGTGCTTTCTCCAGCACTGCTTCATGGCCACAGTGACTGTCAGCGACATTCCAGGCAGCCCTGAGGAGGCCCCTGTCCCAAATCTAGACCCACGTGGACCAGCCCCATAAACATCGAATAAATGTCTCTACATCATCCTTTTCTGGAGCCTCTTTTCCATGAAAGATGGGGGTGGGGATGATCAAAGGGACCTTGGAGCCCAGTGGGATACATGAGGGCTTTCCCCAGAAATCCCACCCAGGCCTTGCTTTGCACCCATTTATATTGCTGTGCCTGGACTACTGTGGGCCAAAGACAATTTAGACATGAGTCCCAGAGAAATGGTCGGTAATAACTCCATGCAATCAGAGGGAAGCTTGAGGCCTCTGGAGGCTCAGAGGAGCCCCTTACCCAACTTAGGGAGCAAGAGAAGTCTGACTTGGTCTTCCTGTCACAGAGCAGGTATACCTAGGATGCCCCGGAAAGATGGCTGGGACCCAGAAGCAGGTGACTTCTACCTCTCCTGCAGCTCTGCCCCAAGGAACAGAATGAGAGGGAGTGTAGAGTACACGGGGCCCAGCCACATTTAATATCATTTAATTTCTTAGTTGGATGAAAGAGTGAATAAACAAGAGAGGGAATGTATGGTTAACAGACTGAACACAGGCTGCACAGTGTAGACACAGCCACCTCCTGTCCTTATGTGGTCTTGATAAAGTCCCTAACTCTCCCTGAGCCTCAGTTCCCTTGCTGGGTTATGGTGGGTGTTCAATGAGATGATGGTTATGTTCTGCCTTCATAAATATGAAAGTGCTACAAAGACTTTTGAAACTACAGTTGGGTGTTTTTCAATATAATGAGTAAGAGCAGGGACTCTGGAACCAAATACCTGGTTCAAATCCTGTCCCTGCCCTTACTTCCTAGGTGACATTTGTGCCTCAGTTCTCTCATCTATGTATGCAAGCAGGTATAATAGTAGGACCTGCCTTATAGAGTTTGGGGGAAGATTAAATCACTTAGTCCATACAAAGTACTTAGAACAGTGTTGGCAAATGGAAAGCACTATGTATTAGCTATTGCCATTGTATTATTATTATTATTATTATTATTATTATTAATTTTATTGTTAAGGGATCTTAGGGGGGATGGCTGACTTCCACCCCTCTCCTGGCTGTTCTCTTTATCTTAACTTTGCAAGTGGCTTTAAGCTTTGCCTTGGGAGCACAAGGTAAGGATCGAGGAGATTCGGTGGCCACTGAAAGCAGCTCTTGACATTTCTGAGAGTGACATGAACTGCTGCTAGATTTGGCAACAGTGAAATAGCCACTCTTAGATATTTGTTCATGGGGCCTGAGCCAGCCAAGGGCACATGGTGGAGTGGCAAGGCAGAGTGAGTCACCTTCAGAAGTGCCCTAGACTGAAAGTCAAGAGACCTCGGTTCTGGTCTTCATTTGTCGTCCTGTGTGTATGTATACACGCATAGGTAGGTATGTGTGCATGCACATGTGCCTGCGTATATGTCTATGTGAGTGCACATGTGTGCATGCATGTGTATTTTATTTTGTGTATGTATGTGTCTTTTATTATTAGCACTCTGAAGCCAGCACCTTTGTCCACTTATTGTATGTACATCCATCTATTCTGTGCCAAGAACTGTGCAGGTTACTGGAAACAAAAAGGAATCAGCCACAGCTGCTACCTCAAGGGGCTCACATGGAGAGCAAGGAGAGCACACAAAAGGGCAGTGGGCCCAATGGTGGCCCCTTATGCAGTTTGAGTGAGGAATAAGTGATGTCTGAGCTGAATCATCAAAGATGAGTCAAAGTTTCCAGGTGAGACAAGGTCAGAAGACATAATGTTCAGAGTACAACCTGTACCAAAACAGAGAGAGCCTAGCACATCTCAGGAACTGCAAGTCATATGTTGGAGCGAGAGCTTAGGGTACTTTTTTTGTGTGTGTAAGTGGGAGTGGGTGACAGACGGGAGGTTTAGTCACTGACGTTTTGTATGACCTTTCACAGGACAGATCCTGTCTCTCTCCTTAGTATCCCCATCAGTAAATTTCAGTTTTCCTCTGAACTTTCTGTGCTGGATCTTCTGGGAGGTTACAAGGGAGAATCCAATACAGCCTTTAGGCTGCTCATGGTCTGACAGGGGGACATAATCGGTAAATTCTAAAAACTCAAGTGGTCATCAGTGGCCTAAACAGTGGTTCTCAAACTTCAGACTGCATCAGAATCAGACGGAGGGCTTGTTAAAGCACAGATTGCTGGGTCTGCCTCTCTCCCACCTCTTTCCTACCTTGGAGTGTCTGAATCTGTAGTTCTGGAAGAAGTCCCCACAATTTTAACTGGTTCCAGGTGATGGTGCTGCTGCTGGTCTGGGTCCACCTTTTTGAGCATGACTGGCCAGGAAAAACAAAGAGGAATCAGCTGGAGAGATTAAGAGCCAGCCTCACACTGAGCAGGGCCCTGAAGGTCTAGGAGAACATCCCCCAGCAGGAGTCTGTATGGATGGGTTGCGGATAGGTGGAAAACAGACTGTGTGTGCTGCCTTTGCTGACCTGTACATCCCAGGCCCCATAAAGCTCTTCCCATCCCCCATGTTTAAGGTTCTCCCTTTTGAATTTAATCAATCCTCAGAGCTGGCTTTCACTGGGGTTGGCTTGTCTGAGTCTGAGGTCAGAAACAAACTGCCCACCCTCTGCAGTGGGAGCCCCCCCCCCCCCCCCCAGGGCAGTTGAGGAGGAAGGAAGCTGGGTGGGCTGACGCACAGACAGAAATAGTCTGAGCTCACCGCTGCTCCCAAGCACACATCGACCAGCAATTATCTCTTGTAAATTGCTTTCCTGGTTATGTTCAGAACATGCGTGTGTGCCTGCCTGAGAACAAACACTCGGAAGCCACAGGGTGAAGGTGGCTGGCTGGGGAGTGGGCTCTAAATGAAGGGGAGCCCAAGTCTGAATCTTCAGCAAAGAATTAGGGAAGTGCTGAATCTTAGAACTCAGAAATACTAGAACTTTGCACTCGCCTTTATAATACTCCTATCAGTTGGTTTTCCAGCCTCTCCTCAAACATTCTCATTTGTTTATTCCTTCAACATTGACTGACAACTATTCTCTGCCAGGATCTGGGCTAAATGAAGTCCCAGTCCCTGTCCTCAGGAGCTCATGGCTATGGCATCTACAGGAGATCCCTAACACAGCTAAGGGCTTCGGGAAGCTTCTTGGAGGAAGCGATGCCTGAATTAAGTCTTGAAGGACCCAGTGACAGGTAAAAGGGGGTTTGTGGTACAAGACGGGGAACAGCATTCAAGGAAGGCACAGGGAACAGTATACACAAAGGTCCAGAGCTAGGAATGAGCATATGGTGTTTCAAGGGACAATAAATAGTTCACTTTGAGTAGACACTAGAATCAAGGTGGGATGGTGAGAGATTAAGTTGGAGGGCTATGTGGGCCATGTCCTGAAGCCTTGGCCATATTAAGGGGCTCAGGCTTTATCCTGAGGGCAAGGGAAGTGATGGCAAAGAGTTTAGCATGGGAAGGAACTTGGCACCTTATGTGATAGCTTGCTTTCATATTCTTCAAGACACTGAAGTAAAATTTGTTACCCAGGAGCTCTGCCTTGGGGGCCTATTGAACACCAGTCCCTTTGGTTCCTGAAACCTCAGAAGTGTGAAGGACAGTGATGGCTCCCATGTCCACAAGAAGTGCCTCAGGCCCTGGACTCTTATCAGGGGGAGGAGGCCATTCCACTGTCATATATGACTCTGTTCTTCCTGGTCTTTGCCCACTTAGCTTAGGGGCCAGAGCCTGGTACAACCAAGGCGCACGCCATAGACCAGAGCCCAGAAGAGCATTGTTTTGCTCTGTCCTAGAGATCCGGGAGACTCTCATGTGCAGAGCACTAACAAGGGTATGAATGGCTCCTTGCATGCCTTCTTCATACCTCACAGGATCAAGGCCATCCAGAGTGGACAGTCCACTCAGGGAATATTGACTGAGGACATCCTGTGGGCTCAGCACTGTGATGAGCCCTTTAGGGTAGAAGATGCAGCTCAGCCCTTGGGGACTCACCACTAGGGATGAAAAGTAAGTTTCACCCATAAAACCCCAAGGGAGCAGTCAGAGAATTCAAAAGCAAATGCAGAGCTGTGGGTTAAGAGCCATTAGAGTTGCAGAGAATCTACAATAGAAGAAAATAAGCAGTCTGGAAGCCTTTATGGAGAAAGTAGGTGTTGAGTTTGACCTTGATGGATCATGGCAATATTTGAAGGGTCTCAGTGAGGTATAGAAAGTGTTCTATAATGTCAACTTTATATTTAAAGAAAATACTACTGGGGCAATTGGGTGGGTTAGTCGGTTAAGCATCTGACTCTTTCGGCTCAGGTCATGATCTCACAGTTTTATGAGTTTGAGCACCACATCAGGCTCTGCGCTCACAGTGTGGAGCCTGCTTGGGATTCTCTTTCTCTCTTCTCTCTCTGCACCTTCCCCACTCACACTGTCTCTGTCTCTCTCAAAATAAATAAACTTTAAAAAAAGCAAAAAAAAAAAAAAAGAGAGAGAGAGAGAGACAGAGACAGAGACAGAGAGACAGAATACTACTTGTGGCTCCAAGGGCTTTGGACAAGGTAGAACATTCACCAGCCCTATCCCAACCATAGTCATTCAACAAACATAAACTTAATATCTTTTGTGTGCCAGGCCTCATCCTGAGCACTAAGAACAAGGTAATGAATCAGTCAAAATTCCTGTCCTCAAGGAGTTCTCAGGCTATTGGAGAACACTGATAACTTAAATAGACAGTTACAGTATAGTGGAAAGTGCTTTGTTCATTCATCAATTGAAAGATGGTTATGCTAACTGTATTGCTACATGGTATTACATGGTATTACATTGTATACCATGGTATTGCATTAGTGCAGTGGAACTCTCTCACATCTTCAGTCAAGCAGTGGCATGTATTTTCCCCATCCTTTGTTTCTCGCTAACTTTGTGACTGATTTGCTTTGACAAATAGCAAGTGGCAGAAGTGACATTGTGCCACTTTTGAGTCTAGGCCTCAGGAGACTTTGCAGCTTCCTCTTTCACGTTCTTGGAATGCAGTGTCACTACATAAGGAGCCTAGGCTAGCCAGCTGGAAGATGAGACCATGTAGAAGATATATGAGCTCTCCACTGAGGTCCCCTAGAGCAACCAGCTCCCAGTTGAGGGACCAGATGAGTGAAACTACATGAGTGGCCCCAGGTGAGATCAACTAGGGGAGAATCACTAGCTAAGCCCAAAGTGCCAATTCACAGAATCATGAGCAAATAAATGGTTATTGTTTTAAGCCATTTGTTTTGGGGTACTTCGTTACATAGCAAGAGATTACTAATACAGGTCTTTTCACATATTTTGTCACAGTTGTGAACATGTGTATACGTCTTCTCCATTGGTCTGTGAGCTCCTCCTTAGAGGAAAAAAACTGTCTTTGTGCTGAATATCTTCCGTTTACCACTCCAGATCCACTCTCTTCCCTTCTCCACCTTGCTCTGTACCTTAAGAGGGTTACACAAAGAGGCTAGGTTGCTCTCTGGAATTTGGTAGGGTCTGGCCAACTGAAGTCCTAGGAGAATACATATTTTCCTAGCTTCCTTCCTGAAGGTTCACCATGGGCCGCATCTCTGGACCAAGGGATGTAATTCCTGTAACAAGGGATATAATTCCAATCAGGTAGCCCTTACAACAGCTTTCTTTGTCTCCAGATTCTAGTAATTACTCCCACCCTCGCTCCTTTAGGCCTAAGGGTAGTTACCAGTGCTCTAACACGACTTGCCCTGGAGTATTTTCCTATTCCTTGTCCCTCTATTAAATAATCTCTTTATTAAACTCTTCTCAAAGGGCTCCTGGGTGACTCAGTTGGTTGATCGTCTGACTCTTGATTTCGGCTCAGGTCATGATCTCACAGTTCATGAGATCCAGCTCCGCAGTGGGCTCTGCACTGAGTGTGGAGACGGCTCAAGATTCTCTCTCTCTCCCTCTGCCCTTCTCCCCCTCTCATGCTGTTTCTCTCTCTCTAATATATATATATATATATATACACACACACAATATATATATATATATATATATATATAAAAGGGTTTATTTATATATATAAAAGGGTTTATATATATATATATATAGTGTGTATATATATATATATAATACATATATATATTATACACACACACACACACATACATATATATAAACCCTTTTCAGATTACCCAGTTTGAGAATGCCATCTATTTCCTTCTGACACCCTGAATGATACTGTCTTATTCCTTAATCTATCCCCAGCTGCCACTTAATTCACAGTATATACTCAATAAATGTCATTTGGTGGAGGAATGTCATTTGGAATGGAGATTCCAAGGAATTTGCTGTTAAAGTTATACTTTGATCAGAAAGACTAGGGTCTGGATCCTGATCCTGTGGCTTCCTAGATGTATGGCCTTCAACAAATTTCTTCACTTCTCCAGGAGAGTCTGTTTCCTTATGTGTTAAATTTGGATAACAAATACCAACATTGCAGGATTGCTGCTCAGTTTATAGATAATGTTTGTAAAATGTTTGGCTCACAGTAAATGATAAATAGGATTCTGGTGAGGAGGTAGGAAGGATTTCATAGCCATTTTCCTACTTCATTCTCATTACACCACTATGAAGATTATCTATCTATCTATCTATCTATCTATCTACCAATCTATCTATTTACCTATCTATCTTAGCAAATGACGACCAGGGAAGGAAAACAACCTGCGGAAGGCCACACACTGAGCTGGAGACAGTCAGAATTCGAATCCAGGTTTCTGACTCTTGGTTCAGTGTTCGTTTTGCCATACCAGGTGAGGGATGAGGAAGAGGCATGGCCTCAACACACCTCTCCAATAAGCCAACTGGGAAAGAAAAAAATAAAGTGGGACCTCTCAAGAGAAGCTGACAGGGACCACCTGCCTCACCCTCTTCTTCAACAGAACTTCCTGAGTTTTTCCAAGAAAAGGTCTTAGTCCAGCTGCGTACCTCACTGCTCAGTAGGAAACTTGAGAATGAAATCATCCTTCTGGAGACAGGAGGAGGAAAAGTCATACTTGGCTGGGAAGCCCTCCTCCAACAAGGCTTCCAGAACACTCCAGGCCTCAGTGAGTGAGCACTTCTGTGAGCTATCACAGTACCTGCCACAGAGTAGGTGCTCTTTAAACCTTGTGGAACAAAAGAATGAATGTGTCCATCTGCATAAATACTCGTTCTGATGTAGGAAACAAAGGCAAAAGAAAAGAAATTTCCTTACAACTTACAGCCCACTGACAAGTCCTTGAGACAGGCAGAGGACATTCCTCTAGAAGTTCAGCTGCCTCCATTTGACAATTTGCTAAGGGCAAAAAGGCAATCATAGGCTGACCCCCCAGGATCCTATGAGTCTACTTGAAACATGGAAATTCCTTTGGAAACTTCCTTTATCTCCACCCCACAAAATGCATTGTTGGCAAACATACTCCAAGCATACGGCCCACTCATATACATCTGAAGAGTCTCATAACTGAGGTTTTACTAAACGATAATAAATGACCTTTTCCTAACAATAGCTAGCCGCCTCAGGGTCCTGGAAAATTTGTTTCCAAAATACCTTTGAGGCTTGGGCTGTTCCTAACCCCCTCCCAACTTGAAAGTATATAATCAGCCACTCCTCATGACCCCAGTGCAACTCTTTCTGCCCATGGATGGGTCCTGTCCCTGTGCTTTAACAAAACCATCTTTTTGCACCAAAATCATCTCAAGAATTCTTTCTTGGCCGTCAGCTCCAAATCCCAACATTTCTCTACATCAGTTCCACAAATACCAGTGCTCACCCCACATTTGTTGGGGTGGGGGATTCAGAGACAAATCAGACAATGTGTGGGCCACATGGTGGCCCCATGTGGGATCAGATCACATGATCCTCATCTTAGCATTCACCATCTCCGGTGTGTTTGCTAATAGTTTCATTGAAAACTGTCAGAGCTCAAAGGGCCCTCTGAGACCTATTCCTATCAGCTGTCTCATTATACAACCGGGAAAACCAAGGTTCAGAGAAACAATGTTCTGGTACAGAGAAGGGCACCGATTAGAGGTCAGGAAAGCTGGGTTCAAACGCGGGCCCTGCCAGTGACTTGCTGGCTACGCTCGTCCTCTCCCTGGGCCTTGTTCTCCAAGTCTGACAACAGGGGGCAAGAATCACGGCGCAGCCCTCGCTGAGGGCAGTTCCAGGGCCGAGACGTGTATCTCGGCGGCCTTTCTCCCGAGCGGAGGGAGCTTCCTTTGTGAAACGTTCATTTTCAAAACCTCCAGCCGAGGGTTCCCAAGCCCCGCCTTCCCTCAAGGCTGCTGTGCGTTACCATGGAGACCGTAAGCCCCTCACAGCTCCCTGCTGTTCTGAACCCCACCCCCTTCTCCATCTCTCTCAGCTCTTTCTTCTGTGGCTGCAGATCTCCCCCCTAATTCGCCTCCGGGCTGATAAGCCCGAACTTCCCCAGGACAGGAATTATTATCCCCGTTTGAAATCGGGGAAAACTGAGACCCAGAGAAGGGGAGAGACCTGCCCCAGGCTACCCACAGCCTTTTAGTGGCAGAATCCCAAACACACTTCATTTCCTGCACGGGGCGCACCTTGACCTCACCACAACCACCCCTCCTATCCAGAGAGTCCTGTTGTTCCTTTTTCCTTCTTTCCGCATTTTTGGTAGTTTAACTTTCTATTCTAAGAAATTCAGAACATGTTCTGACTAAACCTGGAGTGACGTGAAGTTCAGTCTTTACATTGGTGACTTCAAATCTATTCTTGGGTAAGCTGTTGAAGTCCTTGGTGAACTGAAATAGTGCTAGATGATAAAACCTGCCAACAAGCTACTGCAGAATGTACCCGCCCTGACTATGCAGATGCAACAAAAGAGCATCACATCTTAGAGCCTTGCGATTTTCCAGAATGCATTAAGAAAGCCAGTACAGGACCATGCAGAGTTTACACAACAAACACCTGAGAATTTTGACACATTCTGCCAAGTAGTTAAGTGCTCCTATAACTTTAACAGACAAGGGTATCAAAACCTTGGCATATGGAAAAGAGAATTCATCCTGCAAAGCTGAGTTCCAGTCCCAACCTGCTCATTTTGATCTTGTGCACATTACTCCTGAAAGAATACCACTCCCTCCTGTGTGATGGCTGTGCTGATGTGAAAGGACTTGGGAAGGTGTGATAAGCTAAGCTCACCAGATGTGTTATTTATTGTTATTAAATGAAGGCTGAAGAAGGATCGCCTAATTTTTTCCCCAAGGGCCTCCAACTTTCAGATTGTTAGATTCTGAACTTTTCCACGATTAACATGTGTGATGCTAAAGGTCTATGATTCTAGAATCCTGAGCCTGATTCTAATCCCAGAACCCTGTGAGTCTGACATTCTCTGATTCCATGCAGATGTGAAGGCAAGGTCTGAAGCCAGGCAGGGTGAAGACCCAGGTCAGCATTCTAGGCCCCTGGGGAGGAGCAGCTGTCCTTGCTGTCCAGTGTCTGGGCTCACCCACGGAACCACAGCCTAATTCCCCTCAGACCTGTCTTCAGCTTATCACCCTTCCTCCAGCCAACTTTCCTTGGGGCCTCATCACCTGTATGATCCATATTCATCACACATATTTTTCCATTAGGTCCAATTAAACCACTTTGCCAACACTGCAGGAATCAAGACTTCCCTCAATTAGTAGGCCCAGCAGAAGAGGCCCCAATCTAGGATGGTTCCACCTGTAGCCCCCCTTACCCCATACCCCAAGCACCATCCCCCCTATTCCCTCACACCCATTAGCATGTAGCTACAGGAGCATTCCTTTCTGCAGGTTCTGGTACATGGTGTTCCTCTCTGATGGCCTCACAGGAAGCTGGCTGCTGACTCACCCCAGGTGGCTAATGCACCAGGTTCCCATATAGTCCGATGGGGCTGCTTCACTAGGTGCACAGCATGGGTACATGTGAGCTTATATATGTGGACACCACAAGGATACCAGCTCTGGGCCGCAGACGTGAGATCTGGCTCCCAGGCCGCTACTGATAATAGGGTTACATTAAGCTAACACCTTCCTCTTTGTCTAAAGAGAGTATTATGGCCCTGTGGGCCTCACAGGGTGTTCTGAAGCTTCTGAACAAATGTATCAACAATAAATTGTTCAAGAATTACATGCTGTGCTGTAAACAGATATCTAAATACAATGTGCTACAAAGATGTTCATGGTTAGCCCCATACCAGCACCACTGCCTAGCTATGTGACCTCAAGCAGATCATTTTACTTCTCTGAACCTTGTTTGTGTGTGTGTGTGTGTGGTTTTTTTGAGTGCTTAGTATATAATGGGCATTGTGTCTGGCATGCTACATGGTTTACTCTATATCAGTGAGGATTCTCAGTTGCAAACAACTGAAACCATCCCTGGCAAACCTAAGCAAAAAGGAGCTTTATTGGAAGGCTGTTGGATGGTTCACTGAAATGATGAGGAGACTAGAGAGCCAGATAGAATTCAGGGGTAACTGGGCATAGCCAAAGTCCTCCACAGGAACTGTTTAGGACAGACTTCACCTCATGCTACTTGCCACTTGCTGCTCACCACGGCACTACTGGGCTCTTGTCCTCACCTCAGCCTCCCAACATAATCTCTGTCCTCACCCCTCTGCCTAACTCCCACCAGACTCAAGGCTCAGGTGAGGGCATCAGCTTGGCTCAGTCCAGACCCACATGGGTCAGGGGAAGAGCTGCTGCCCCCTTCAGCTTCTGTATAGCTTGGAATTCCTCCAAACAGACAAAAGTATCTGGATGTTGGGCAGCCAAAAACATCCAATGTCCACTAAAGCCTTTAGCAATCTTTTTTCAAAAAAAATTTTTAATGTTTATTTTTGAGAGAGAGACAGAGTGTGAGTGGGGGAAGGGCAGGGAGAGAGGGAGACACGGAATCCAAAACAGGCTTCAGGCTCTGAGTTGTCAGCCCAGAGCCAATGTGGGGCTTGAACCCACAAACCGCAAGATCATGACCTGAGCTGAAGTTGGATGCCCAAACAACTGAGCCACACAGGCGCCTCAAGCCTTTAGCAATCTTGGAATCAGGTAATATTACATTTTACAGAGACTTTGTCTCTGAAGGGTTTATTTACTGGTCACCCAGCAGGTCACTAACACTCACCTTGCAGGAATGGAATAAAAAGAATGGATGTAGGTAGTCAGGAAATATTAACTCCCTTTTCCCCCTGAGTAGTAGCTATTGCTGGGAAATGTTTGCTCAGCCATGGGGAAGGCTTTCAAAGACTTGTTCATATTCCCTAGGATTCTGGAGTTGGCCACTAACAACACTCACAATTGTAGTTTACCCCAAGAGACGGACTCCAGTGTAGACAGATTATCATCACCATCATCATCATATTGCCTTTATTTAGTTCATGGGAGCCTCACAAAACCCTGTGAGTTAGGTATTACTTCAGTTTACCAAAATGAGAACACAGGGCCTCAGAGAGGTTTAGTGATTGTTCCAAGCTCAGAACTTGTGACTTCCAAAACAAGTCAGAGGCCAAATCATATCCAGGTCTCCTGTTCCCAGGGTCTGCTCTAACACATGGCCTTTATTTCAAACGAGCAAGCTGAAAGCAGGACATTCAAGATTCAATACAGACACAAATGCCAAGGCAGGAAGAGGCCTCAAGACTCTGCAACCCTTCTCCCTTTTTATTGATGGGAAAGCTGAGGCCCAGAGAGAGGAGGTGCCCTGCCCAACCTCACACAGCACTGTCTATAAAGCCTCTGTACAAGAGCCAGGGTTTGAATATAGTTGTCTTGCCTCCCAGTTTAGTGAGCTTTGCTCACACCATTACAGAGCTCATTTTAAACTTGAGGTAACTAAAATGGACAGAAGGGTAGTTAAATGGCGCACTCAGCTATTGCGATAAGGCTTAGGTGTGGGCCCAGAAAAAAGCAGCAGGACGGCTGAGAAGTAGGAGGCTTTGAACCTTCAGAAAATCCTGTTCTCTCATAATCAGGAAATGTCTCCAAACATTGAGAGCCAGTTATCTCATCCTGGTTGGAACTGATTGACACAGACTTAAATTTGTGGGTTATTAGAATAGTTGGAGAGAGGGATCTGAAGGCAATTAGATCAGACCTGGACAAGATCAAACTTGTGTGGCCCAAAGAGCTGGACAGTCTGTGATCATTAGCGCCTTCATCTAAGGCCCACACCTAGACACTGGGAAATTTCCATGTGCCTTGGCCCTTGAGGCAGACTTCCCTCCACACAGATGCCCCTCCTCCTACCCCTCCTGACTCCATCCAGAGTCAGCTCAGATAGCATTTCCCTAGGAAAAATTTTTGATTCTCACGCTGGGTTGGAACCTACTCTGGTCTCCTGCAGCCCCTACAGCTTTCCTATGTATGTTACATCAGTGACCACACTGGGTTGTCATTGAATATGCCCCTGTCTCCTGCATTAGAGACTGTTAACTCCAGGGTATGGAAAAGTCTGCCGCAGAGAAGAGTCAGCAAATGTTAGCTAACTGAATGGATGGATGGAGAAAAAGGAGGAGAGAACACCCAGGAACGCAGCCCTCTCCCCAGTTCCTCTTCTATTCCCACTCTAAACTCCAGGCCGAGGGATATCAGTCTCTGTTCCATCCCAACTCCTGGATTTGGCCTTTGGATCTGGTTTCTTTGATAATGAAGCCTCAACTCTCCCCTAACTAACTCTGACCTGGCTTCCCCTGCTCCTGACCAACTACAAGGATCCTGAGTTGCCTTCAGTCTAATGTCCCCAGAAGGTGAACTCCAGTAGTGAGAGCCCCATCTGCAGGCAGCTTGCTGGCCAGCAGCTTAGTCAGGCTACCCTAGAAGAAAGGACATACAGTAGCCACAGGCTGGCATGGTCTCTGTGCAGGCCCTGACATCTCAGTGTGAAGCTGACAGAAGCCCAAGAGCCAGCCAGATGCCCATAAGTGAGAAGCTCTAGCAGCCAACTAGGTCTTTATTGGGCCCTTATAGGCCACTAAGCTGGGGATATGGGAATCAGAGTCTGAATCAGAGGCTCAACACTGAGGTAAAACTAAGCAAGAAGGATGCCAGGACATCTAGAAGGAGGTGTTTTAGGGACCCAGTGACATCAACATTCCAGAACATACTAATATTCTAACACACGGATGTTCCAGCACACTACATTCTGTCACCTTGCCATTCCCTTTGGGTGACATTCCACCCCTGCAACATTCCTCTCTCTGCCATTCCAACATTCTGCTCCACCAACATTCCTCCATACCAGCACTCCAACATTTTCAAATACCAGCACCACAACTGGAACTTTCAATCCTCCAACTTCCTTCTACTATAACCATTTATTTGTCTCTTGGTTCACTTACACCACTGGCTCTTAAAATTTTGGAGAACACAAACTCTTTTAAGAAATTTCTTAAAATCTCTGGCTCCTTCTTCCCCAGGAAAAAAATGTATACATGCATATCATTTTGTGTGTCATTTCAGATTTTCAATAACCCTCAGCAGGATCCATGGACTCTAAGCTAAGAACTGCTTAATTTTACCCTGCCTTAATCCAGAAAGACATTTAAAATAAAACAAGATCTAAGTTTTTTGTTTTTGTTTTTTTAATTTTTTTTTTTAACGTTTATTTTATTTTTGAGACAGAGAGAGACAGAGCATGAACAGGGGAGGGGCAGAGAGAGAGGGAGACACAGAATCTGAAACAGGCTCCAGGCTCTGAGCTGTCAGCACAGAGCCCGACGCGGGGCTCGAACTCACGGACCGTGAGATCATGACCTGAGCCGAAGTCGGATGCTTAACCAACCGAGCCACCCAGGCGCCCCAAGATCTAAGTTTAAGATAGGATAAGACTGAAAAAAAAAAACAACAAACAAACATGGTAGGGACAAAGCAGACCTGGAATGATGCAAAAAGTGCAGAACATAGTGACCTACAACAGCTAAATTTGTATCCCACATATTTAGCTCTAAGACTTCCAGCAGCCAAGGCAAAAAGGGAAACCTGTTCACTTACACAGTTCACAGTGTTCATGAGATAAAAACAAACCACTTACTCTTTAGGGGACATACAACTATTCTTGGTATGAAGACCAGACAAGAGTTTCTCCTGAGATCCTCCTAAAGAATGATGTAATGGACCATGGCCTCAACAGGGCTCCCTCACAATAGACCCAGAGATGTGTTCTGTAGTAGAGTGACCAACTCATCCCAGTTGGCCTGGCACTTTCTCAGTTTTGTTTTTTTTTTTTTTTAATTTTTTTTTTTTAACGTTTATTTTATTTTTGGGACAGAGAGAGACAGAGCATGAACGGGGGAGGGGCAGAGAGAGAGGGAGACACAGAATCGGAAACAGGCTCCAGGCTCTGAGCCATCAGCCCAGAGCCCGACGCGGGGCTCGAACTCACTGACCACGAGATCGTGACCTGGCTGAAGTCGGACGCTTAACCGACTGCGCCACCCAGGCGCCCCATGCACTTTCTCAGTTTTAACACTGAAAGTCTTGTGCCCCATGAGTCTCTTTGGTCCCACACAAACTGAGATGATTGATTACCTTATTTGTGAGCTATTGGTCAGTCAGAGATTACCTATGGTAAGATTCTAAAGTAGCATGTATAATTAAAATTATCCTTGGAGGGGCACCTGGGTGACTCAGTCGGTTGAGTGTCCGACTCTCGATTTCGGCTCAGGTCATGATCCCAGGATTGCGGGATTGCTGAGCGTGAAGCCTGCTTAAGATTCTCTTTTTCCCTCTGCCCCTCTCCCCCACTCACTTTCTTTCTCTTGCTCAAATAAAATATTAAAAATAAATAAAATATATAAATAAAATAAATATAAGATAATATATAAAATATATAAAATAATTAAATAAATATAAAAAATAAATAAAATTATCCTTGGAAAGCCTTACACTCATTCAAGAAGTAAAGTACAGAACCCACCTCTCAATAGCACAGCCAATTATCCCCTAGCAACAGAAAAGACTGCTGTTTCTTTGGTGGTGTATCTGAAGAGACTGCCTTGCCTTAAACACTGGAATCACATACGGTGTGGCAAAATGAGCACACACCAAGGATTTTATGAGGCATGTAGGAGCTGATACCAATGGAAGGAACAACAGATTTACCTCTCCCCTAACACACTCTTCTGGGGAATATGCTGAGTGAATGAATTAATATTTAATATGTTATTGGTCCTTCTCTTCCCATCTGTCTTTCACTCACAAGTAAAATTGAATTTCTGTAAGTCAAAAAAATAGTACCTATCCCATAGGGTTGTCGTGAGAATTAAGGGTTAATATTCATAGAACACTTGAGAGAGTACCTGGCACAGAGTGTTTGCTCTAATTGCTGTTAAATATAGGTATGCTGGCACTCCACTGTATGTCCTACAGCAATCCTGGCTATAAGCTGATAGCAATTTGGGAAAGATGTTCTCTGGCAGGGATGAGGGTTAGGACCCCAGCCCTCTGTAGTTCCAATTTCATTGAAGGCATACCTTCTAAACTTCTAGAGTTGCTAAGAGACTGCCCGTCTTCAGATAGTTCTTCCCAAGCACTGGATCTGAGTCTGAGGTCGTAAGTGTGAGTGGCCGTGAACATACCCTGCTGAGGGTTTTCCCCTCTCAGTCCACTCCTTGGTTTAGAGGATCCCCACACACCAGCTAGAGAATAACAGCTCACAAGCTCCCTCAGTGTCCAGACCGTACATGACTCCCACGCAGTCTGCCCTGCCATTGGGGGGTAGCCCTGCCCAGCTGGGGTCTGTGCAGAGGCCTGGCATGAGTACTGAGCTGTTTGCCACACAGACCAATGAATCGCTGAATGTGAAAACACTGTGCACTGTGAAGTGCTCTGCAGGTGTGAGAGACCAGGATTAGTATACAGTGGTACTGGGTTCAGAGTCCAGAGAGATGATAAGACTGGAGCCTGGGTAGTGCCCACAGGATGAAAGGAGGAAGCAAACAGCAATTATTTCAGAAGGCTTGGAGGGAGACCCACTTGATACTTAACTATGCTAAGGCCAACAATCGGTAAGAAATCCCAAGCAGTAGGGTTCCTGAATCCTTCTCCAGGCAGAGTGCACATTTCCCTGAGAATCTCAGAGAGAAAAAAAATAATAAATACTTGATTAGTTTACCAAAAACTCACCAGATGCCTACTCTGGTCTATGCACTGGGCATAATGGTCACCATGTCTGACCTAACTCCTAAGGGGGGGCTCTCCTTGAAACTTCCTTGACAGTTGTTGGCTCCACCACTTACCAACTCTGTAGTCAGCAAGCCATTTACCTCTTCTAAGGTTCAGTTTATCTATCTGTTAAATGAAAATAATGCTGAACAATACCTATACCACAGGATTATGCTGGCCATTAAATAAAACAATAAACACATACAGTGCTTAGCATACGTCCCATACTGTTCTAAGTGTTTTCCACATGTAAACTCATTTAATAAAAATAACCGCAGGAGGTAGGTACCATTTTTATCCCCATTTTCCAGTTGATGAAAAGAAGGCACAAAGAGGTCAAGTAATTTGCCCCAGATCATACAGCCCATCAGTGGTGGAGCCAGAAGTGAACCCAGGCAATACATCTCCAGAGCCTGTGTTCTTGACCACTCTGCTAGCCTTCGTCTTCTTCTTCTTCTTTTTTTTTTCCCAATAAGCTCTATGCTCAGTTTGGCGTTTGAACTCACGACCCTAATATCAAGAGTGTATGCTCTACTGACTGAGCCAGGCAGGAGCCCTGATCCCTCACATTTTCAATGAAGTACTTAGCATAACTCCTTGTACATAGTAAGTACCCAGTTGATGTTAGCAGCCATTATTATGATATTTTTTACATCTTTAATGAGGTATATTTTAAACATTATGATTATATTTTGACTTATTAGGAAACACTTTCTCTCACTGAGCTGAAATCCCCTTCAGAACATGCCCCTAGAATCTCCTGAAAGCCTGTCTTCTTCCTTGCCCCATTCCAGTCTCTTAGAGATTTTCATTCACAGGCCAGACCTGCATGATGGGGCTTGGTCCGGCCTCATTCCTGTCTGTTGATGACTCAGTCATTGGCCCATAGGGATCGATAAGCTTCTGACAAGTCCCAGGACAATTGCAGGTTGGGGGCTGCTGCTTCCCACCCCAGAGCACAGCACCTACATAAAGAAACCACATAATCTGTAGGACCCAGTGAAATTAAAATGAAAATGCAGAGGTCCTTGTTAAGAAATTATTAAGAATTTTAAGGCAGTGACAGTAGAGAATTAAACCAAGCATAAGGTTCTATGAAAATGCACAGGTGGCACATTCATGAAACTGGCCCTGAGCAGCACCTTCTAACTATGGCTCTTCACCACCCCACCCCACCTTCAGCCCATCCTGCCGCGCACACAAGAAGCTGAGCCTGGAAAGCTCCTGGCACACCTGAGAAACACAGGAAGCATTGGGCACCAAGAGTTAAAGCCCACTTGAGCTCTGGAATCCATCAATTAGCTATAAGTCTACCTTGAACTTTACTGGCTGTAAGATTCAATCTGGCCACTTCCCCACTGGCTCCCTTTGTCAGAGGCAGCCCTATGGATTTAGTGGATAACGGTACAAATACCAGATTAGGTGCTGGGGACCTATCATAATCTTGCTGGGCAACTGACAGCACTTCATGTCCTCTCCAGTCTGTTTTCTTGTGTATTAAATGAAATGGTTGAATTCAGTATCAAATTAAATGTTATTTTACTGAGCACTGACCAGGCATGTTCACATCATAATGATATCATTAAATTGAGCACTTATTTACCAGGCACCATTACCAGACGCATTACACCTTTGTACATTCCTTGGTTTAACCCTCACAACAATCTAATGAGATATTTTTCAGAACTCTAGAATTTAAACTTGACAGGGGTAATGATTTTTGTCTTTTTTTTTTCTACAATGTATCCCCAACTACTAGAATAATGCCTGGCACACAGTAGGTGTTCAAAAGCCATTTGTGGGGGGCACCTGGGTGGCTCAGTCGGTTGAGAGTCCAACTCTTGATTTTGGCTCAGGTCATGAGCCCAGGGTCGTGGGATTGAACCCTGCATCAGGCTCTGCATGGAGCATAGAGCCTACTAGGAATTCTCTTTCTCCCCCTCTCCCTCTGCTCCTCTCCACAGATTCCGCTCTCTTTCTCTCTCTTATAAATAAATAAATAAATAAATAAATAAATAAATAAATAAATAAATAAAACAAAAATTAAAAATTAAAAAAAAAAAATCCATTTGTGGAACAAATGAATAAGAAAACAATCCAGAGAGGCAGTGATGTGGTTTGTCCAAGGTCTTACAGTTAGAAAATGCCACAGTCAGGATTCGAATCCACATGTGCCTGGCTCCAAAGTCTATGTTTATGCTCTTCCACCTGCCATGTGGGTGTGAGTCTCATTTTATAGATGAGGAAACAGGCTCAAGCAAATGGAGTTGCTCTCCAGGATCTCTACTGGTTCTCAGATTTTGTGGTTCTAAGCGCCTGGGCCCACCCTGCTGGAAGTAATACCACTCTGAATGTTAATGTCATTTATTACCTCTGCGCAAGATTCTTCTCAGGCCTCAAGAACATTCTTCTTTCTTCACAAAAGTAGGGTCACTGGCATAGGCAGCTCAGGTTCAAATCCTGCTCTGCTACATACTGTTGTGACCTTGGGCAATTTCTCAGTATCTCTGAGCTCCAATTTCCTCATCCAACATCCTAGATGTCCCTGGAAAGATGTCCCCTCCTCCAGAAGGTGCCCTGTACACAGAGGGCCCTTCATAAATGTAGCCATAATTACTCGAGCCCAGAGCAGCTTCACGGTCAAAGTTTGCTGCCACTGATGTCTGGTGTCTGCTGGGGCCTCCTAGAACCTGATTGGAGGCCACCAGCCCAGGGAGAGCAGGGTCAGCTGCTATTCTTGGAGCTGATGGAACCTAGCTGGGTTTCAAGTTCCCTCAGAAAGTCGAGGCCCAGGCAGCTCGGCTACTTACGTGAGCAGTAAGATCTGACCTCAGCATGTTCTCCCGGGGTCTCCACATGGCCCAGACTGGAGAACCTTGGGGCACAGAGCATCTGAGGGAGACCACAACCTCCTGAAGCTGACCTCAGCCTTTTAACTCTTGTTCATCAGCATCTGTTTGGTACCCAGAAGAGCCCTGGATGCTGTTTTGGGATCTCCCAGATAATGCAAAGAATTTTCAACATCTGGATGACGGGCAGCCTCAGGAAGTGGGAAAAGGAGTCAGGAAATGGGCAGGACTCCATTTTAGTCCCAGCTGCACTACTCTCTGGGTCTGTCTCTTGACGAGCCACTTTTTCTGAGAGTTTCTCACAGGGCTGCTGAGAGGATTAGAGCATCTGGCACGTCATAGATGTGAGCTCCTAAATGACAGGGAACCTGTCAGATTCAGCCCACTCTCAGTATTGGTTGAATGGGTGATGAATTATGGAGAGCACTGAATAGAAAAGCCTCACTGGGCTCCCATCTTTCACCACACAGACCTCTGACCCCAATTCTCACATAGAATTGTGGACATCTCCGCATCAGCCCTGACAGGTGAGAATCTACCCTTGGCTTGCATATTCCTGTGATAGGACACTCACCACTTCCTAAGGCTTCCATACATCGGGCCTAGTTCTGAGGTCTGTCTCCCGGCAGCTTCCATCATCAGGCCTACTTCTGCTCTCTGCAGTTGTACAGAACAAGCCTCGCTCCCCTTCCAGAAGATAGTCCTCCAATGATTTATTACACAATGAAAATGTGCCAGCCATTGAACTAAGCATCTCACTTTATCTCATTAAACCCTTTAACCTTCACAGTAGTCCTGAAAAGGAAACATTATCCCTACTTTAGTGATAAGGAAAATGAGGCTCAGAGAGGTAACATAAACACGTTTGTACATAGCAGAGAAGTGCTGTAAATCCAGATCCTTCTCCAAAGTGCTACCCTTTCAATGTTCAATGGATCCACCAGAAGATAGAATTTGTGCCTCAGAGTCCCTTCCCTTTCCTTCAGTAAAGAGTTTTTAAGTATCTTATCTGTACTGGTCTTGAGCTAGGCACTGGGAATAGAGATGAGTCAGACACAATACAGGCCCTTGAGGCACTTACAGCCTGTCCCAAACCATGTAAAAAAAACTGACAAGTACAAGGACTGTCAGAGCACCACAGACCCTGAGGGTCAAGGAGGGCTTCCTGGAGGAGGTGACATTGGGCTGAGTTTTAGAGGATTAGGAATTGGCTAGGCTTGTGTGAAGGGGGGCAAAAAGCAGATGTTTTGGTGGAACTGCTGTTATAAAAAGCTGAAGCTATGGAGCCCAGACTGCAGAGGGTCATGGTGCCAAACCAAGGAGTGAGGACTACATACCACTGGAGTGGCCCATCTGCTTTAGTATGTGTGAGAAATCTCCTGGGCTTTGCTTGTTTAGAATCCAGACTTTTGTTTAGTACATCTAGGTGGGCCCAAGAATCTATTTTAAGCAGGTGCTCTAAGAGAATAAGGAGTAGGGGGTCACCATTGCTATCAGGGACATCTTTGAAGGATTTCAAAGAGGACAGAATTCTTGGGGAGCCTAGTGGCTCAGTCGGTTGAGTGTCAGACTTCAGCTCAGGTCATGATCTTGTGGTTGGTGGGTTCGAGCCCCGCATCGGGTTTGCTACTGTCAGTGTGGAACCCGCTTCGGATCTTCTGTTCCACCCCTCTGTCCCTCCCTCACTTGCACACTCTCTCTCAAAAATAAATAAGACATTAAAAAAATAAATTAAGAAAAAAGAGGACAGAATTCTTAGTCCCTGTGTTTGGAGACTCATAAACTCCTCATAAACTCATAATCAGGGACACAACCATGAAAACAAGAATTTATAATGATGACTAATTCTTAGTATTCCAAGAAAAAAAAAGTGCCAAACTTGGACTTGGGGTTCTTTAGCCATGAGGATATTGATTTATTGGCATTAAGTTTTTGAGCATGTACTTTAGGGTGCCAGGGTAGCACTCTGTTGGGTCCTTTTCCTCCATTATCTTAAAACCTTTTTTAAAAAGACCCTTCCTGAACACAGCCCAAGAAAGAGTATTGATCCATCATGTGTCAGCTCTGACTTAGACAGGAACTTTTCTTGATGAGCAGTTTCAAAAAGAATATACCCCTGTGGCTTACACTGGTCCCTAGATATGAATATGAGTCTGGGCCTGATTTGTCCTGGGGTGGTTGGAGGCTGCTAAGGTGCCACGCTATGCTGTTCATCTCAGCAAGCAGCCACTGATGGTCTAGCATGTTCCCGGCCTCATCCTGGGCACTAAGGATACAGAAGAAGCCAATCAAGTCCCTATTCTCCAGGAGCTCATAGTCCTGTGGAAAGTGGAGACCATCAACACACAGATGATAATACAGTGTGATCAGCACTGTGATGGATGAAATTTGGGGCAGAAAAAGCCTCTAACCAGCCTGGGTGATGAAGGGAATCTTCTAAAGTGTTAAAAGATGAAGAGCATTCTACTTAAAAGGCAGAAGGAAGCAGGGGCCCTTGCACTCTGGTGCTGGCGTAGGGGAGAGAATCAGGGGTGGGGATCCGGACTTGGGAGGGGTGACAAAATAAATAAAAATAAAGAAGTAAAAGATAAAGGAACATTCCGGAGAGAGGAGCCAGCATCATAAATGCATGACAGTAAGAAACAGCCAGGGTGTTTTGTTGTTAATTTTTTTTTTTTTTTTTTAGCAGTGGTGCAGAGACTACAAGCAGCTCCCAAGTTAGGAAGATGGAGCTAAATATGGAGGCAAGGAGGGACTGTATCATGGGGGCAGGGAGACTTATATGTTAGGCAAAGAATTTTGGCCTTTCCTCTTCAGACAGTGGGGAGGCCTGATTTATAAACTGTAATACAATCACCATTCCTTAAGCCTGGGGAGGGGCACCAGCTGGGAATAGTTTCCACTCCAGGCCCCAGCAGGTGCAAGTCTTCTCAGTGACTCTGTCTCCACTGGGGCCACAGAGAAGGAGGAGGAGGAGGAGGAGCAAGAGGAGGAGGAGGAGGAGGAGGAGGAGGCGGCAGCAGCGGCAGGAGGCAGGCCCCACCCCCCACACCCTTCTCCAGGCCTGTAGAGCAGCTGTTTTAGGCCCTGAATACCTCTAGAGAGCCTCACCATCAGCTCCCTGGATATTAAAAGAATGGCAGCAAAGGGAGACTGTCTTAAAAGTTAGACACCTTCACAAGTTAACACTGACACATGGAGAGAAAACAATGACCTAATTATAAAATATGGTCCCATAAAAATCTTCTATCCCCATGTTATAGGTAACAAAACCAAGACCCATAGGTCAGATAACTTGTCCAAGGTCACAGAGCCAATAAAGGCAAAACCCAGATCAGAATCCAGGTTAAGACCTTTAGACCTAAGACCTGGAAAGAGTCTGGTACCTCCCCTCCCCAACCCTAATAATAAATTTAAAATAAGAGATCTAAACTGCAAAATCAGTATCAGAAAGCCAAAAATGTTTACCTTTTTTTTCACATCAAGTGGTTATTTGATGTTTTTTAAAAATACAAAATTATTGATTTATATCTTCTCATTCTTTGTTAGGTGCCCTAATTACTCATGCTTATTAGTATGCCTTTGACTAATCCAGAGTTGCCCACATCTGTAGGATCTGAAATCTAGGCATTTTCCCTCTACCACATTGCCTCTCACAAAATTTTTTCAGGCAATTGTGTAAAACTTTAACAAATTAAAATGCAATTTATTTCTAAATTAAAAAAATTTTACTGAACGGCTCTAAGAAGTTTTTTGTCCCCCTCCTCATTTCACTCCACATCAATATGAAGGGGACCCCTCCCCCTCCCCCATTCACCCAGGTACTCAGGCTAGAAATTTGGGTTCTTTTTTAACCCCAGGCTTGATTCCACCCCCTTCTACCCCCACATTGCTCTCCAATTCGTTTTCCACAGTAGGGTGATCTAATTTCCTGCTCAAAACCCTTCAGTGACTCTGCATGACCAACAAGATAAAACCCAAACCTCTAGGCCCTCTGTCTCTGAGACTCCTGCTTCCCTTTCTCACAACACTGAGCACTGCACTATGAAATTTTAGTGAAAACACAAACCACTAGTCAATTAGGAAACTTCTTCATTAGACTATCCAGGCCAAGCCTGGCACAGAGGAAACACATTAGAAATAGTTGCTAATGATGATTCAAATGCCTGCTAGCCAGAGGACACGGTAATGAGTAGCTTGCTGTGAACAGAGTCTGGAAACCCATTTTCAAACCTTGCCTCAAACGTTGCACAAAAGTGAGAAACTCAACCATGCTGGCTTTTATCAATCCATTCCTTCCCAGAGCGACTTGGGTATGAAATGGCCTTGGGACCTTTCTGGGCAGTAAATTCTTACTCTTTACATTTTAATAACTTTTGTGAAGTATACATTTTGAAACTGTTAATGCTTACTCTCTTGCTTTCAGCCCCATCTCACTATGTGATCCAAGGAAGGCAGGCACCTTAGGTCCCAGGCAGGAACTGGTCCATAAAAAAATAACCCAGTACATCTGCTACCAAAAATCAAATGAACTCTTCAAAATTACAATACCAATAATTTAATTGGAAAGATGTAATTCTTTAAAAAGTAATTAAACGACAACACTATTGGGCCAAAGAATGCTAGTAGGTTGTAAAGGATAGTGATGGGTAATTGTTTCCTCTGCCATGTTCCAAAATGCATTTCATGAAAACATACCGCTTTTATAACCGAAAACTTCAAACCTTGCATTAAAAAAAATTAAATGTTTACATTTTTTTATTGTGGTAAATGCACATAAAATTTACCATCTTAATCATTTTTAAATGTATAGTTCAGTAGTGTTAACTACTTCGCATTTTTGTGCAAGTAATCTCCAGAACTATTTCATCTTGCAAAATTCAAACTCTATAACCATTAAATAACTTCCCATTTTCCCCTTCCCCCAGCCTGTGCCAACCACCATTCTACTCTCTCTCTGAGTAGATCTAGATACCTCATGTAAATGAAATTACACAGTATGTCTTTTTGTGATGGCTATTTCATGTAGCCTGTCTTTTAGGTTCATCCATGTAGCATGGGTCAGATTTTCCTTCCTTTTAAGGCTGAGTGATATTCCATTGTATGTATACACCACATTTTGTGTATCCACTCACTCACTGATAGACATCTGAGTTTGCTTCTGCTTTGTGGCAACTGTAAATGTTGCTATGAACATAGGTACACCCAGAAATGGAACTGTTAGATGATATGGCCATTCTATGTTTAATTTTTTGGGGAACCACTATATTGTTTTCTTCCCCCCCCCCCCCACTATATTGTTTTCTGAAGTGGCTATATCATTTTACATTCCCACCAACAATGTGTAAGGGTTCCAATTTCTCCATATCCTTGAAAATGTTTGTCTTTTTTATTATATTATTTTTTAATGTTTATTTATTTTTGACAAAGAGAGAGAGATAGAGCATGAGTGGGGGAGGGGCAGAGAGAGAGGGAGACACAGAATCCGAAGCAGGCTCCAGGCTCTGAGCTGTCAGCACAGAGCCCAACGTAGGGCTCGAACTCACAGACCATGAGACCATGACCTGAGCCGAAGTCGGACACTCAACCGACTAAGCCACACAGGGAGCACCCCCCTTTTTTTTAATAGAACAGCCGTCCTGACAAGTGTGGGATAATTATCTCATTCTGGTTTTGATTTGCATTTCCCTAATAATTAGCGATGTTGAGCATCTTTTCATATGCTTGTTGGCTTACAGAGTTTATTTTAAACCAAACAAAAACTACTTCACATTTTAAAAATAAACTCACTTTTTAAAACTTATCTGCTCCTGGGAAGGTCCCTTTCCTCCAACAACTTGAGAAACTGGCAGGCCGAGCTTACAAACCTTCATCTACATTGCATGCCTTCCTTGTAGAACAGCTGCAAAACTGGAAGCTCAGAAACAGTAGGTGGTGACAGACCAGTCCTGTTATTGCAGGAAAATGACAAGCTTGCCCCCTAGTGACGGGTTAGGAAGATAATAGAAAAGGCAAAGGTTTACCTTAAAAGAAAAAGCACAACCACCACAAAGAACATCTCTACCCTACCCAGAATCTGGAGAGAAACTAGTAACACAAACTACTAATCAATCACAATAGTTTATTCACAGAGACAGTTAAAAAGATCCAGTTCTGAGGGACAAAATGTGTCACAAAACCTTTGCTTACAAATCCCTAGGTGAAGTTGCTTTGGGAATAATCTGTCCTTCAGCATGATGAGCAATGCCAGGTGAGTGGACTGGGGATGCTAATTTTCAACTGTGGATGCCTCCGCTAAAGCACAGCTTATATTTCATCCTCTTTGGCAATCCTGAAGCATAATGACCTTTAACTTTTATGCTGCACATCCGTCCCAATCTCTAAGAATTTATTGAAGCTCTGACTCTAAAGGCAAAAAGGAAGCCCACACCAATGATTACATAAGTCAGAGGGTGGAAGTCGTGACTATTTAACTGTTCTTAGCTCCTTAAGCCCTCTATTATGTAAGTCAAGACTCTGATTTTCAAGCCCTCCCAACTAAAATAATAATAATGATAATAATAAGGTCTGATTCCTTCAGGCACTGTGGCTGCTGAGTCTTCCTGCTCTTTGTCTCCCCTCTCCACCCCCCGCCCAGTCTCTACTGCTCTCTAGTTTGCCTTTTTTCACAGAGCACAGACTCTGAGACATAAAATCCCATAAATGTGTGTGTCTTCACAGAACACAACAGATGAAAGAATACTGACTGAAATAAACATTTCAGGCTACAACCTAGTAGGTGACACTCTGGGGTAATGGGTCTATGTAACCAGAGCTACTGACATTAAGTCCCAAGTCTTCCTGCTCCAGCAGGTTGACCTTCAAGGGCTAGGTAAGACATAGGAGGTGCCAGCCTCAAGCTGTGTGTTACTTAGAAGCATGGGCCACACTACCCAAATGTCAAAGGCTGGACATTTTTCTGCTGTTCTTTGTGCAGCTGCCGGGCCCGGTTTTTTAGCACCTCGGCCTTTGCCTCATCTTTATCTACACCATCCCCCAGCCTGTACATGCGGCTGGCATTGGCACAGGCCCAGACATGGCCCAAGTCACAGGCTTTCATTGAGTATTTACATGCCAGGCCCATGTCCTTGGGAAAGCCAGGGGCACCCTGCAGGAACATGGCACTGAGATTGAAGCAGCTGGAGGCATAGCTGCCTTCACAGGCCCTTGTGTAGTAGTCTCTGGCCTTCTCCAGATCAGGCTGGCCATCTTCATTGACCTGTCCATCATGTGCCAAGAGACCAACGTTGTGACATGCCTCCACAGACTTCCTTCCAGGCTTCTCACACGCCATCAGAAAGCAGCTGGAGGCAGCTTTCAGGTCCTGGGTCAGTCCACCTGGGAGGAAGGAAAGGGAAGAAAAAAATAAACCCAACCAGGGCAGAACCTGCATGTCTGAGGCCAAAGTTAGAGACTAATTCCTGAATAATGTTCATACATTTTGAGCTAAGGCACCATGAAAGGAAGGTGGCCTGGTATATAGCACAAAGACTTTCCAGCCTTGGAATCTTTTGTTCAAATGATATCTTATGAGGCAGACCACCCCTAAAGGAGGTGAAAGGTGGGTACTATAAGAACTACCTCATGGGATTATAGGGAGAACATGTGATCTTATAAGCACTTTGTTAAATGTTCATTAAATGTATATTGAATACATATTATTTGCCAACTACTGTTCTAGGTTCTGGAATAAACAGACACAGTCCCTACCCTTATAATCTAATGAAACAGATATTTAACAACCACACAACCTAATGTATGATTTTAAGTGTGACAAGCATTTGGAAGAAAAGTCCAGGATGCTATGAGAATGTATCATGGCTCTGACTTAGACCAGGTTAAGATCAAGGAAAGTCTCCCCAAAGAAGTGATATTTGAGATGTAATATAATGGGGAAAAAAAGAAGGAAAAAAAAAATGGAGTAAGAATTGTTCTAAGCAGGAGGAATAGGATACAAAGAGAAAAAAAGCTCATATGTCTAGAACCCAGAAATCGCTAGGGAAAAAAGGCTGTAGAGACAGGTAAGGGTCAGCTCACAGGTCTGACGCATCTTATTAAGGATCCTGTACTTTATCTTAGAAATTATGGGAAACTGATAATGGGTGACTTTAAGCAATGGTGGTGACAGGGCTCAATTTTCTCTTTAGTTTTTAGATTTTTCTTTTTAATGGAAAATTTCAAATCCCTATGTACTATCACTCATTCTCAAAAAATACAAACACTATCTTTTAACATTATTTTTTAAAGAAATCACTCCAAATCTACCACCTAAAAATAACCATCATTATCATTAAGAGAATACCATTCCAGTTAGCTTTGTAGTATATATTCAGATTACATGCTGGCTGGCTGAATGGACAGCTAGATAGAAGTATGTACTTTGAAAAATTGGATTGTATATGCTAATTTTATTTTTTAAAGTTTATTTATTTATTTCACATGTGTGAGAGCAGAGGAGGGGCAGAGAGAGACAGAATCCCAAGCAGGCTTCGTGCTATCAGTGCAGAACCTGATGTGGGGCTCAGTCACACGAACCATGAGATCATGACCTGAGTTGAAATCAAGAGTCGGATGCTTAACCAACTGAGCCACCCAGGTGCCCCTTAACTAAATCTAAGAAGTACTAACTCACAACTATAAAAGGTGAGGATACTGGTGTCTCACATTTCCTTCCATCTTTCCTCCCCCGCCCTCTACTTTTTGTTACTTCTCTATTATTTTAATTTAGGAAGACAGCATAGCACAGTGGTTAACAGAAGCCTGGACTCTGTAGCCAGAAAACCTAGGCTCCAGTCCTGGCTCCATTCCTTGCTGGCTGTGTGACTTTAGGCAAGTTACTTAACCTCTATAAGCCTCCATTTTCCTCACCTGTAAAATAAGGAAAACAGTACCTACTTCATATGTTAGAAGCTTAAATGCGTTTTTACAAAGAGCCTGGCACATACATAATAAGTGTCCGGGAAACATTGTGGCGTTTCTATGCTCTAAAGGTTTATATTATTTACATTCTATTCAGTAACCTAATAAGCCCAATAGTCATTCTAAATGGATTCCACTCATCACCAGTCTTTTCATTAGAGCTTCTCCATTCCTGAATTGTTTCTTTTGATTAACTTCTTTATTGGTTATCAAATAGATTTTTCCAGAAAAACTCATACATAGATTCTATTTCCCCTGAGTTCTTTCAGTTCTGAGAGTGTATTTGTGCCACCTTATATTTAAATAGGATATAGGTCTTGCTTTTATACACAGCCTAACAATCTATGCCTTTTACTGGAGTGTTTACTTACATTTAATGCAATTGTTGATTATAGCTGGGTTAAAATCTATAATCTTACTTATTTCCCATTTGTCCCAAATGCTTTTTGTTTTTTCTCCTTTCTTGCATTCTTTGGAATTGTGTATTTCTTTTTTAAAAGATTTTATTTCACTTTTAAGTAATCTTTACATTCAACGTGGAGCTCAAACCCATAACCCTGAGATTAAGAGTCACACTCGGGGTGCCTGGGTGGCTCAGTCGGTTAAGCGTCCGACTTCGGCTCAGGTCATGATCTCGCGGTCCGTGGGTTCGAGCCCCGCGTCGGGCTCTGTGCTGACAACTCAGAGCCTGGAGCCTGTTTCAGATTCTGTGTCTCCCTCTTTCTCTGACCCTCCCCTGTTCATGCTCTCTCTCTGTCTCAAAAATAAATGTTAAAAAAAAAATTTTTTTTTTAAATAAAGAGTTACACTCTCCACTAACCCAGCCAGCCAGGTGCCTTGAATCGTGTATTTCTTTGAATTTTTTTTTAATGTTTATTCATTTTTTGAGAGAGAGAGAGAGAGAATGAGTGGGGGCAGGACAGAGAGAGAGGGAGACACAGAATATGAAGCAGGCTCCAGCCTCTGAGCTATCAGCACATTTCGACGCGGGGCTCGAACCCATGAACCATGAGATCATGACCTGAGCTGAAGTTGAATGCTTAGCCAGCTGAGCCTTGAATTGTGTATTTCTAATAATCCATGTCATTCTTATCACTGGTTTTTTAGTTATACTTCCCTCTTCAGTGACTTATCTAGTGAACATATAACATTAATTTATCACAATCTACCACAAATATTATACCACTTCACATATAATGTAAGAATCTTAAAATACATTTTTATTCATTTACCACAGTTCCATCCTTTGTATTATTGCTATTATGTCTTACTTCTACGTATACTTTTTAATTTTACTTCTATATATAAACCTCACAATACACTGCCATTATTTTTGTTTTAAACAGTCTTTTAGAGATATTAAGAAATGAGGAAAAAAGTCTCATATCTGCATACATATTCTAATGTGCTTTATTCTTATGTATGAATCTTAGTTTCCATCTGTTATCATTTGCTTTCAATCCAAACGACTTTAACATTTTTTGTGGTGCAGGTCTGCTAATGATTCATTCCATGAGCTTTTGTCTATCTGAAAATGAATTTATTTCATCTTCATTTTTATTTTTTTAATGTTTATTTATTTTGAGAAAGAGTACATGTGCAAGAGTGGGGGAGGGGCAGAGACAGAGAGAGGGAGAGAGAGAATCCCAAGCAGGCTCCATGATGTCAGTGCAGAGCCGGACATGGGCTCGATCTCATGAACCATGAGATTGTGACCTGAGCTGAAATCAAGAGTTGGACGCTTAACCGACTGAGCCACCAGGTGCCCCCATCTTCATTTTTAAAGACATTTTTGCTAAAGTAGAATTCATGTTGGATAGTTTTTTCTTTCATCCCTTAAAGATGTTGTTTTGTCTTCTGGCTTATGTTGCTTCTGATGAAAAGTCAGGAGTTGTTCTCACCACTATTCCCTTCAAAGTCTTTCTCTGATTGCCTTTTTTTTTTAAATTTTTAAAAATTAAAAAAAAATTTTTTTTGATAGAGTCCACATGGGGAGACAAGCAGGGGAGAGGCAGAGAGAGAGAGAGGGACAGAGAGAGAGAGAGAGTTCCCAACACGTGGCTTGATCCCATGACCCATCATGGCCTGAGCTGAAATCAAGAGTTGGACACCCAACTGACTGAGCCACCTGGGTGCCCTTCTCTGATGGCTTTTAAGATTTTCTCTTTATCTTCGTTTTTCACCAAATTGGTAATAATGTGTCTAGGTATAATTTCATTGGTTACCCTCCTTGGGTTCAGTGAGTGCCATGGATCAGCAGACTGATACTTTTCATCAAATTTGGAAATTTTTCTGCTGTTATTTCTTCAAATATATACATATTTTGCCCCAATCTCTTTTCTTTCTGGGACTCTGATATACATGTGTTAGGTTGAAGAATACTGACTCCTACAGGTTGAGGCTCTTTTTTTTTTCTCATCACTTCATTTTGGGTAATATCTATAATCCTATATTCAAGTTCACCAATCTTTCAAATTGTCTATTTTGCTATTAAGCCTGTCAAGTAACTTCTCATTTCAAATATTATGTTTTTCTACTGTAGGATTTCATTTGGTTCAAGTGTTAATTTCTCTAATGTGATTTCCTAACTATTCACTCATTATGCCCATATTTTATTTTAACTTTTAAAAATATTTATACGATCTCGCGGTCCGTGAGTTCGAGCCCCGCGTCGGGCTCTGGGCTGATGGCTCGGAGCCTGGAGCCTGTTTCCGATTCTGTGTCTCCCTCTCTCTCTGCCCCTCCCCCGTTCATGCTCTGTCTCTCTCTGTCCCAAAAATAAATAAACGTTAAAAAAAAAAAAAAAAATTAAAAAAAAAAAAAAAAAAAAAAGGGGCACCTGGGTGGCGCAGTCGGTTAAGCGTCCGACTTCAGCCAGGTCACGATCTCGCGGTCCGTGAGTTCGAGCCCCGCGTCGGGCTCTGGGCTGATGGCTCGGAGCCTGGAGCCTGTTTCCGATTCTGTGTCTCCCTCTCTCTCTGCCCCTCCCCCGTTCATGCTCTGTCTCTCTCTGTCCCAAAAATAAATAAACGTTAAAAAAAAAAAAAAATTTTAAAAAAAAATATTTATTACACCTGTTTTAAATTTTTTTTTAATGTTTATTTATTTTTGAAACAGAGACAGAGCATGAACGGGGGAGGGTCAGAGAGAGGGAGACACAGAATCCAAAGCAGGCTCCAGGCTCTGAGCTGTCAGCACAGAGCCCGATGCAGGGCTCGAACTCATGGACCGTGAGATCATGACCTGAGCCAAAGTTGGATGCTTAACTGACTGAGCCACCCAGGCGCCCCTACTACACCTGTTTTAAAATATTTAACTGTTAATTTCAACATCTCTGTCATATCTAGGTGTTTCTGTTGACTGCTTTTTTTCTGTTTAGCAATTTCTTATTTTATGCTAAACACTGTACATGATACATTGTTCAATCTGGATTTTGCTATATTCCTTTGAAGGTTGTTGAACTTTTGTTCTGGTAGCCAAAATCCCTATGGCACTTGTTTGTAAGTTTTGTTAGAGCAGATTATAGAACAGTCTTGCTACTAGGGCAATCTCAGTTGAATGTAGTGTTCAATGTCTCTCCACTCGGGCTGGTTGGAATTCAAACCACTCCCATTACTGTGAAACCTCTGGAACCTCTTCTCAGTTCACAGCTCCCCAGTAGCTTTTCAATGAAGGTCTCTCAGTCTCCCTCTATGCATGTGCTGCTTAACATTAGGCCAAAGACCTAAAAGTACTCCTATATGGATTTCTGGAGTGCCTTCTCAATATAGCTTCTTTCTTCTCTAGCATTCTGTCCCTCAAATTCCAACTGCTTTATTCACCAGAAATTCTGACTTCTGCCTCATCAGTTCAGCAAAATTGTCATGCTCTCTTTGGCTTCCATCTCTGTGATAGTCTGGAAAGAACTTCCAGACAGAAAAAGTAACCATGGACGGGGCTCACATTTTATGTTTCCCTTTTCTTGAGGATCACAGCACTACACTGCCTGTTTTTCATATATTTTATCCAATCTATGGTTTATATTCTTTTTTTTCTTTTTAACTAAAGAAAAGGGTGGAATTTAATCTTCATTTATAGGATACTGCAAGATACGAAATTCCACACAGAAATAAGAAACCTATTGAGAAGAGAAGCTTCAGACAGTATACATAACTTGGAACTGTTCAAGTAGAACTGTAGTGTAAAAAATGCTATCATAGCAAACCACATTTAAAAAGAATTCTTGGGGGGGGGGCACTTGGGTGGCTCAGTCGGTTAAGCGTCCGACTTCGGCTCAGGTCATGATCTCACAGTTCGTGGGTTCGAGCCCCGCATTGGGCTCTGTGCTGACAGCTCAGAGCCTGGAGCCTGTTTCAGATTCTGTGTCTCCCTCTTTCTTTGCCCCTCCCCCACTTGCGCTCTGTCTCCCTTGGTCTAAAAAATAAATAAACATTTTAAAAAATTAAAAAAAAAAAAGAATTCTTGGGGCGCACCTGGGTGGCTCAGTTGGTTAAACATGTGACTCTTGATTTTGGCTCAGGTCATGTTCTCACGATTGTGAGATCTTGCTCCATGTTGGGATCCGCACTGAGCAAGGAGTCTGCTTAAGATTCTCTCTCTCTCTCTACTTCTTTTTTAAATTTTTTTTTAATGTTTATTTTTGAGAGAGAGAGACAGAGTGTAAGCAGGGGAAGGGCAGAGAGAGAGGGAGACACAGAATCTGAAGCAGGCTCCAGACTCCGAGCTTCCAGCACAGAGCCCGATGCAGGGCTTGAACCCACAAACTGAGAGATCAGTTTGTGATCTGATCCTGAGCCGAAGTCAGATGTGTAACTGACTGAGCCACCTAGGCACTCGCTCTCTCTCTATTTCTGCTCCTCTCCCAAGCTTGTATTCTCTCTTTCTCTAACATAAAAATAAAGTAAAATTTAAAAATTTTAAAAAGAGTTTTTGGGGCACCTGGGCAGCTCAGTCAGTTCAGCAGCCAACTCTGGAATTTGGCTCAGGTCGTGAGCCCAGGGTCATGGGATTGAGCCCTGCATCAGGCTCTGCACTGAGCATGGAGCCTGCTTGGGATTCTCTTTCCCTCTCTCTCTCTCTCTTCCTCTTCCCCACTTATAAGAGCACTCTCTCTCTTTAAAATAAAATAAAAAGTAAAAATAAATAAAAAATAAAAAGACTTCTTAGTAGAGAAACAGTAAGATAAACGTATAGCAAACATAGTACACAACAAACAACTTTCTGCCTCAGCTGTACAATCTAAAAGTTAAAGGTTCCAGATCTGCAATCCTGAACTGAGAATGTATAGCATTTGGAGGTAATTTCTGGCACATTTTTTTCCCCTCTTCTTCTACAGAGAAATACTTCTCAGTTGAGTGCAGTGAAGCTTTGTATAAAACTCATGGTTTTGTGGAGCTTCAATTTTGTCCAAACCTCCACTTTCTTCAATCATTATGCTAAGTTTCTCAGTTTCACCTAGTTTCTTAGCAGCCTGAAAGATATTTGAAATAGCGTTCAGAATAACCCCAGCATCTTCCACAGTTAAGAGGTTCATCAGTGGTTCTATTATACCACAATGAATAAGATTTATAATCTATTCAACTGGCCCACCAGTTGAATAGTTGGTCACAGCCCATACAGCTTCCTTTTGTGTTTTAAAGTTTTCCTTAGAATGCCAGTGAGAAATGGGATTAACCCATGATTCGCAACTTGCTGTGTCTGGTGCCGGCAACCAGCTGTGATGTTTCACACTGTCCACACTGCTTCCTTCTGAGTATTAGTTTGGGGCTGGGGAAGATGGCAAGTGCTCCCACTTCTATTACAACATGAGTCGGTTCATCTGTCCCAGTGACAATACTTCCTATGGCTCTTAGCACAGAAGTCACAATTGACAATTTAGGAGCTCTTAGAAGCATTACAAGTTGGGGCACAACTCCCCTTTCAACAACCACTTTTATCTGCTCATTTGGACCACCAGTCTGGTAAGAAATGGTCCAGCAGGTATCTGCCAATACTTCTGGATCACCATAATGCAGAAGAACTAAAATAGGAAGAAGTTGTTTAACAGCATCTACAGGAGTACAGGATCCTTTCTGTAACAAAAATTTGGAAGCGTCCAGATAAGATTACCTAAGTAACCACATGCTACAGACGACATATCAGAAACTGCAAGAAGGGCCAACAGTGGGTCAAATGTACCATACTTGAAAACCAAATCTCAGAAAACTGAACTATCGCGTACAATGTTTCCTAGAGCTCATACGGCTTGTTCACTGATGCGAGCATGGGAAGATGTCAATGGAGAAATGAATGCTGGGACAGCACCTCTATCTACCACAGCCTTGGTCTGTTCTGATATTCTAGAAGCAATGTTAGTGAGAGCTCAAGCAGATTCAACTGAATGGGATTACAAACAATTCTGTCCAAAAAGGACACAAATTTTGGAATGAAACCAAGCCAGATGATGTTCTCTATGGGGGCTGCTTTTCCCCAGAAAGCAGTTTCTTAGCAGCTTGAGTAGCCTGGAGGTGGCTTTCCAAATTGTTGCTATTTATGCTTTTGACAATGCTGTTAACAGATCAACTTACACTGCCCTGGTTGTTGTGGAGAAGTAGATTTATTAGGAAATTAGCTTACGTTTCTCCTTTTCAGCATCCAGTCTTCCTTCTTAGCTTTCCTCAGGTCCATATTAACTTCTACTTGACACCACCTCATTTTTATACTGTCTTTCCCCTTGTTCTTGAATCTGTTAAGGTGGGCAGCTGGTGAACTGCAGTGTCATTGGAAGACTGGGTTGTGACACAGAGGGAGAAAGCTACAAAGGCCAACTCAGGCTTCCACAGAAAGCACAGGCTATGGGTTGGCTGCCCTCAAAAACATCCACCACAGCTCAGCCCAAGACAGTGTCCATGGTTTATATTTTTACAAGTTCATTTTAGGGGTGCCGGGGTGGCTCAGTTGGTTAAATGTCATACGCTTGATTTTGGCTCAGGTCATGATCTCACAGTCGTGAGATGAAGCCCCACTTCGGGCTCCATGCTGAGTGTGGAGCCTGCTTGTTTGGGATTCTCTCTCTCCCTCTCTTTCTCTGCTCCTCCCTTGCTCATGCTATCATAAAATAAACTTTTTTTTTAAAGTTCATTTTAGTTCCTTATGGAAAGAGGATTAGAGACCTGCATTAATCTCCTAACTGTAATTCAAGCAGGAGAGGAAGGCAGCTTGGATAAGAATGATGCAGGAGAGGGAGAGAGGGCAGATTTGAGACATATTTTGGAGATAAACTGGCTATTAGCTACTACTAGAGAGAGATCCACTTGCTAGGGTAGAAGATAATGGGCATAATAAATTGGGGTGAGAAAAAACAATTAAGAATTCCATATCTGATTTAAGTTAAAAAAATTTTTTTTTCAATGTTTATTCATTTTTGAGAGAAAAAGAGAGACAGAGTGCAAGCAGGGGAGAGGCAGAGAGAGAGCGAGACACAGAATCTGAAGCAGGCTCCAGGCTCTGAGCTGTCCACACAGAGCCTGACACAGGGCTTGAACTCACAAGCTGTGAGATCATGACCTGAGCCAAAGTCAGACCATTAACCAACTGAGCCACCCAGGTGCCCCTGATTTGTTAAGTTTGACATGCCAATGATAATTCTAAGTAGATAGGTCTAATAAAAAATCAGGTACGTGTGGTCTGAAGCTCACAAAAGCAATCTAGATTAGAGATAAAAGATCTGTTTGCGGGGTGCCTGGGTGCTCAGTCAGTTGAGCATCAGACTCAATTTCAGCTCAGATCATGATCCCAAGGTCATGGGATTGAGCCCCACATCAGGCTCTGTGCTGACTGTGGAGCCTGCTTAAGATTTGCTCTCTCTCTTCCTCTGCCCCTCTCCCCAACTCACGCTCTCTCATAAATAAATACATAAATACATACATACATACATACATACATGAATTTTTTAGATAAAAAAGATTCATTTGCAATTGTCATCAACTTATCTGAGCTTTCATGTCCTCCTCTAAAGCAATCCCACTTTTTAGAAGAGGAAATTGAAGACTCTTAAACAGAAGGGAAACAAAAGTTATCTATTGTTACCACCACCTAGAGACCATCATTACTTAATTTTTGGTGTATTTCCTCCTAGCACTATGTAGTTTTTTATGTAGTTTGTTCTTTTTTTTTTTTTTTTTTTTTTAAGTAATCTCTGTGCCCAACACGGGGCTCAAACTCACAACCGTGAGATCAAGAGTCCCACGCTCTACTGACTGAGCCAGCCAGTCGCCCCAATTTGGTCTCTTTACATTTGTAATCATGAACCTTCTTCGCGCCCCATTAGAAACCCTTCTTAATATCTGTTTTATTGGCTGCATATTTCCTCAAAGACATATGTGTCAGAGTTAACTTCTACTTCTTTTCATAGGACACATAGATTGTTTCACAAGAATAGTTCAAAGTTGATTTCCTATATGAAAACATTTGGCCAACGTATTCCTTGGATGTGCACACTCTAAGTGTGCAATCCAGAGTAACTTCTGCAGCACAACCAGACCTGTTCACATTGATAAAACGTTTTACAATTTAACAAAGCAGTCACATCTATTCTCATTTGATGCTCAGAAAAATCCTATGAAGAAGGTATGAGTGGACCTTCTTACTCTAATTTTGTCAACAAAGAAATTGCTACTCAGAGAAAGAAAATGCCTTGCCAGATGCTACACTGTCTAAAAGTGGGTTCTTTGGCCTCCCACTCTTTTCCTTGCCCCAAGCTATCCTTGGTAAAAGAGTTATTAACCTGTCTGTGTCAAGAAAGGACACGGGGTGATTTTTTAGCAAAAAGCAAAAGCAAAGCAAAAAGCAAAAAGCAAAAGCAAAAAGACTGGAAAATTCTTTGGCTCAGAACTAGGCAGGGGGAGTCAACAGTTTTGGCTTTTAAACATGGCAGGGCCCAAGGTCTGCTAAACAGCAATCCAAAATGGCTTGAGTAGCAAAGATCAGCTAACAGGATCTTCCATGACCACTTTGGTTTGAACATCCAGAGAAATTTAACAGGATTAAGTACTGATCTCTAAACACTCTGTGTTCTTTCACACCCACATACCTTCTCTTTGCCTGAGATAACTCTTATTACCACCTCCACCAAACAAACCACACTCTGTCCTTCAAGGACCAGTTTGAATGCTGCCTCTTCTGCGACAGCACCCCCTGTGTCAACACTGAACACACACTCCCAGCACTGACCCTCTATAGTATTTTACATATCTCTCTGAAGATGCTTCTCAAGCTCTCCCAGGTGTAACAGGTATTAGAGTCCTCCTTCCCTCCCTCTACTGGTCCATACTTAATTCATTCTCTCACTAAAGACAGTAAAAGTGTGCTCAATAAAGTAACATCTAAAAGAAAAAAATGTCAATATACAATCATTAATCACATCAATTTGTCTAATAAGAGAACAATTTGAGGGCCTCTTTTGTTTTCTCTAATAAGAAATTCAAAGTCCTTGTGAAAAATATAGTAAAAAACGGTTTTAAAAAGATTACTTAACATTAAAGGGGGTGGGGGAAAATGCCTGGCTGGCTCAGTTGGTAGAGCATGTAACCCTTAATCTCAGGGTTTTGAGTTTGAGCCTCATGTTGGGTGCGGAGATTACTTAAATCGGGTGAACGTCCAACCTCAGCTCAGGTCATGATCTTGCAGTTTGTGAGTTTGAGCCCCACATCAAGCTTGCTGCTATCAGCCTGTCAGCACAGAACCCCCTTCGGATCCTCTGTCTCCCTCTCTCTGTTCCTCCCCCATTTGCACTCTCTCAAAAATAAATAAACATTAAAAAAAGAAACATTATTTTTTAATGGGCTAATTAACATTCCATCCAATGGAGGTAACATTATTTATTTAACTAAGCTGCTACTGTTGGCACACAGGTTTTAGGGGTTTTTTTTTTAATCATTATTTTAATGAAATTGTGTATTACCTGTAAACTGTAAGTTAATGAAAATAAAATTTTGCCAGATAAATAATACTAGGGTATCTTTTCACATAACTTTTACTTGCATTTCCAGTTATTTCCTTAGGAAGGACACTAGGAGAATTATTAGGTCAAAAAAATGCCTCTCTGCTCCATCAAGGGAAGCTGATATTCCTGCTGATGCTAAACTTTCTTCAAAATAGTGACTACCACAGGCCCCACGTCCCATGTGAAAGCAGAAATAGTTCACACAACTCCAGAGAATTAAAAAGACACCCTCTTCATCAAACTTTCACTGAATATCTTTCTAACCAGGCTTGGCTGGGCCCTGGGAACAAGAGATCAATGAATCATACAATCCTCAAAAAAACAGTTGCCTGTCAAAGGTCATATTCTCTATTTGTGGTGTTTTTAAAATATGCCCATAAATTCTTTGCTATTCTTTCCTTCAAAAGCCTGGATGTTAGTTCTCTCCTATTAGTGTGGACTGGACTGATTCACTTCTAACAAACAGAATGTGATAGAAATGAAAAACATGTGACCTCCAAGGGTAGATCATAAAAGACACCGTGTCTTCTGAAGATGCTTCTCAAGCTCTCCCAGGTGTAACAGGTATTAGAGTCCTTCTTCCCTCCCTCTACTGGTCCATACTTAATTCATTCTCTCACTAAAGACAGTAAAAGTGTGCTCAATAAAGTAACATCCCACTCTCTTTTGGATCACTCACTATGGAGGAAAGCAAGATGCCATGTCAAAATGACACATAAGCAGCCCACAGACAGATCCCTGTCACAAAAAATGGAGGTCTCCTGATAAGAGCGAGAAAGGAACAGAAGGCTTTCCTAAGAGCCATGTGAGTGAGCCATCTTAGAACTGAAAACTCTAGCTCCAGTCAAGCCTTCAAATGACTCTAGCCCCAACTCCCTGGCTAATGTCTTAACTGCAACCTCATTAGAGATCCTGGGGCATATAGCTAAGCAGATCCCAAATTCCTGACCTATAGAAACCATGTGAAATAATAACTTTGTTGGAATAATTTCTTATTTAGCAGTAGATGATTTAAACACTACTCACTACTATAGTGATAACTGCAATTAGGGAATGAGGAGAAAAGACAGATGGCAGAGAATTAATAATTGGTCCCTTCCTCTGTGGCAGGCACATGCTGATGTCTTTACCTGCATTATCTTATTATACTTATTTAATATTACTTAATAGCAAGTACTATTTTTTCTCCATTTTACAGGTGATATAACTGAGGCAGAGTTAGAGTGAATGGGCCAAGGTCCCACTTCTTGCTAATAATATTTCCTAAGGTCTGCCTAACTTGAAAGGCTATGTTCTTCCACCTTGAACTCTCTCCAAATCTTCCCACAATGTGCTTGCCCACAGCCTGGCCAGTGAGGACCCTGAGGTCCTGAGCATGAGGCTCAGGATGTCATGCCAGTACTACCATCAATGACAATGACCAAAGAAAGTAGGCACCACCTTACCTTTTCCGGTCACATAATAAGCCCCCAGTTTATAGCAGCTATCACTGTGTTTGTTCTCTTCACAGTTGAACTTCAATACCTTGGCAGCCTCCTCAAAATTCTTCTGGATCCCTTCCAAATAGTCCACCAACCGATAGCATCCTGTGAGGAGAAGGCAAGAGCTGTTCTTCATGTCAGGGGTTGCTGCTCAGCAGTGGGGAGGGCTGAGGTGTGGCAGGCCAGAATGTGTCTTTTATTGAGGACCAGCTTCTTTCTGTCCTCCTGAGGTGTAGCAAGGTGACCTCACCACAAAGAATGCAGGTGGTGCTCAGCCATTCCTACAATTGGCATTGTCTGTCCTTAGCCAGGGCTGAGCCATGTACAGTCTGGGGAGACAGTGGCCACTATTCTGGCTCCACCAGTCACCAGCCATTCTGGTGGAGCCCTTCTGCTCCCTGTTAGCCAGGGCCAAAGATCCACTGCCTTTCATGACTGAAACTTTGCTACCTTTGGAACTTCCCAGGAAGTTCAGCAATAAAACACCGAAAACCAAAAGGGTCCGTGGGCTAGTCTTTGTAGTAGCAAGAAAGTGGTGTTTCCCTGACTATATTCCTCAGCCAGGCTGAGAATGAGAAGCCCAAAGACTGAGTAGAAATGGTAGCTACTAAAGAAGTTGGAAACAGACTCTCCCTTTTTAGCAGTCTCTAATCCCAGTGAGTATCTTCTTAACATCTCTCCCCCCGTCCCTTCTTCATTCCAAATGACACTCATGTCATTAATTTTCCTTCAACAAATATTTGAGCTTCTATGTGCGACCATGTACCACACACTGTTATAGATGGTGGGCATACAGTCACTTCCCCTCCTAAAAATTACATTCTAGAGGAGGGAAAAAAATAAGTAGATAGGTGAGCCAGATGCATTTATATTTTTTAAGACACATTTAAACAGTAACAAATGTTATGTGATTGAAATAAAACAGGGTAAGATAGTTTGTTGTGCAAACTGCCGGAATAGTTACGAGACTGGGCAATCGGGGAGGACCTAGTAAGGACTTTAATGTCTGAGCTGAAATGTGAATAACAAGAATGAACTAATGATTTAAAGACAATAAAACAGGAAGGGGGCAGAAAGTCCCAGGCACAAGAAACAATAAATTAAAAGACCCCAAAGAGGGAATAAGCTTGGTACAAATAAGGTATTATGTGGCTGGATCGAGGAGAAAAGGGGTAGGAAATGAAGAGAGAAAGAGGGGGACGAGATAACAGGGCATTGTGGAACACAGGAAGGAGTTAGGATTTTATTCCAGGTCAATGGCAAATCACTGGAGGGTTTTAAGAAGGGTAGTGATAGAGGCCCCTGGGTGGCTCAAGTCGGTTGAATGTCCAACTTCGGCTCAGGTCACAATCTCACAGTTCATGGGTTCGAGCCCCACGTCAGGCTCTGTACTGACAGCTCAGAGCCTGGAGCCTGCTATGGATTCTGTCTCCCTCACTCTCTGCCCCTCCCCTACTTGCGCACGTGCGCACTCTCTCTCTCAAAAATAAATGGATATTAAAAAAAAAATTAAGAAGAGTAGTGATATGATTCAATTTGCATTTTTAAAAGGTTATTCCAGGGGGCACCTGGGTGGCTCAGTCAGTTAAGCATCCGACTTCAGCTTGGGTCATGATCTCATGGTTCGTGAGTTCAAGCCCAGCATCAGACTTGGCGCTGACAGCTGGGAGCCTTGGGCCCTGTTTCCATTCTGTGTCTCCCTCTGTCTCTGCCCCTCCCCCTGCTCATGCTCTGTCTCTCTCTCAAAAATAAGTAAATATAAATAAATAAATAAATAAATGTCATTCCAGTATATGTTTGTATATGCCCAGATGAATATAGAAGAACAAGATGCATGAGGGGGTATACTCCAGTAATGGTGACAACCAACATGTTGTTTTGTTACTTAAAAATCTAATAAGACAGCATTTACTAGAACAAAATGAAATTTTAACTATCAGTTTGAAGGTAGATAACAGATTTTAAGGGAATGAGCATGCAAACAGAGAGGTTAGAAGGCTATTTTAGTTATCCTGGTAAGAGATCATGATGACTTCAAAAGACAGTAGGTATAGTCACTATTGCCTCCTCTCAGGCTCTATGTCTAAAGTTCTGCAGCCAGTCCTTGTATGCCCACCCTTCCCCATTCCAATGCTTAGTATACTCTCCAGAGTACATTACCATGAACTCTCTCCTCAAAAACATGTATGGCTCTTCACTGCCTACAGAATAGTCTAAATGCCTTACCCTGGCATTCAAGGCCTGACACACCTCACTCTTCAATCTTATTTAACTACACTACAGTCTCGCTTCAACCTTCCAGAAGACAGCATTCTATTCTCCCACCATCTCCTCCATTATCAACAGTTGCCTGCTCCTCCTGACCTCCCCCCAGAAGTCTTTCCCGACAATCCTGCTCCTCAGTGACTCCAACTCCTCTTAGGACACAGGTGAGCCCTCAAAGAACCACCCTGGGTTCTTATTAAGCCATCATACTGCAGAGCAACTCTGGTTAGTTGGTTAGCTTCAAGAAATAGCTATATCATATTCTGGAAACCAGATTGCAAGCTATTAGAAGATAAGACTAGTGGGGTGCCTGGATGGCTCAGTCGGTTAAGCATCCGACTTCAGCTCAGGTCATGATCTTGCGGTTTATGAGTGTGAGCTCCAGGTTGGGCTCTGGGCTGACAGCTCAGAGCCTGGAGCCTGCTTCAGATTCTGTGTCTCCCTCTCTCTCTGCCCCTTCCCTGCTTGTACTCTGTCTCTGTCTCTCTCTCTCTCAAAAATAAACATGTAAAAATATAAAAAAAAAAAAAAAAAAGAAGGTAAGACTAGTGTCATTTTTCCCCCCTTTCTAAACCACTCACCTGGTGGGCGAGCCCACACCAGGCTGCTCTGGGTGACCTCTTTTGGATACCAATATCCACCCACACACTCAAGTCAACTCAATGTTCCCAGAACACAAGGGGCACATTCATGCCTCAGGGCCTTTTCTTCACTAGATGTTACCTCTGCCTAGCATTGATCTCACAGACCTTCAAGGCTTAGTTCAAATATAACTTTCTCAATGACTACCTTTGACCCTTAATTCAAAATTGCCCTCCTCAACTCCCTATACGTCAGCCCTTTTTTCCCATTGCACTAATGACTAGATTCTAACACACGATTTCATGTATATCCTTACGTTTATTGTCCAATTCCCTCCACTAGAATGTAAGCTCCAGAAGGACAGGGAATTTTATCTGTTCATTGATGTATCCCCATCGCTCTACCCCCAGCACCCAAGCACTTCTCTTCGTACCCGCCCCGGCCTCCAGGCTCTGTCCCTCCTAGTATGCCGCCGCTGCAATCCCCGCAGGTCCTCGAGAAACCCAACCTGTTCCTCTCCAACACACACAACGTCGTTATCGTCCCATTGCGTCCCAACGAGTCCCCGGCCGGAGACCCCTTCCAGACCTCTTCCAGAGGTTGCTAGTGACCCGTCTAGCCCCCTCCCCTCCCCCATGCGTCCCCACGTGTCCCCAGGCTGCGCCGGAGGCGCTCACCGTTCGGGTCCTTCTCGCGGTAGCACTGGTAGTTGCACTCCACCTCCATGTTTTCCAGAAAGGACTTCACCTGCTCCTCGTCCTGGAAGTCCACCAAGCCCGCCATGGCCCCTGCTCGCTCAGCCGCCTTTAGCCGGCCGCTCCTCCCCTGGTGGTTCTGCACACCCGCCCCGCGGTCACGTGAGCCAGCGGAGGGGCGGGGCCTGGGGGCGGGCAGCGGAGGTCTGCGCTCACCCGTATCCCGGAAGGGGGGGCGCAGTGAACCTAAATCCTTGAGCTATTGAGGCCTCAAGCTGTTTGGCTGACACGTCTCTTGCTATGTTCACTCCTTTCCTAAAACTGGTGACGATCTTTGTGCAACACTTTTTTCTGAGCCGGCTTTGTGCCCTAATGATTTTCTGCCTGCAGTTATTTATTTCTTCATTCATTCATTCGTTTGTTCGGGGATCTCCAAGTGCCTACTGTGTGCCTCACCCAGGGCTTGGTTCCAGTAATACAACAGCTAGGAAGTATGGTCCCTGCCTTTAAAGAGCTTCCAGTTTAGTGGGAAGACATTTGTTGATTCTGTTCAGCAAGCATTCTGAGCATCTACTATGTGTTAGGTATAGCTGCACAAACCAATATTCGTAAGTCTGTGCCATGACGTCTGGTTCATCTGTATGTTCCTCCCAGACCTATCCCCCACCTTCCACCCTCAAGCTGAATGACCTAAGAAATGAATGGCAATGGGAGATGATTACTGGAACACAGTGGCTACAGAGGTTGTAGTAATAATTCTGTTATAATAGCTACTGTTTAAACAGTGTTGAACTTTGTTCCAGATTCTATTCTAAGAGATTTTATACATGTTTTCATTTAGTTCTCACTATGACCCTCATTGTGACACTATGGGGTTGGTATTATTATCCCCATTCTGCATATGAGGAAACTGAGCTCCAGAGAAATAACTTGTCCAAGATCATACAAGAAGTGAGAGAATAGTGGCATGATAAATACTTTTTTAAATAAAAGTGCATGTGGTACAAGAGGAACATATGAAGGAGATCGGGCAGAGGAGAGAAACTTCACCTGGCTTTTGCTTTGTTCTCTTGCACAGAATCATCAGTTCCATAAAGCCTAGACTGCAAGCTCTCCAAAGACAGTCAGATCCAGTTCATCTTTAAGTCCCAGACAGCCCTATTCTAGAGTCCTCAGTGGTACTCAATCTTTGGTTTCTCATCACCTACAGGAATGCTTCCCCAATAACTCCTCTATTAACCTATCCCGAAAGACATCAGAGAGTGGACTACTTCCAACCACTCCGTTATCAGGGAGCAGCTTCCTATAACTGGGAAATGTTTCTGAAGTCCCAATTTTATTTTAGTTTAGTTCTTTAAAAAATTTTAAATGTTTATTTTTGAGAGACAGAGAGCACAAGGGAGGGGGGAGGGCAGAGAGAGAGGGAGATACAGAATCCAAAGCAGGTTCCAGGCTCTGAGCTGTCAGCACACAGCCCGACAGGGAATCATGACCTGAGCCAGAAGTCAGACGCTTAACTGACTGAGCTACTCAGGCACCCCCAACCCCAATTTATTTTTAAAATTCTTATGATTTCACATTAAGTTCCATAATAATATATCTTTTATAGGAAAATACAAGATTGTCTTTTCCCAAGCCCTTCAGTAAAATTGACATTCCAAGTGATATGCCACATTTTTGTGTGGTTTCTTATATGCCTGATCACCTTGGGAGACCCCTCAGTACACATACACCTAGAAGGGAAACCCTAACCTTTGATTTTGAGCCCACCTTCCTTAGCCTGGCCTTTAAGGCCCTGGTACAATGTGATTCTAGCTTCATATCATACCTCTCTTTCCTCATACCCCACTCAACCTTCTGATCTCTGAATACGTCCCAGGTTTGTGTCCCTGTTTACTGCTGCTCTTAAGGCCTTAACCCCCCTTCTCTGCCCAAATCAGAGGAGAGAAGTCTTCCCTGTAGTCTTCCCAGGTGCAACAGCCACTTGTCTCCCAAAGTAAATTTAAATGCGCCCATTCCAGTGTTCCACACCACTTTTTATTCTCGTATAATATAGTAGGAAAAGACTAACTTTGGAGGACAGATTTTTTTTTTTTTTTTTGAGGACTGATCTTAATCAGAATCTATGCCCCATGTTTACTAAGTAGTTACCTTCAACCAATCACATTTATGAGCTTGATTCCTCTTCTGTAAATTAAAATCCTTTGTGGCTGTTGGTAGGACTAAAAGTTCATGTATACAGAATGCTTAGCAGAGTGCCTGGCTCAGAGTCATTCCTGTTCCAGAAACGTTTCTTGTTATGCCCATAATGGCATGAAAGTCTGTGTCCCCCATGACACTGTGAGCTTTTTGTCCCTTGTGCCAGTCATAGGGTCAAGAACAAAGAAAGGCTTGGTGAAGATGATGTAGATAGCTAAGGTCAGGAACAGGCCACAAATGATACTTTTCCCTTAATCATTTGCTGAACTACATTAAAAAGAGCCCACCTGGGCAGTAGAGGGTGATAGAGAGTTGGGGAAAAGATGGAAGACAGGCTGGGCCAAGTATGAAGTTACACCTTTAAAAGAAAATTTAGTGTCATCAAAAAGGTAGCCAGTTTCTTTTTTAGTCTTTTCCTTATCTCTGTAGATTTATTCCTCCTTATTCTTATAAATGTTCACATTTACTTTTTTTTTTTAATTTTTTTTAATGTTTATTTTTATTCTTGAGACACAGAGAGAGAGCATGAACAGGGGAGGGTCAGAGAGAGAGACACACACACAGAATCTGAAGCAGGCTCCAGGCTCTGAGCTGTCAGCACAGAGCCCGACGTGGGGCTCGAACTCACGGACTGTGAGATCATGACCCGAGCCGAAGTCGGACGCCTAACCGACTGAGCCACCCAGGTGCCCCATTACTTTTTAAACTTATTTAATTACTCAAGTAATACATGAATATATGCTTCTTGTAAATTAATCTCATGTTTTTTACCTAACATCCCTTTTTGTTAAGCAGAATACAGCTTGTAGACACCGTTTAGAGTGTTGCTGAAGCTGAAGGTCAGAGAAGTTAAGCGATTTACTCTAAAACACGTAGTGAGACGATGAAGGAGAAACCAGCCTTCTTAGAATCCTAGAGTTCACAATAACCATCCCAAATCCTGGAGGGAAGAATTGAAGAATATTATAGCACTCAACTCCTGACTCTAGACTTAGATTCAACTAATATTAATTGATCACTAATTATGAGTTTAGTACTTTAGATCCATTATCTCATTTATTCTTCATTCACTCAACAAACATTCCCTGGATGCTTGCAAATGGCTAGGGCTTAAGGGATGCAAAATTGAAAAATGCAAGCTTTCAACAAGAGCATGCAACTCTTGAAAGAGGAAAAGCACTGGTCAATAAACATATGATGAGATGCTCCTCCAAATGATCAAAGGAAGGCAAACTAAGAACATTATGATACCATTTTCATCTCTCAGATCAACAAAGGTTGGCATCTTGTGTTTGTTAGAATGCTGAGAAATGGGCATTCCCATACACTATTGGTGGGAATGTAAATTGATGTCTTCTCTTTGGAGAGCAATTCAGTAACATTTATTAACATTTAAATGTGCTTATATATATTTTAGGGGTGGGAGAAAAAATTGCAAACCACCTATCCCACAATGGACTCGGATCCTAAACATGCAGAGAATTCGTACAACTCAACAATAAGAAGACATTTTATTTTATTTTATTTTATTTTATTTTATTTTAAATTTTTTAAGTTTATTTATTTTGAGAGAGACAGAGTAAGTGGGGGAGGAGTAGAGAGGGAGATAGAGAAGCTCAAGTAGGCTCTGTGCTGCCAGTGCAGAGGCCGATGCAGGGCTTGAACCCACGAAACCATGAGATCACGACCTGAGCTGAAACCAAGACCACCCATGTGCCCCAGAAAACATTTATAGACAAAATATTTGAGTAGATGTTTCACCAAAGACATATGGAGAGGCAACAAGCACACAAAAAGACATCCAACAAAGGGGCGCCTGGGTAGCTCAGTTACTTGGGTGTCTGACTCTTGATTTCAGCTCAGTTCATGATCCTGGGGTTGTGGGATTGAGCCCTGCATCATGTTCCATGCTGGGCATGAAGACTGCTTGAGATTCTCTCTCTCTCTCTCTCTCTCTCTCTCTCTCTCCCTCTGCCCCTCTCCCCAGCTCATGCACATGCTGTCTCTGTCTCTAAAAGAAAAAGAAGGAAAGAAAAGAAAAAAAAAAAAAGAAAGACACCCAGCATGGAGAAGTGCAAAAAAAAAATCTGCACTGAGATATCACTATACAACTACTAGAATGGCAATAATCAACAAGACAAACAATACCAAGTATTGATGAGAATATAAAAAAAACTAGAACTCTTATGTACATTTCTGATTGGAATGCAATATGCGGTAGCCAGTTTATATTTAAAATTTTTTTTTTTACATTTTCTAAAGTTTATTTATTTTGAGAGAAAGAGAGCATGCATGTGTGAGCAGGGAGAGGCAGAGAGAGAAGGAGAGAGAAAATCCCAAGCAGGCTCCACGCTGACATGGGGCTCGATCCCATGAACCATGAGATCATGACCTGAGCTGATATCAAGAGTCAGATGCTAAACTTACTGAAGCACCCAGGTGCCCCACCACTTCACATTTTTCATGTTTTTGTTTGCTTGCTTAAATTTTATTTTATTGTGGTAAAAACACTTAATATGAGATCTACGCTCTTAATAAATTTTTAAATGCACAATATATTATTGTTGGCTGCAGGTTCAGTGTATAGTATTGTACAACAGATTTCTATAGCTTATTCATCTTTCTTAACTGAAACTGTATGCCCTTGATTAGTAATTCCCCATTTCCCCAGCTGCTGGCAACCACCATTCCACAATGTGAGTCTAAGAATTTGACTGCTTTAGATCCCTCATGTAAGTGAATTGTGCAGTATTTGTCTTTCTGTGACTGGCTCATTTCACTTAGCATAATGTCCTCAAGTTTTATCCATGTTGTAGCATATTGCAGAATTTCCTTCTTTTTAATTTTTTTTAATATTTGTTTATTTTTGAGAGAGAGACAGAAAATGAGCTGGGGAAAGGGCAGAGAGAGAGTGAGAATCCCAAGCAGGCTCCAGGCTCTGAGTGGTCAGCACAGAGCCTGATGCAGAATTTGAACCCACCAACCGTGGGATAATGACCTGAGCTGAAGTCAGACTCGTAACCAACTGAGCCACCTAGGCACCCCTCCTTCTTTTTAAAGGCTGAATAGTATTTCATTGTATGTATCGTCTACATTTTGTTTATCTGTCTGCCTGTCAAGGACATTTAGGTTGTTTCCACATCTTGGTTACTGTGAACAGTGCTGCAATGAACATGGGTATGCTAATATCTCTTCAAGATGTTGATTTCAATTCTTTTGGATAAATAGCCAGAAGTGAGATTGCTGGGTCATAGTATAATTTCATTTTTAATTTTTTGAAGAACCTCCATATTCTTTTCCACAGTGGCTGCCCCATTTTGCTTTCCTACCAACAGAGTGCAAGTGTTCCAATTTCTTTTTTTTTTAAGTTTTTATTTAAATTCCAGTTAGTTAACTCACAGTGTAATAATAGTTTCAGTTGTACAATTTAGTGATTCAACACTTCCTTACAACACCAGGTGCTCATCACAACAAGCATCCTCCTTAATCCCCATCATCTATTTAGCCCATCCTCCCTCCCCCCTCCCATTTGGTAACCATCATTTTTTTCTCTATGGTTAAGAGTCTGTTTCTTGGTTTGCCTATCTCTCTCTCTCTTTGGCTTCCATTTTCTCTCTATCCTTGACAATACTTCTTCCTCTTCTTCTTTTTCCTCTTCTTCTTTTTCTTCTTCTTATTCTTTTTTTTTTCTTTTATTTTTTTGCATGTAAGCTTCACACCCAGTGTGGAGTCCAATGTGGGGCTTGAACTCACGCCCTTGAGATCAAGACCTGAGCTGAGATCAAGAGTTGGATGCTTAACTGACTGAACCACCCAGGCACGCCTCAACAAAACTTCTTGTCTTGTTTTGTTTTAAAATTTTTTTTAATGTTTATTTTTTATTTTTGAGAGAGAGAGAGAGAGAAAGGGAGAGAGAGACAGCGTGTGAACAGGGGAGGGGCAGAGAGAGAGAAGGGGACACAGAATCCAAGAGCCTGTTCTGAGTGGTCAGCACAGAGCCCAACGCGGGGCTCAAACTCACAAACCATAAGATCATGACCTAAGCCGAAGTTAGACACTCAACCACCTGAGCCACCCAGTACCCATTAAGCATTTTTTTTTTTGAGAGAGAGAGAGAGAGAGGAAGAGGGCACAAGTGACTGAGAGGCAGAAAGAGAGAGAGAGAAAAGTGGAGATCACCTGGGGCTCATGTTTTTACCTGAAGTGGGTCTGAGCTCACCCAATGTGGGACTCGAACTCAGGAACCATGAGATTATGACCTGTGCTGAAGTCAGATGCTTAACAACCAAGCCACCCAAGCGCCCCTCTTGTTGTCGTGTTTTTTTTACATTTTTTAATGTTTTTTTATTTTTGAGAGAGAGAGAGAGAGGAAGCACACGTGCACAAGTGTGTGCGCGCACAAGTGTGTGCGCGCACATGCACACAAATGGGGGAGGGGCAGAGAGAGAGAGGGAGACCCAGAATCCGAAGCAGGCTCTAAGCTCCCCCGAGCTGTCAGCACAGAGCCTAACGCGGGGCTAACCTGAGCCAAAGTCAGACGCTCAACCAACTGAGCCACACAGGCCCCCCCCACCTTGTTTTTTTGATAATAGCCATCCTGGCCAGGATAAGGCAATATTCATTATGGTTCTGATTTACATTTTCCTGATGTTTAGTGTCTTTGAGCATCTTTTCTTATACCTATCAGCCATTTGTACATCTTTGGAGAAATGTCCTCTTGAATCCCTACCTCATTTTTAAATCAGGCTATCAGTTTTCTGCTGTTGAGTTGTAGGAGTTTCCCATATATCCTGGTGATTAACCCCTTATCGAATATCTGGTTTGCAAACATTCCCTCCCACAAACTTTTCATTCTGCTGATTATTTTCTTTGCAGTGCACTTTTTAAAAATATTATTTATTTTTAGTAATCTCTATGCCCAGTATGGGGGTGGAACTCATGACTCCAAAACCAAGAGTTGCATGCTCTATTGACTGAGTCAGCCAGGCACCCCAGTGCAGAGAGTTTTTAGTTTGATATAATCCCACATGTTTATTTTTGTTTTTGTTGCCTGTGCTTCTGGTGTCATTAAAATTTATATTTTGACCTAGAAATTCAACTTCCAAGAATGTATCCTACAGAAACTCTTACATAAAAATAAATATTTGCTGCACTTTTTGTTGTCGTTGCTGGGGCTGTTGTTACAATAGAAATAAATATCGAAGAATAGGGGATTTGAATTCAATGTAGACATTAACAATAAGTAAGTCTATTCATACCAACATTGAAAGATGTTCAAATGCATTAAGTGAAAAACAGGGGCACCTGGGTGGTTCTGTTGGTTGAGTGTCCGACTTCAGCTCAGGTCATGATCTCACAGTTCATGGGTTCAAGCCCTGCATCAGGCTTTGTGCTGACAGCTCAGAGCCCTGCTTTGGATTCTGTGTCTCCCTCTCTCTCTGCCCTTCCTATGCTCATGTTCTCTCTCTCTCTCTCTCTCTCTCTCAAAAATAGATAACACATTTTTAAAAAGTGAAAAACAAAAAATTCTATGGTACAACAATTTTTTTTAATGTTTATTATTTTTGAGAGAGACAGAGAGAGACAGAGAGCAAGCAGGGGAGGGGCAGAGAGAGAGGGAGACACAATCTGAAGCAGGCTCCAGGCTCCGAGCTTCCAGCCCAGAGCCTGATGTGGGGCTCAAACTCACAGATGGCGAGATCAAGACCCAAGCTGAAGTCGGCCACCCAACCGACTGAGCCGCCCAGGCGCCCCTATAGCATAACAATTTTTTATTTAAAAAATAACCTTTTGGGGGGCGCCTGGGTTGTTCAGTTGGTTAAGAAACCAATTTGATTTTGGCTCAGGTCATGATCCCAGGATTCTGCGCTGAGTGTGAAGCCTGAGACTGAGATTCGCTGTCTCTCTTTCTCTCAAAAAAAAAAAAAAAAAAAAAAAAAAAATCTCAGGGCACCTGGGTGGCTCAGTCTGTTAAGCGCTGACTTAGGATCAGGTCTTGATCTCACAGGTCATGAGTTCGAGTCCCACCTCGGGCTCTGGGCTGACAGCTAGGAGGCTGGAGCCTGCTTCAGATTCTGTGTCTCCCTCTCTCTCTGTCCCTCCCCCACTTGCACTCTCTCTCTCAAAAATAAATTTAAAAATTTTAAAAATTAAAAAAAAAATCTAATAAAAAATAGCCTTTTTATGTTTATAGGGAAAAAGAAAAAAAGAAAAAAAACGAGGAAAAATACCCTGAACTGTTAATAGTTAACTATGAGCTGGAAAGGAGGAAAGGAATAGCGTACAGAGGACTTTCAGTGTTTGTATTCCATCTTTATTTTTATGATAATCATATATTATTTTTGTAAGCAGGCAAAATAATAAAAACATTTTTAAAGACATGATGTCTTCCCTAGACATGTTCACAGTCTTATGGGTCATTTCAGGATAGATATTAATATATCCATTTCATAAATGAGGTTCAGAGAAGTAAAGCGATTTCTTCAAGGTCACACAGCCCGCAACCCTTCCTCAAAGATGACGTATCTGAGAGCTGACAGGATTCGCCCAGGGCAGAAATGACCGGACCAATCACATTGGCTGTGAGGTCACTTTGAAGGGTTGGGATTGGTGCTTGTGACCAGCCGTCTGTCCACCACTGCAGGTACAGCTTCGGATGTCAGGAGGCTCCTGACGATTAGGCTTTCCGGGGTTAATCTAGGGCACCAGTTCTCTGTTCTCTGCAGGTCCCCTGTGGCCCCTTAGCACCGGGTGGGTTGGCCGTGGAGGCGCCCTGCCCTTCCGGCTGTGGCGGGTCAATCCCCCAAGCCCGTCCCTGCACAGCCTACAGCACTCCCTCCCTGAATCCTTCCCACCGAAATCAGGGAAACGCCATGACAGGTGCCAGCGCTGCTCAGACTCGCGTTTCAATAGTGGTGATTGCACATCACCTAGTCCCCGCCTGACCTGCCTGGCCTCGAGCCAGCGCAATGCAAGCAAGAACAGGATTCAATGCCACCTCTACTTCTCTGCCTGTCTTTGAGGAGCCCTGGCTGTGCTTCAAGCTGGGAAGTCTCCTGCTTTATACAGAAGGGGACTGGGAGCCAGAGAGAGGAAGGGGCTTGGCCCAGGGCACAGAGCAAGTTAATGTTCCTTCAGGGAAGCAAATTGGATGGTAACCTTTCCAACTTTATCTTCTCCTCCTCCTGACAAATATCCTCTCTCCTCTCTGCCTCTGGTTTCCTCTGTGTTTCTTGCCTATATATCATCATGTGAGGCAACAAGGTTTATTAAGAATGATAAGGACTTCGGGGGGCGCCTGGGTCGTTCAGTCAGTTAAGTGCCCGACTTCAGCTCAGGTCATGATCTCGAGGTCCGTGAGTTTGAGTCCTGTGTCAGGGTCTGTGCTGACAACTCAGAGCCTGGATTCTCTGTCTCCCTCTCTCTCTCTCTGCCCCTCCCCTGCTCATGCTCTGTCTCTGTCTCTCAAAAATAAATAAACATTAAAAAAAAAAAAAAAGAGTGATAAGGACTTTAGAATCACACTATCTTTGAATCCCACACTTGCTATGGGACCTTGGACAAATTGTGTTACTTTTCTAGCCTTATTTTCCTCATCTACTATTGGATATTAACCTCTACTCTATTTACCTGATATGAATAAATGAGAAATTGGTATAGAGCAGTGGTTTTCAAATGTGGTCCCTGAGCCAGCAGCACCAGAATCACCTGAGAATTTGTTAGAAATAAATATTCTCTGGCCTTACCCCAAATCTACTGAATCAGAAACTTTGGGGCCCAGCAATCTGTGTTTTAACAAACTCTTCAAGTGATAGCATGCTAAAGTTTGAGAACCACTGGCATACAATGAGTAAAACCACTGGGTTCAGGTCAGACAATTCTTTTTTTTTTTTTTTTTTTAATATTTTTTTCAACGTTTGTTTTATTTTTGGGACAGAGAGAGACAGAGCATGAACGGGGGAGGGGCAGAGAGAGAGGGAGACACAGAATCGGAAACAGGCTCCAGGCTCTGAGCCATCAGCCCAGAGCCTGACGCGGGGCTCGAACTCCCGGACCGCGAGATTGTGACCTGGCTGAAGTCGGACGCTTAACCGACTGCGCCACCCAGGCGCCCCAGGTCAGACAATTCTGAGTTCTTCTAAAAGTGTCTTAGTTCTGCCTTTTACTATCTGGGAGGCCTTAAGTAAAGCATTTTACTTACCTGTTCCTTAGCTTACTGATCTGTGAAATGGGACTAATGGTTGTATTCACATAACAGGGTTGTTTATTCATTCAACACAATTTTGAGTGCCATTATGTGACAATCACTTTTCTAGATTCTAAGGATACATCAGTAAACAAACAGACAAAAATCCCTGCCCTTATGGGGTATACATTCTAATGAGATTTTTGAGGATTAAGGTAATTATGATACTGGTGTATAAAGCTTAGTACAACACTGCACATATTAAGCACTCAGCGAATGGCAGCTATTATTAATGATGGGGAAAGGGCTTGTAACAATGAAATGCTATATTAGATGAAGCTGTGGGTTTCCTGAGACATGTCTGACTCATGCCTGTGTCATTAGAACCCAACATAAGGCTTGGTGCAGATGAGGGCTTGGTAAATATGGGATAAATGTATGTACAAAAGTCAGGGATTAATGTTGAGATCTCTCGTGCCTGAATGAATGGCTTTCCTATATAATCCATGTTTAAGAGTGGACAGCTCAACAACGAGCCACCCTCTCCAATGAGCCTTCTTCTCCCCCTACATTTATATATTTAACTCTTTCTAGCAATTGAAAGGTAACTTTCTCCACATTCACATGTTGTGACAGGTCTGAAATATAGTTGGTGTATGATAAATTTGTGTTGAGTGAATGAATGGATGCACTGAAATAGGGGTCCAGAGGCTTCAATTCTAATGCCTGTTCTGCCACTTCTACAGTATTGGCCTTGACTAAGTCCTTTTTTTTTTTTTTTTTTTTTTTTTTTTCAGATCCTCAGTCTCCTCATTTGTAAATGGGAATCATAATCCCTACACCAGCATGATACTGGTAGGAAACAGACCGGTTGTAATACCTAAGTTTTAAGGATGCTTTGCACAACCACAAATGTGTTGTCTCCTTATCTGACCCTTCAGGAAGAATTGCAGAAAGCAGTAAAAGGAGGTAATGTAAGTATATCTCTTTGCAAACCTTAAAACAATGTTAAAATTAAGTAAGATACTATTTCTAATCATGTAATCTAGAATTTATAGGTTGGAAATGATTCTAAGTCCTTCCTACTGAAAGTGTGATCTGCAGCATTGGCAGCATTTGAGATTTGGTAGAAATGCAGACTCTTGGGCCCCACTCAGACTTACTAAATCAGAATCTACATTTTAACAAGATCTTCAAGTCATTCACATGCACAGTAAAGTCTGAGAAGCACTGCTTTAAATCAGACTCGTAGGACACACCCTGAAAAGATTTTGAAGATCAGCTTTAACTCCTACATTTTACAGGTGAGTACGCTGGAGCCCAGCAGAGAAACTTCTTTTTCTAAAAGGCAGATCTAGGGGCGCCTGGGTGGCTCAGACAGTTAAGCGTCTGACTTTTGATTTCAGCTCAGATTATGATCTCACGGTTTTGGGGATCGAGCCCCATGTCGGGCTCCTAGCTGACAGCATGGAGCCTGCTTGGGATTCTTTCTCTCCCTCTCTCTCTCTGCCCCTCTTTCACTTGCATGAGAGCTCTCTCTCTCTCTCTCTCTCTCTGTCTCAAAATAAGTAAATAAACTTAAAATAAAAGACGAATCTAACTATGTCATCCTCATGTTAGAAACCAATGACTCCACCACCTTGCCTAGCTCAGCATTCAAGGCTCTGTCATCTGGCCCCTTCTTAGCCTCCACTTGATACCTCCCCACCTATATTAGACAAACCAATTACTCTCACCTACTCCTCTTCTCTGTCCTCAGGCTGTTTTCTCTCTGAGGGCTGCCCTTCCCACTTCTCTTCAGCCTCAGCTCAGACTATAACAGAGCTCAGACATGAGCTCCCCCAGCCCCTCTTTAGGACACCTTCTTACCTTTACTGGTTGACGGTGGGCAGTGATTAGCCAGCTATCTTCTCCACATCCTGAAGCACTGTGGTCATAACCCGTTTTTATGTTACCTGTTTTACCAGACTGTGAGCTCCTTAAAGATAGGAACCGGGTCTCGGGCCACAAAGGAGTCAGGCACTTTGTAAGAGCTCAGTTTATCCCATGGGACTAATGATTTGTAACATGTCTTCCAGGTCTGACTTTCTGAGTTTTTAAACTGTGAATTCCCAGAGAGCAAGGACTTGATATGCTTTTTCCATCTCACTCATGAGGATCCATGTGCCTGAGCACAGTAGGCACTTATTCACCATCCAGACTGACTGGTTCAGCTGTTGCCGTTGTAGCCATTCCCACAATGTGTCCCGGACCTGGTTCACAGCAGCTTGTTCAGGGAAGTCCAATGACCCAACACCAAGAGCAGGGAAGGGATAGGGTTTCAGGGTAAATCATCTCAAGCCTGGGCTGAGATTTAGTGCCTTCTATAAAAGCTCATAGGATTTCTTTCTTTTTTTTTTTTTTTAAGTTTATTTATCTATTTTGAGAGAGAGTGTGTGTGAGCAGGGTAGGGGCAGAGAGAAAAAAAGAGAGAGAATCCCAAGCAGGCTCCATACTGTCAGTGCAAAGCCCTATGCAGGGCTGGAACTCACAAACTGTGAGATCATGACCTGAGCCGAAACCAGGAGTCGGACACTTAACCAACTGAGACACCCGGATTCCTCCAAAGCTTGCAGGATTTCAATCTGTGATTCCAAAAGTCGATTCCTGAGGCCTCTTGTCCCTACATAAGAACTGATAGGTCCTCAGTACATGTTGATAATTGAATAAATGAATGGGTAAATTAATCTGGATTTCTAAGTATAACTGAATGCTGACTGCCAGAAAAACAGAAGCTGTGCAGGAAGAGGGTTGTAACCAAATGTCACATAATGTTAAAGCTGAATTACAAACTCCTTACCTTTGCACACAAGTAGTGCTGTGATCTGCCCCAGCGTGCCTCTCCAGCTTTCTCTCTTCCCTTGCCATACATATACTCTTTGTGCCTTGTCCAAAACTATTTGTAGAGCCTAAACACACCATTGTGGTTTCATCCTCCAGTGCCTTCATGCACGTGGTTCCCTTTCCTCTCAATTTAGGAAATTCATATTTGCCTTTCAAAACCCAGGCCAAGTGGGCTGGATGCCTCCTCTGTGCTCTGGTAGACACATGTGAGACACATATGAGTCCTGATCCTATTCTTCTGCTGTTGTCTTTTTCCCCACAAGACTTGAGCACCTTGATGTCAGGGACTGAGTCTTATTTATGTTTGTGTCCTCAGTGTCCAGCATATAGTGTGACACAAAGGAGAGGTATTTACTGGGCATGTGAACCAGTGGAAAGAATGTAGAGTAAACGAGTTATTGTTAGTCAGGGAATTTGCCACCCATAGAATTCTTTCAGGTTTAAGAAGGGCTTTGCAAAGCCTCATTTAATATTTATTGAAGAATAAATTATTTGTAAATAATTTACATGCATATGACCTCCTAGGAAAGAGCTAGGACACTGAAGAGTAGATGACAGGCAAGGGTGCCTAGGGAAGTGGAATTTCATATGCACACGGCCCCCTGCCTCCTGTCCATGGCATATCATGATTTGGAGAACATGGGTAGATGACCGTCTGCAGAAAGGTACCTGGAGACAAGGCCGCAATAGTCCGATTGGGGTGAATGTTCCAAACTAGCTGCCGCTTCTTCCTTTCTCCCACCTCATCCTGACAGAGAGTGGCAGAGGGGTTAAAGACAAGAAAATGTGTACACAAAGTATGAGATCTTGATCAGTTACCAGGCCTGGGAGTCAAGTTAATTCTATACCCTCTCTGTAAACTTCAGTTTCCTCATCTGTAAAATAGGGATAATAATACCTAGCTTGCAGGATTGTCAGGAGGATTTTATAACAATTGTTAATACTTACATAACGCTTATATCCTGCCAAGTCCTGTTCTAAGATTACATATATATATATATATATATATATATATATATATATATACACATATAATATTATTATATATAATAATTATATAATATATAATAATTAATCCCCTTAACCCTCACCAAAATTCTATCAGGTAAGTACAATAAACTTTTATAGATACAGAAACAGAGACACAGAAATGTCACATAACTTTTCCAGGATCATGCATCTAGTAATTATGGAGCTAGGAGTGAAACCCAGGCAGCTTGGCTTGCTCCAGAACCTATAGTTCTAATAGGTTCTGTACTCTATATTGCCTCTTTAAAAAGATAATTTTGTGAGAGTGAAGGTATCTGGCTCTTAATAGTGTATGACAAATACTGACAATAAAAAAATAATCCAGTGTCTGTAGTTGAGAGATGGCTCCAAATGGATTAATATTAATCCATTATTAATATTACTCCTTTTACACGTCTTGTTTTTCAACTAGTACACACTCCTGCAACTGGAAGAAGGTTTTGTGTCTGAATAGTCTGGGCTATTTTAAGATGCCCTAAAGGTAAGCTGACTTTGCCTTCTCCTGAGGAACTGGAACAAGTTCCTAGCACTTCAGCCAGAGGGCATTTGAGGGACATGAGGATCCCATGAAATTAATTCCTCCAGTCATGCCATGTTCTGGGCCCTGAAAACAGAAGTAAATTGAATCCAGTCAATACTCTCAAGCTCACAGCCCAGTTGAGGATACAAGCAAAGAGACGACTCTGATATAGTTTTGCTATAGAGGGAAGCTCATAAGGGATATCTAACTTAGTTATGGAGGGTTTGATCAGGAAAGGCATTCTAGGGGAAGAGATGCATAAGTCTAGTATCAAAGACCAAGTGGAAGACATATTTGAAGAAACCAAGAAAGGGTTTCTTGACAGAGAGAATGCTATAAATAAATGCACAGGGGCTTGAAATAGCACTATATATATATATATATATATATATATATATATATATATATATTCCAAGAACTATGTGTAGTTTAATATGGCTAAAACAGAGAGCTCAGGGACACAGAATGGACATGTTGTTGCTGGAGGCATGGACAGAGGCCATGTAGGAAAGTGCCTCAGTTGTCAAATTAAGGGGGTTGGCCCTTACCCTGGAGGAGATGTAGAGCCATTAAAAACCTCCAAACAGGAATGTAATGTGGTTTAGAAAAATAATTTGGTAGCAAAAGGGGGTTGAATTAGAGATTTAAGACTAGAGACAGGGGTGCCTGGGTGGCTCAATCAATTGAGCATCTGACTCTTAATTTTGGCTCAGGTCATGATCCCAGGGTTGTGGGATCAAGCCCTGCGTCGCTTAAGACGCTCTCTCTCTCTCTCTCCCTCTGCTCCTCTTTCCCACTCACACTCTCTCTCTAAAAACAAGCACCAAAGTGTGCGCGTGTGCGCACACACACACACACACACACACATATTTTTATATATTAAAAAAAGACTGGAAACAAGTTTTAAGTTCATGAAAAGATGCTCAACCTCATTAGTCATTAGGGAAATGCAAATTCAAATCATAACAAGATACTATTTCACACCTACTAGGATGCCTATAATAAAAAATATGGGGGCACCTGGGTGGCACAGTCAGTTAAGCGTCCAACTCTTGATCTAGGCTCAGGTCATGATCTCATAGTTCGTGAGTTCAAGCCCCACATTGGGCTCTGCACTGATGTTGCAGAGCCTGCTTGGGATTCTGTCTCTCCTTCTCTCTCTGACTCTCCCCCCTTGTGCTGTCTCTCTCTCTCAAACTAAATAAATAAACTTAAAAAAAAAATTTAAAGCTGGACAATAATAAATGTTGGCGAGAATATGGAGGAATTGGAACTTTCATATATTCCTAGTAGGAATGTAAAATGGTGCAGCTTCTTTGGAAAACAGTTTGGCAGTTCATCGAAATTAACGCAGCAATTCTACTCCTAGGCATATACCCAAAAGAAATGGAGACATGCATTTACATAAAACCTTTTACATGCATGTTCATAACAGTATCATTCATAATAGCCAAAAAATGAAAATAACCCAAGTGTACATCAACTAATGAATGGATAAACAAATTATGGTACTTCCATACCATGGAATATTATTCAACTATGAAAAGGAATGAGGTCCTGATACATGTTACAACATAGGTGAGCCTTGAAAACATAATGTTAGGTGGAAAAAGCCAGAGAGAGAAGGATACATATTATAAGATACCATTTATATGAAATGTCCAGAATAGCCAAATTCATAGAGACAGGACAGAGATTAGTGATTTTCAGGGCCTGGGGGTAGGAAGGAATGACTGTTGTTGGGTACAGGTCTCTGAAACTACTGGTGTTGATTGCATAATTATGTGAATTCACTAAAAAAAAAAAAAACAACACTGAATTGTACACTTCATCTATTGTTTGTTTTTAAGTTTTTTTTTTTTTTAGTAATATCTACACCTAGTGTGGGGCTCAAACCCAGTACCCCAAGATCAAAGTCACATGCTCTTCTCAACTGAGCCAGCCAGGTGCCCCTGAATTGTGCACTTTAAAAGGGTGAATTTTATGGCATATGAATTGTATATCTAAATAAAACATGGGTGGAAGAGTGGCCAGTGAGGTGACTGAAATGATTTAAGCAGCAACCTTCAAACAGAGAACCCACACCCCTGGAAGTTCAGGAAGACTTTCCAGTGGGGTACAAAGCATGAAAAATTTCTACATCCACAACTTTTATGTATACACTCTCCCCTAAAATTAATCTGCCTGATAATGTGCCTTTTATTTCTTCTCTTTCACAACAATGTTTCTTTCACCTTTAAAGGAAAGATATACTTCTCACCTATGCTGAATATTACTATAAGAGTATTGCCCTGGGGATAAAAATGTCTGGACCACCAATTTATGATGCCCTAAAAGGTAAATCTGATGGGATTTGGACAATTTCTTGACTGTAAGGGGTAAGGGAGAGGAAAGTGTCAAAGATGACTCCTAGGTCACCCTTAAAACTCATTGATTTGATTATTCCAGGCTTCTGAGGGAGAGTCCCAGAAGAGCAAAGCAAGAATGTTTGGAAAGCAATTATTAAACTGCTAATAAAAATATAGATGTCAAATTTAAAATGTGTGGGGAGAACCATAGTTTATCAAAGTTCTTTTGGAAGATGCCAAAGGATAAAGTTGACAACTGATTTTGCCTTAGAATCATCTAAGGTCGGGGTGCCTGGGTGGCGCAGTCGGTTAAGCGTCCGACTTCAGCCAGGTCACGATCTCGCGGTCCGTGAGTTCGAGCCCCGCGTCAGGCTCTGGGCTGATGGCTCAGAGCCTGGAGCCTGTTTCCGATTCTGTGTCTCCCTCTCTCTCTGCCCCTCCCCTGTTCATGCTCTGTCTCTCTCTGTCTCAAAAATAAATAAACGTTAAAAAAAAAATTTAAACAGAAATCTCTGTACTTTCCTCTCAGTTTTGCTATAAATGTAAAACTCCCCTTAAAACAAACAAACAAACAAACAAACACACACACTGTTTCTGGAGTCCCAGCCCAGTCCCATTAAATTAGATTATCTGGATACTGGAGCAAGGCCTTATAGTTCTGAAAGCTTCCTATGTGATTCTAATGTGAAGTCAGGATTGAGAACCACTGGCCTAGAGAAGGAATATTGCGACTAAAACATAGGCACCGGTGCTAGGAATGTGAAGGAGGAAGGAAGAACAGATTTGAGGGAATTACCCATAGGATTCCTGGTCTGAAAGGGCTTTGCAAGACTCAGTATTTATTGAAGAATAAATGAATAACTTAAGACCTCCAAGAGGTAAAATTGGCGAGATTTGGTTGACCTTTTGGCTGTGGGGGGTGAAAGAGAGGAAGGTGTCAAGGATGACTGCTGGGGTGCCTGGGTGGCTCATTTGGTTAAGTGTCCAACCTTGGCTCAGGTGATGATCTCACAGTTGGTGGGTTCCAGCCCTGTGTCGGGCTCTGTGCTGACAGCTTGGAGCCTGGAGCCTGCTTCTGATTCTGTGTCTCCCTCTCTCTCTGCCCCTCCCCCTCTCACATTCTGTTACTCTCTCAAAAATAAACTTAAAATTTTTTCTAAAAATTAAAAAAAAAGGATGACTCCTGGATCACCCTTAAAAACTCATCTGTGGGCATCTGCCTCTGAGATAGGGAGCACAAGAAGGGGAACAAATTTGGGGGAAAGATAGGGAGTTAATTTTTGGACCATTGCTATGAGACGCCAGTGGGATACCCAGGTGAAGTCTGCATTTGGCATTGGATGTGGAGGTCTGAAGCTTGGGAGAAAGATTCAGGAGAAGATTTTTGGGCTCATCAGAATATAGGGCTGACCTCTCCGTGTCTACATGAAGTCCTCAAGGAATTTGTTACCATTCAAAGCACAAACTGTACAAAGATAAAGGGATTGTAATGTGTGTGTAGGATGTTTTCAGACTTCAGATATGAAGGACTTTTGAGTCTGTCAAGGTCCAGGATGCAGCCGCGGGAATGGGTGACTGCAGTGAAAGGGAGAGTCATTAGAATTGAGGATGTCAGGGAGCAAGAGGCTAGAGAGCTGAATGGTCATTGAGCCGAATATTGAAGTCACTCAACTTATAGGATTGCAATAGCCCAGTAGCCCTCAAACTTTAGTGTGGATCAGAATCCATTAGAAAGCTTTTTAAAACACATATTTCTGGGCCCTACACCCAGAGTTTCTGATTTAGCTGTCTTGGTGGCCTGAGAATTTGCATTTCTAACAAGCGGTCTGGTAACTACCCTTTGACAATTACTGCAATAGAGTGAAGACTGGGTCAGATGCCAAGCTCTTCTATGAATGTGTTTAGTTGATAAGAGCAATGAAGGAGAGATACCAACTTGAAACAGTTGATTTAAGTGTGGCCTTGGCACTTGGATACTTCACCTGATGGTCTTTTCTATATCAACCTTGGGCACATACTTCTCCCTACCCTCCACAGCAGAAGTTTGGGAAGCTCTTCTCTCCCCTTCTTAAGCTTTGCATCTTAGGGCTCTGATTCGTTGTTCTATGGAATATGTTTCACCTTGATGTTTGAATTAGAAACAGCTAAAGACACCTTAATTCCAAAACCAGCAACTTCAGGGGAGTAAAAGAAGCCTGAACTGCCTAACTGCTTTCTACTCCCAGAGGTTTCACTATGTGTTGGGGAATAAAGAAAGGAAAAGGAAAACACTGGAGAGGTCATTTATAAATTAAGTGAATAACAGCAGGCATATTTTTCAAAGTACCAGTAACACCTTGTTTTGCAAGCATAATTTGTTCCAGAAACATGCCTGTAATCCAAGGCACTTGTATATCAAAGTGAATTTCAAGAACTTTTGGTTCAGTTGTGATCATGTGAATTTGGCGTCACATACTACTCATATTGTAAGACATTGCTCGTTTATCAAGTTAAAATGTATTAGAAATGTTTGCTCATCTTGTGGAACACTCGCAGAACAAGTTACTCGCAATCCAAGGTTTTATTTTACATAATGCTCTTTCTCACAGTAAACGTGTTTCGTGCCTTTATGCAACTCTCTGAAACGTATTTTACAAGCTTTAGGAGTTACCCCTATCTATTTACATTAAAAGTTGGGAAAATACAGAAAAGACTTGCAACTTACATTAAAAGACAGAACATGGTAAAAATGTACTCTTACTGGAGACCCCTGCCTTAGCCTGATTAGTTACATAAAAAGGCTTGTTTTTCTATCACTAATAGGTCTGAAGAGTTTGTTTCCTTTCCATACAAAACCCTCTGTTGGTTGTTTCTTTTTAATTAAGACAGAACAAGAAGATATTTAATTGATTTTTAACCCACATTTCTCTTCTCTGGAGACATAATTTCTAATTTCACAATCCGGAGTTCTCATCAGCTCCCCCATGAGGTCTCAGAGCCATCACGTGAAGAGGATTTCTCATGCACTTTCTGATTTCTCAGAGCTCCTGTGGCTCATGTTAAATATCAGCTACTCTGTCCACCTTGGAGGCATGGGCACCTAGAGAAATCAAGATTCGAGCTGGATAAGTATAGAGTCAGAATGTTACAACTGGAAGAGACCTTGGAGGTCACCCCACCTGACCATACAACCCCTCAGGACATTTTACAATCCTGATCACACGGCTCCAGAGAGAGAGAAGAAAGATTTGCCTAAGGCCTCAGCATCTCAGGGATCTAAGTGATCTTAAAGGCATTACATCTCACCTCCCTAGTGTCACAGCTAGGGCCTTGAATTCCATCCTTTGACTACTGGCATAGTGCTCTTCAGTCTCATCCCGAGACAGCACACTTATCTCAGCAGCAGGCAAGAAGGTGTAAAATTCTGTTTTTCTGCTCAAATCATCCTCATTTGCCTTTGGGAATCTGAAAGAAGACAGTGGAAAGGAAGGATAGAGTAAGAGTGGCTCTCCCAGTGTCTTCCTGGACTAGCATCATCAGCATCTCCTAGGAATATGCTAGTCATAAACTCTTGAACCCCAACCCAGACATAATGGATCAAAAACTCTGGGGGAGGGACCTAGCAATCTGGGTTTTTTTTTTTTTTTAATTTTTTTTTTCAACGTTTATTTATTTTTGGGACAGAGAGAGACAGAGCATGAACGGGGGAGGGGCAGAGAGAGAGGGAGACACAGAATCGGAAAGAGGCTCCAGGCTCTGAGCCATCAGCCCAGAGCCCGACGCGGGGCTCGAACTCACGGACCGCGAGATCGTGACCTGGCTGAAGTCGGACGCTTAACCAACTGAGCCACCCAGGCGCCCCTTTTTTTGTTTTTTTTTTAATTTTTTTTTTTCAACGTTTATTTATTTTTGGGACAGAGAGAGACAGAGCATGAACGGGGGAGAGGCAGAGAGAGAGGGAGACACAGAATCGGAAACAGGCTTCTAGCAATCTGTTTTAACCAGTGCTCCAGATGATTCTAATAGACCCTAAAGTTTAAGATACCTTATAGTAACTAATTCCTCATTAGACAGACCTTCTGTTCACATGGTCTTTCCTATCCTACAGAGAAATTCCAATCCTCTCCAAAGCTGTGAGGTAGTGGAATGAGCTCTGGGCTCAGATTTAGCTCTTTCATGGCTGACTTGGGAGGTTTCCTGTCTCTGAGCCTGTGTTTTCCCATCTATCATATAGATAACAGCCCCTTCTATCAGCTCCAGGGGATTGTTACAAGGATTACATGTGAGGGTAGCAGGGTGCCTGGTGGCTGGCTCAGTTGTTTAAGCACCTAACTTTGGCTCAGGTCATGATCTTGTGGTTTGTGAGTTTGAGCCCCACATGGGGCTCTTTGGTGTCAGCATGGAGCCCGCTTCCAGATCTGCCCCCCTCTCTCTCTGCCCCTCCCCAACTTGTGCACATGCTCTCTCTTTCTCTCTCTCTCTCTCTCAAAAAAAAAAAAAAAAATGAGGGTTGCTGATAAACTGCTTTTTAAAAAACTGCTGTGACTTAGCGAGGGATTGTGAGAGTTAGTATATGGATTGCTACTTTCAGCCCTGAAAAAATCCCTTTGGTACTGCTTAGCTCTACACAGAGAGTAGCTGGCCACCAACCAGGGTGGACTTTCCTAACAGGTAATGCTTATTGGGAACTTCTGCCCTGAGTCTTAGGTTCTGAGTGGTTGGAATGCAGCGCGGCACCTCACACTCAGGAGAAGCCAATTTAAATGTCATCATCCTCAATCAGTTGGTTTCCCCTTTGCCAGATTGTTAAAGAGAAGCTTGTTTATTTTTAACTGGGAGCCTTTTTCATTATCCAACGTAATACAAAAGACAGAAGACCTTTAGAATGGTCCCCTCCCTTAGAGATTCAGGGCACTGAATATTAAAAATAACAGGAAATCCTGCCCTGAAATCAGTGAGTTGAACTGAAATTCCTAATCCTTTGTTTTTCCCTTTTCCCCTTCAGCTTTCTTGAATCACTTTTAGAATTAGAAGGAACCTGGGACGTCTGGGTGGCTCAGTTGGCTAAGCGTCCGACTTCAGCTCAGGTCATGATCTTGCAGTCGGTGGGTTTGAGCCCTGCGTCAGGACCTGTTGCCGACAGCCTGGAGCCTGCTTTGGATTCTATGTCTCCCTCTTCCTGCCCCTCTCCCACTCACGCCCTGCCTCTTTCACTCTCAAAAATGAACAAATGTTAAAAAAAAAAAAAAAAAAAGAATTGGAAGGAATCTGAGCAATCCAGTCCATTTCTAAACGAATCATAGAACTCCTGTCTATTCACCTCCAATGTTCTGTCGATCAGCTACTTTTTGCACATCTTTGGTGATCAGGAGTTTACTACCTCACAAGTAGCCCATTCCATGTGGGATAGTTCTTGCTTTTCGAATGTTCTTCCTATTGTTGAACTGAAATCTTTCCTGTAGTTTGTCATCCCATTTACCTCTAGTTCTAACTTCTCTCTTTTAAAAAAAAAATGGTTAATGTTTATTTATTTTTGAGAGAGAGAGAGAGCATGAGTGGCAGAGGGGCAGAGAGAGCAAAGGAGAAACAGAATCTGAAACAGGCTCCAGGCTCTGAGCTGTCAGTACAGAGCCTGACGTGCGGCTCGAACTTGGGAATGGCGAGGTTGAGATTGTGACCTGAGCCGAAATTGGATGCTTAATCGACTGAGCCACCCAGGTGCTCCTCTAGCTCTAACTTCTAAAGCAAAATGGAACAAATTGATATTCTCTTTACAATAATGACAGTTATCATTCAAGAATATGGGGCGCCTGAGTGGCACAGTCGGTTAAGCGTCCGACTTCAGCCAGGTCACGATCTCGCGGTCCGTGAGTTCGAGCCCCGCGTCAGGCTCTGGGCTGATGGCTCAGAGCCTGGAGCCTGTTTCCGATTCTGTGTCTCCCTCTCTCTCTGCCCCTCCCCCATTCATGCTCTGTCTCTCTCTGTCCCAAAAATAAATAAATGTTAAAAAAAAAATTTTTTTTTAAATAAAAAAAAAAGAATATGAAGGAATTCCACATTCTGTAAACAATTGACTTTCTGGATAAAAAAAATTTCACAAGCCCTGAATACCTTAGATTCAGCCCTGATTATAGTTAGATTGAGACCAAAGGCCACAAGCTCAGAGTAAAAATTTTGTAAGGGTACAAGTGTTTCTGAGAGGACAAAACACTGATTTAACCATTAACTTCTGTTCACATAGGTAAGAAGAAAGAATAGTGTACAATTATGTACCATTTTTCTTTGAATTTAAGCTAAAGCTACACTTAATCTTGCCTCATAAAGTTGAGTTTCTATGTTTATCAAAAGAAGCAGGGTTTCCCAATAATATCAAAAGGTTATTTTAATCACTTCAAAGAATCTCGATTTGTAAACTTGGGATTATGAATTGTCATAGGAAACTACATTTGTCAGAATGTTTGTTTCAGAAAATGATATTTGTTCATTTAAAGTTATAAACTGTTTGCCAAAAGAGGTTGATAAACCAAACAATGATATTCACCACTTACAATGAGTAATGACTGATCTAATTCTTTTTTTAAAATTTTTTCCAATGTTTGTTTATTTTTGAGAGACAGAAACAGAGCACAAGCAGGAGAGGGGCAGAGAGAGAGGAGACACAGAATCTGAAGCAGGCTGTAGGCTCTGAGCTGTCAGCACAGAGCCCAACATGGGGCTCGAACCCACCAACCGTGATATCATGATCTGAGCTGAAGTTGGATCCTTAACTGACTCAGCCACCCAGGTGTCCCACTACTGATCTAGTTCTAATTTACTCAACAAGAATAAAAGACTGTCAGAATCTCTTAAAATTAGCAACATCAATAAAGTCATTCCTGGGGCGCCTGGGTGGCGCAGTCGGTTAAGCATCCGACTTCAGCCAGGTCACGATCTCGCGGTCCGTGAGTTCGAGCCCCGCATCAGGCTCTGGGCTGATGGCTCAGAGCCTGGAGCCTGTTTCCGATTCTGTGTCTCCCTCTCTCTCTGCCCCTCCCCCGTTCATGCTCTGTCTCTCTCTGTTCCAAAAATAAATAAACGTTGAAAAAAAAAAATTTACATTAAATAAAGTCATTCCTCATCGTAAAAAAATTATTTTACTTGTAAAATAAATAAGTGCCTCCCAATGATTATCTTTTGAATATATTTTTTAAAATTATCTTTAAAATCTTACTTACTTTTAGAATAGATAATACATCCTCATGACTAAAAAATCAAAAGACACAGGGGTGCCTGGGTAGCTCAGTCGGTTAAGCATACGACTCTTGATTTCAGCTCAGTTCATGATCTCATGGTTTGTGAGATCGAGCCTCAAATCAGGCTCTGTGCTGACAGTGTGGGGCCTGCTTGGGATTCTCTCTCTCTCCTACTCTCTGTCTCTCTCTGCCCCTCTCCCCCTCACGCATACTCTTTCTTTTTCTCTCAAAATAAATAAACATTTTTTTTAAATCAAAAGGTACAAAAGACTATATTATGAAAAGTCTCCCTCCTGCTATCCAGTTGTCCTTCCTAGCAGCAATCAATTGATGATATTAGTTTCTTTTAAATTCTTCCAGGGATAATTTTTGCATATGTAAGCAGTATATATATATATATATATATATATATATATATATATATATATATATTACTACCATCACTTCTTACAGGAATGTTTGTATGCAATACACATTGTTTAGGACTTTGCTTTTTCACTTAAGAATAGATCTTTTTTGAAATTTTTTTCATGTTTACTTACTTATTTTGAGAGAGAGAGAGAGCATGAGAAGGGGAGGGGCAGAGACAGAGGGAGAGAGATAGAATCCTAAGCAGGCTCTGCACTTTCAGTGCAGAGCCCAACAAGGGGCTTGATCTCACAAACTGTGAGATCATGACCTGACCTGTAATCAAGAGCTGGTTGCTCAACTGACTAAACCACCCAGGAGCCCCCCTCTTTTTAAATTTTTTTTAAAAAATGTTTACTCATTTTTGAGAGACAGAGCGTAAGTTGGGGAGGAGCAGAGAGAGGGAGACACAAAATCTGAAGCAGGCTCCAGCTCTGAGCTGTCAGCACAGATCCTGATGCAGGATTCAAACTCACAAACCCTGAAATCATGACCTGAGCTGAAGTTGAATGCTTAACCAACTGAGCCACCCAGGCACCCCCCCCCAACTTTTTTTTTTTAATTTTGGAGAGAGAGAGAGTGGGGGAGAGGGGCAGAAGGAGAGAGAGAGAGAGAGAGAGAGAGAGAGAATCCCAAACAGGCACCCCATGCTCAGCGTGGAGCCAGAGTTGGGCTCGATCCCACAACCCCAGGAACATGACCTAAGCTGAAATCAAGAACTGGACACTCAACCAACTGAGCCATCAGATGCTCCTCATTTAACAATAGATCTTGAAGATCATTCCATACCACTAAAGAACTTGCTTATTCTTTTTTGTGGCAGCAGAATATGTATTGTAGGAATACACTGGTTTTTTTGCCAGTTTATTGATAAGCTGTTTATTAATAAACATTTAGGGTTTTTGCCATCTTTTGTTATTATAAAGAAAGCTTGTTAGAAGTGGAATTTCTGAGTAAAAGGGAATGTGCATTTAAAAATTTGATAGGGGTGCCTGGGTGGCTCAGCTGGTTAAGCGTCTGACTCTTGGTTTCAGCTCAGGTCACAATCTCATGGTTTGTGGGTTCGAGCCCTGCATCAGGTTCTGCGCTGGCAGTGTGGAGCCTGCTTGGGATTCTTTTTCTCTCTCTCCTCTCTCTGTGCCTCTCCCACTTGTGCTGTCTCTGTCACTCTCAAAAATAAATAAATAAATAAATAAATAAATAAATAAATAAATAACTTTTTAAAAATTATTTTAAAAATTTGATAAATATAACCCTCAAGGGGCACCTGGCTGAGCTCAGTCAGTTAAGGGTCAGACTTCGGCTCAGGTCATGATCTCATGGTTTGTGGGTTCGAGCCCCACATTGGGCTCCGTGCTGACAGCTCAGAGCCTGGAGCCTCCTTTGGATTCTGTGTCTCCCTCTCTCTCTCTCTCTGCCCCTCTCCCCCACCTCACTTTGTGTCTCTCTCAAAAATAAATAAACATTAAAAAAAAACAAAACACCTCAAATTGTCTTCCATAGAAATTGTTCCAACTTACACTCCTAGCAACAAAATAGAAGAGTACATGTCAAATTGCCCCTGCCACTCTATAGTGTCTTACCAGTCTTGTAGATCTTTATCAATCTGATAGATGAAAAATAGCATTTCAAGCAAATTCCAATTCACATTTCTCTTATTAAAAGTAAGAATGATCATTAAAGAGCCATTTCTAGGGGCGCCTGGGTGGCGCAGTCGGTTAAGCGTCCGACTTCAGCCAGGTCACGATCTCGCGGTCCGTGAGTTCGAGCCCCGCGTCGGGCTCTGGGCTGATGGCTCAGAGCCTGGAGCCTCTTTCCGATTCTGTGTCTCCCTCTCTCTCTGCCCCTCCCCCGTTCATGCTCTGTCTCTCTCTGTCCCAAAAATAAATAAACGTTGAAAAAAAAAAAAAAAAAAAAGAGCCATTTCTATGTTCTTCATATATATACGTATTTATATAAAGTTTTATTTAAGTTTATTTATTTTTGAGAGAGAGAGAGAGAGACAGAGCACAAGTGAGGAAAGGACATAGAGAGAGGGAGACACAGTATTGGAAGCAGCCTCCAGGCTCTGAGCTCTCAGCACAGTGCTCAAACTCAGAGCCATGAGATCATGACCTGAGCCAAGTCAGATGCTTAACTAACTGGCTGAGCCACCCAGGTGTCCCTATATTTCTTTTTCTATTAACTATCAGTTTATGTTTTTTGCACATTTTTTCCCTTTGGATTTTTGTTCTTAATGATTTCCACTGTGTATATAAATATGAAAATTAACAATTTCCTATGATATGAAATGCAAACATGCTTATAGTCATTTGTTATCTCGCTCTTCTTAAGGTAGTTTTTGCCCTACAAACATTTTTTTTATTTCTACATAGTTAAATTTATCAATCTTTTATAGCATCCAAGTTTGTTTTGTAATTTTTTTAATGTTTATTCAGTTTTGAGAGAGACAGCGCGAGTAGGGGACAGGCGGGGGGTGGGGGTGGACAGAGGATCTGAAGTGGGCTCTGTGCTGATAGCAGTGAGCCTGATGTGGGGCTCCAACTCACGAATCATGAGATCATGACCTGAGCTGAACTGACTGAGCCACCCAGGCACCCCTACATATTTTTTTCCCCTGTATTTCTTTCTTTTTTTTTTTTTTTTTAAACGTTCATTTATTTTTGAGACAGAGACAGAGCATGAGTGGGGGAGGGTCAGAGAGAGGGAGACACAGAATCGGAAATAGGCTCCAGGCTCAGAGCTGTCAGCACAGAGCCCGACGCGGGGCTCGAACCCACAGACCGTGAGATCATGACCTGAGCCGAAGTCGGCCGCCCAACCGACTGAGCCACCCAGGCGCCCCCCCTGTATTTCTTTTTAAGTAGGCTCCACACCCAACATGGAGCCCAACACAGGGCTTGAACTCACGGTCCTGAGATCAAGACCTGAGCTAAGATCAAAGGTCAGATGCTTAACCAAAAGGTCAGATGCTTAACCAACTGAGTCATGCAGGCCTCTCTTGTTCTGTATTTCAAAAGCCCTTACTCACTTTGAGATTATAAAAATTTTTCCCATGGTTCCATCAAGTACTTTTTAGTTTCATTTTTTTTTTTACATTTAAATCTTTGATGTATGAAATTTATCTTGATAAATAGTGTGAGGTGTAGATCCAAGTTAAATTTTTCTAGATGGCTATGCAGTTATTCTAACACCAAAAACAATACTACCTTTTTTTTGGTGACCCAAAAATTAACTTTATCATATAAATTCCAATGCATGTTTGGATACATTTTGGATTTTCTATTCTGTGTCATTGATTACAGATCAACTGTGGCTCCATTCTTTCTTGATGGCAGAACCCTAATTTTTTTTAATGGTGATTTTCCTCCTCTACCACCAGGTCCTCAGGTAAGGTGACTAAGGTAAGTCACTAAGGTGACTCCCAGATCAGACATAGAGACTAACTCATGATTGGCCAAAGCTAATATTGGTAGTCTTATTCTCTTTGTTATTTGTTGGTTTATTCATGGCCAGTAGGACTTTAGGGAAAGTCTATTGGGTGGCTACTACAAATAATAGAAATCAGTTAGACTTACAAGGAGAGGTATATGGTTGGTAGTTGGACATATAAATCTGAAATTCAGAACAGAGGTCCAGAATGGAGGTGTAATTTGGGGGATTAACTCTGCATAGATCATATTTAAAGTAATGTGATGGGAGAAGATCCAAGGAGCAAGTATAAATGGAAAGGATAAAAGGTCAAAGTGTTGACTGGAGCAGTGTTTAGAGGTCAGAGAAATATGGAGAAACCAGGAGCACCAGTGAGATAGAAGAAGAACCAGGGGAGTGGAATGCCATGGTAGCCAAGGAGAAAGAAATGTTTAGTGCACATGGCAGGTCAAGTAACTATAAGAATTGACTGTTAATAAATGATGTCACTGGTGGCCTTGATACAAGCATTTCAGTGGAGTGGTAGAGGACAGGGTCCCACAGAAAATGGGAAAAATGAAGTCAAGACATCAAGGAGTACAGTACAGGCCACCTTTATGAGACATTTTGCTGTAAATAAGGGTAGAGAAATGGGGCAGGCTGGAGAATCAGGCTGAGAGCTGCAGGGTCAAGCTGGGTCAAGAGACGTGTTTTTGTTTTTACTTTTGTTTTTTTGAGATGGAAGAGATAAATCCATGTGGGTATGTCAATGGAAAAGACAAATAACAATGATATAGAAGAGAGGAAGAATTTCTGGACAGATGTCTTTGAGGAAATGAAAACATGTGGGACTTGGCATTATGCTGCTCAAAGTGTGATCTGTGGATTAGAGATGGACTGTGAACAGCTTGTTACCAGTTTATGGTAGAAACTGAGAGTAAATATTTAGAAACCTTTATTGCAAGTTGATAGAAAAAATTTAGACTGTAGGATCTAATAACGAAAAGTCTGACCTAGCATTGTCAAATTCATAGAGACAGAAAGTAGAATGGTGGTTGTCAGTTGGGTAGAGGAGTAGAGAATAAGGGCTTATTGTTTAATGGGTACAGAATTTCAGTTTTGCAAGATGAAAATAGTTCTGGAGCTGGTGGTCGGTGGTAGCACAACGATGTGAATGTACTTAGTGCCATTGAACTGTACACTTAATAATGGTGAAGATGGTAAAAAAAATTATCTGGGCTTACATTTTGTATGTCTGCTTTTAAATTTAATTTGTTCTAGTAATTAGTCTTTATTGCATTTTGCTAAAATTAGGTTTGAGATTGGAAAAAAAAGTCCTTTATTTTATTTTTAAATATTTAAAAATCTTTATTTACTTTTGAGAGAGAGAGAAAGAGACAGTGTGAGTGGAGGAGGAACAGAGATAGAGGGAGACACAGAATCCAATGCAGGCTCCAGGCTCTGAGTTGTCTGCACAGAGCCCTACACAGGGCTTGAACTCACTAGCCCTGAGTTCATGACCGGAGGGGAAGTCAGATGATTAACTGACTGAGCCGCCCAGGTGCTGCCCCCCACCCCCCTCCAAAAAAAAAAAAGTCTTCCAGCATAGGTAGTTTGAGAAGAACTAAGGAGGGTTTGACCTCAGTTAAAAGTCGAACGGTTCATGCCTACTAAGGAAAGGAAGGCAGAATGTAGAAGCAGAGTTACAGGCAGAGCAGTCGAGGTTGACTAGAAGTCATGGTGGCTAGAAGTCATGGTGACTGGTGGGGAACTTGTAGATGTTCTCTTTTTCTTTTCTCTTTCTTTCTTTCTTTCTTTCTTTCTTTCTTTCTTTCTTTCTTTTTCTCAGTGAATTGGTAGCAAAATCATCAGTTAAGTGAGGATGAGGGAGGAACGTTTAAAAAGAGATGTGAAATAGTCATCTAGTAGGCTGGGACAGTGTGTGGAATTGGAGAAATGTAGTAGTATAGCTAAACATTAAGGGCCTATTTGAGGATAATGATTATCAAATTTAAAGAGAGCCAAGTCAGTATGATTCTGGATTTTTTTCCACTCTCCCTGGTTTTGCTGCAGGTTCAGGATTAGATTTCATCAGGTGAGTACAAGGAAAGGATTGAAGAAATGAAGGCTAATACCTAGGCTTTTGTTTGTTTGTTTATTGAGAGAGAGAGAGAGAGAGCACGTGTGTGCATGCAAGCGTGAACAGGGGAGGAACACAGAGAGAGAGGGAGAGAGAGAGAGAATCCCAAGCCAACTAGTGCTGTCAGCTCAGAGACCAATATAGGGCTCAATCTCAGGAACAGTGAGATCATGACCTGAGCCAAAATCAAGAGTAGGAGACTTAACTGACTGAGCCACCCAGCTGCCCTGGAATGATCTTCATGATGGACAACAGAATCTAAACTCAAGAACTTTCAAGGAGGGAAAGTGAGGACAGAAGGGCCATGTAAGGAAGGGTGAAAAGATAATAGGATCAGTGGATTTTGAGTCTTGGAGAACGAGTTGAAGCAGTTTTGGAGTGGGGTATTAGAGGAAGAGAGCTAGAAATGAAGGGATTTGTGATGGGAGAGCCAGATAATTAAAATTGAGATTATAGAGGCGTTACAATGATTGGATATGATAAGATCTAAGGTAAGAGCATGGAAATGACAGACTGAGGCAAGGGTGATCTCTAGTGGAGAAGAGCCTGAGAGGTGAGGGCATTGCAAGAATTACCTAAGAGGGCACAGATCACCCATAATTATGACAATGGTAGTAAATGACAATGAGCCAGAAACGCAGGGTCTATAGGTTACAGAAACGAGTAAGTGCTCTAATTTCCTGTTATGACATAATATTTAAAACTCTTATTTTTTAAAAGGCTAGGATTTGAGGCTCCTTTAAGGACCTAGCAGGGGGAGAGCCCAGAGGTCAGGCGCGCGGTCGGGACTCCTCCGCTGAGTCTGCGCAGTGAGAGCGGAGGCGGGGCCAAGCTCAGGCTCGCCATGGGGGTGGGCCATGCGGGGGCGGAGTCTATGCTCTGGATCGGGCTGCGGCTGCGGCTGCGGCTGCTGCACTTCCAGCTTCTGAGGGAAGGAGGCCGAGGCCTGGGCCAAGCCCGGAGCCGCCGCTCCCCGGAGCCTCCTGGAGCCTCCGCGCCGGCTCAGCCTGGGGGCGGGCTCAGGCCCAGCCCGCCGCCGAACCCAGGACAGAGGCTGCACGCCCGAGGACCAGGCCGGCGCAGCCATGGTGAGGGAGCGAGGCCTGCCTAAGCTGCAGCCGCAAGCCACCCTAGCCCCCGCGGCCTGCCCCTCCCTAGCTCTGATGTCCCCTCTGCCCCCTGCCTTTACTTCGCTCCCTTGTTACTACCCCCTCGGCGCCTCGCTTCTCCTTTCCCCTGTTCCCCGGCCACCTGCTGGGGTGACATTACCCCCCCCCCCCCATCACCCCAGCGCTCTCCTTCCCGGTGACACCCTTTTTTATCACCTCCAGTGACAGCTTTCTCTGTCCCCTTTGCCGCCCCCTCCTCGTCCTTTAACCCGACCTTCCTTTTCTCTTACCATTTTGCCTTTTTCTCTGTTTTGGGATCTCTACTCCTCTCTTTTTCCTCCCTATTTTCGCTCCTGCTCTTGGCTCTTGCTTCTTACTCCCTTTCATCATTTTATCTCTACTGCCCCCTCCTCTTCGTATCCTTTCTCCCCTTCGTCCTCTACCAGCCACATTTCCTCTCCCCCTTAATCGGATGTCCTCTCTCCCCGGCTCTCACAGCTGTCCCCATTTCCTTCTAAGGCTTCAGGGGTCTATGCAGAAACAATTCGAGGGCGATTGCTTCCCAGGAACAGTGGGGCTGGTAGATTCATAGGCTTTCTTCTTCCTTTTCTTTTTTGTAAAGGGAAAGGAGGAGATGGGAAGTATTGGGGAGAGCCTGGACGCCTTATTGCCTAATGTTATTGCAAAACCTGGGTGATAGTGTGTTTTGGAGTGAAGCATGGGGTGAGGGCTGGCATCTGTACTATGACCTTTTGAGATATCCAGCCTTTTGACAAATAATTAAACACGTTTTGAAATGTATTTTTATCTTGTGTGTCTTTTAGTGTGGAGGTACAGTTTGGGAAGTTTAAAAATATTTATTTACAGGCTTGACTGTTGCTCAGAGCGAATGGTTTGTGTTTGTTTGGAGGCAGAGACCAGGGCATCAGAAGACTGAAAATCAGGTTGGCAGATTGTGACAATCTCTTTGATACCTTCTGATACCATCGTTTGTTTTGCTCTTTCTGTCTTTAGTTGGGAGACCCTGATGTTTGTACATTTTCTCCTTCCTGTTTCAAAATAAGTTGAAGCTTCAGTTGGTTTTTCATTGAGTTGGGTTACACATGGTTTGCAGTACATTTAATGAACACATTGCCCTATCATATATAGCAATCTAAATTTTGGTCCCTGGGAGGAGTAAGACATTCCTGATAGTCATGTTCTCCTAGGAGGTTAGTCAATTTTTGTTTTTCCTCCATTCGTTTTAGGAAAGTGGTTTATTATAAAATCATTTAATCTGGGAACTTCCCCTAACTGACTACATTTTTAGGTTATTCTTTGTCTACCTCTACAACAACCCTTCACATATAAAACCCATCACACTATCTTTGTGTGTTAACCTGTTTCTCCCCCTGAAATGTGGGTTTTTCTAGGCAGCAATGTGCCTTACTTACTCCTGTTGTTCCCAGCCCTCAGGCCACATACATGGTTGAATGATTCACTTTGTGGCCTCGTTTTCCTATCTGACAAGTATGATTTTAAACTGAAATTTGAGGCAACTAGGGGACTACATAGAAAGAGTGAGTTTGAGAATTTTATTTTTGGTTCAAAAAATAAATTTAGTAAGATGGGATGATCACTTTAGAATAACACACCAAAGAGCTGTCCTGCCTAACACACCAAATTTCTAGGTTTTTCGAAGTGTTGGCCCTCCCACTGAAAATGAATTTATGAGAACAGAGGGAGAAGATTTAAACTCTTTTTGGGTGTTTAGGATCCAGAAGTGTCATTTGAGCTGGGCCTGAAAGATGAATGTGATTATGATAATTTGGGGAAGGCACAGAATGCTTTGTTGTGAATGTGAGTAGAAAGTAATGAGAGTATATTGTAGGTAGCAGGATCATCTTTCTTTAGCATGGAGAGATGGGGAAATGAGGATGTATAGTAGGAAATGTAACTAGAACGGTATATCAGGATGACAGTAATTTCAACTTTGCCTGTAACCAACTTGATTTTCTTTACTTGTTTAAACACATACATACAGGGGAAGGGTGTATGTCTGGAAAAAGTGAAGAGAATGCAAAATAATAGTTTATGAGCTAAGAATGGTCTTTAGAGGCTACTCTATTTTCTTGTGCAATATATGTAGTAGGCAGTGAGTAAATAGAGTTAAACATTATAAAGCTTTGTATTTTAGATTTTTCAAATTTTTCACTGTTGTGTTTTGAATAGTTGTCTAAGACAAGGGTTCTCAGATTTTACCATAAATCAAAATCAGCTGGAGGGCTGTGCCACCACTTCCTGAGTTTGATTTATCAGATTGGAATCGGGCCTGATAGTTTACATTTCTAACAAGTACTCATGTCATGCTGATGTTTCCATTTTGTGACCAACACTTTGAGAACCTCTGGTTTAAGGTGTAGTTCTTTTTTTCCCTAATTTTTTTTGAGTGCCATTGACTGTGTTGGCACTGGGGGTATTACAAATAACAGAACAGATATGGACCCTACCTTTTTGTATATTGTGTGTGTGTGGACAATATAGACATCAAGCAAAAAGAGTAATTTTAAATGTGAAGAGTGCTAAGAAAAGTTGTGGGATCATGGTAGGGGGTAGTCAGGGCTGGCTTCTCAGAGGATTTTACTTTCAGGAAGGAAACCAAAGGATTAAGTTATAGGAGTTGTATCGTGGAAAACCACATAGAAGGAATAGCACAGTAAATGACCTGTGGTGGTACTCTCTCTTGCCTCCTTAACTCTGCATATCCTGCAGTCCTCGGCTCAAGGAACTCAGGGAAACTTCATCTGCCCCACTAACCCCTCAAAGAAAAATCCTAAGTCACAACCTCTCCATTGTGTAACCAACCCTCTTTCATAGAATACATATGAATTGTAATTATGAGAACTAGTCATAAATGCTAACAAGTAATAAATCAGGGTAAAATATAAAATGACATTGTATAGTTGACCCTTGAACATTACCCTTGGCGGCATCGACCCCTGTGCAGTCAAAAATCCCAATATAATTTTTGATCCCCAGAAACTTAACTACTAATAATAGCCTATTGTTGACTGGAAGCCTTACTGATAACATAGTTAATATACATTTTGTATGTTGTATATATTTTATACTGTATTCTTATAATAAAGTAAGATAGAGAAACAATGTTAGTAAGATAATCATAAGAAAGAGAAAATACTTTTTTTTAAGTTTACTTATTTATTTTTTTTTTTTTCAACGTTTATTTATTTTTTTTGGGACAGAGAGAGACAGAGCATGAACGGGGGAGGGGCAGAGAGAGAGGGAGACACAGAATCAGAAACAGGCTCCAGGCTCTGAGCCATCAGCCCAGAGCCTGACGCGGGGCTCGAACTCACGGACCGCGAGATCGTGACCTGGCTGAAGTCGGACGCTTAACCGACTGCGCCACCCAGGCGCCCCAAGTTTACTTATTTTTGAGAGAGATGAGAGTAAACAGGGGAGGGGCAGAGAGAGAGAAAGAGAGAGAGACGGTGCAGAACCTGATGTGGGGCTCAGACTCATGAACCATGAGATCATGACCTGAGCCAAAACCAAGAGTCAGATGCTTAATGGACTGAACCACCCAGACACCCCAGGAAGAGAAAATACATTTATAGTATCGTACTGTAAAAAATCTGTGTATAAGCGGACCCACAGAGTTCAGACCCATACTATTTAAGGGTCAAAGGCATATGAGTGTGTGGCAACTATTTTAGATAGTCTAGTTAGGCTAATGTTTATTGAAAATGATTGTGTTAAGTACTTTATATATTTTATCTCATTTAATCATCATAGCAACCCAATGAGAAAAGTACTAGCTCTGTGAAGGTAGAGACCATGTTTTGTTTGGCTCACAGTTGTATCTTTAACACTCACATAGTGCCTGGTGCATTTTAAGTGCTCAATAAATATTTTTTAAATGAATGAATGACTTTGGGGATGACCATAAAGTCAGAGAGGCATTGTTGAGAAAGGAATGTTTGAATCGGGGGTTTTAACAAGTGGGATTTTGTTGGGTAGGAGTTTGGGAAGGAAGGCCATTCTTGGCAAAGGGACCAGCTTGAGCTTAAAAACTAGGACAGAAGCAGGCATGATGTATTCTGGGAAATATATGGCTTTACTATTGAGGGTGCAGGAGATGAGACTAGGTGAGCCTAAGGTCAGATCATGGAGGACCTTGAGTCATAAGCTCAGGAGTTTTGGCTTCACTATAAAGACCCAGAGTGCCTTGAAAGGTTTTCTTGTGTGAAGGAGTATCATAATTAAGAGATTTTGAAGGTTATCACTCTAAATCAATATGAAACATGATGGGGGGGTAGAGCTATTGCACTAGTCTAGGTGAAATGTAAGTGTATGAACTTTCACTCTAGGCTTATTGTGGTGGTGATTTAAATTGGAGGAAGGAGAATATAAGGAAGTAAAATGTGAAGATCTGGCATACACTTTTTGGCTACGTGAATTTTCCATAGAGGCATTACTGTGGAGTTGTAGAAGCACAGACTCACTAACAGCTTTGCAATTTTGCTCACTGGGCCTCAGTTTTTATATATGTTGCCGTTAAGGATTTATGAGAATATTAAAACAGAGTAAATTTACTCTACCAAAGACTTTATTTATGTAGAGTATGTCTTCCAAAGGTCATATATTAGGTCACCGAAAGAGAATCCGTACTTCCCAACCTTATTTAATTTTTTTAATGGATTTTGTGGTATAAGAAAGGAGAAATTTTGGGGTGCCCGGCTGTCTCAGTTGGCGGAGCATGTGGAACATGTGACTCTTGATCTCATGAGTTCGAGCCCGTGTTGGGTGTAGAGATTATTTAAATAAATAGAAGATTTAAAAAAAAGTAATTTTAAGTAAAATATACTTTATTTTTAAATTATTTATGTAGTTTAATAATACATTGAACAAAACATATTAAAACAAATATCAGCCTTTTCCTATTTAACAAATGACACGTTAATTAAGATAAAGCACTATTTGTCATATTTTAAAATGAATATATTGCAGTGTAGATTGAAATTATGTTTGTGGCATCAAAATAGATATGAAATGACTTTTTAACCTTAAATTTGGAATCCTTGCATTTTTGTACTTAAAAAATCAAAAGGTTTTGTGCTGTTCTGTTTTATTTCTAACAACTTAAAAGAATTTTTTTAACTTTATTTATTTATTTTGAGAGAGAGAGAGAGAGAGACATTGCACACAAGTGGGGGAAGGACAGAGAGAGGGACAGAATCTCAGGTGGGCTCTGTTTGCACTGATGGCGCAGAGCATGATGGCGGCCCAAACTCACAGACTGTGAGATCATGACCTGAGGTGGGATCAAGACTGGATGCTTAACCAACTGCGCCACCCAGGCGCCCCTGTTCTGTTTCATTTCTAAATGACAAAATAAAAGGAATGGTATTAAGCTGCTACTTGCAAGCCTGTTTCCACAAATAAAACATTGGAAGTATAGTTCATTTCCAATAAATGAAGAGTCAAATTGAATATAACTATTACCACATTTCTTGTTTTTTAAGTTTTTATTTTAATTCCAGTTAGTTAACATACAGTGTCATATTATTTGCAGTTGTACAATTTGGTAATTCAGCAGTTCTGTAAATCACCCTGTGCTCATCACAGGTGCACTTCTTAATTTCCATCACCCAAACCTTAACCCTCTCCCCTCTGGTAACCGTCAAATTGTTCCCTAAAATTAAAAGTCTGTTTCTTCCTTTGACCCTCTCTCATTTTTTTCCTTTGCTTTTTGGTTTTGTTTCTTAAATTCCACATATGAGTGAAATCATTTGGTATTTGTCTTTTTCTGACTTATTTTGCTTAGTGTTATACTCTTGAGCTCTATGGCAAAATTTCATTCTTTTTCATTATTTTTTATGGCTGGAGATATAGATATCTCACACGGTCTTTATCTGTTCATCAATTGATGGACACTTGACACTTGGGCTACTTCCATGTCTTGGGTTGTAAATAGTGCTGCTATGAACATAGGAGTGCCTGTATTCCTTTGAATTAGTGTTTTTGTATTCTTTGGGTAAGTACCCAGTGGTGGGATTGATCGTTGGGTAGTTCTGTTTTTAACTTTTAAAGTGATACTTCGCTCTTAATTTTAACAACATTGAAAATAGTAGATATTTCAAGATTTTATTGTGTACAGAGCATACGTGGTATGCATGTGAATTTATGGACTCTACCATACTTAAGGAGTCTGCAGTTTGGGTCCCGCTAGTTTACAGTGGTCCTATAGTGTTGCTAGGGCTGCACAAATTGTACTGTAGAGCTCAGGTGGCAGCTATAATATGGACAGCAATGGGTCTACGAAGATCTGTATCCTGGGTACTTGGCAGTGTCTAGCACATAGTAGGGTTCAGCAAATAGTTGTTAAATGAATGTGTTTTGCATATAATACTAGGACCCTTATTATCTTTTAATCTAATGATCTAATCATTTTATGAGAAACGTCTGCATGCTCAGTAATACTGAGTACACATGTGTTTTTTGTGCTTCTGAGTTTTGTTTACACTGTTCCTTTTGTCTAGGATGCTGTCTTCTTTCTTGACTTCTTGATTTTGAGTGTCTCCTTAAGACCTATCTCCTTTGTGAAGCCTTCAGTTACCTCCAGGCATCCTTGGGTTACTCCTTTCTTTGTGTCTCTCTTGTACTTTGTATTGTTTGTTACACGGAGGGTGGCTGCCTCTCCAGATTGTGAGCTCTCTGAGGACAAGGACAGTAGTGTTTTTCAACTTCATGTTTTAAGCATTTAGCATTATGCCTGAGACATAGTAAGTAAATAAATATTTGTTCAGTAAAAGAGTATGTGTACTTTGTAGAGAATTGCCTAAGGTAATGTTAACTGAGATGTGAGTTATGAAAAGGAAAGAAAGATGAATACTCTGCACAGGTCCCCTGAGAGGAAAAAGAGGTTTGATGGGCAAGAAATGTTGGATCAGATAGTTTCTCTTACTAGCCCCCAAGAGGTGCTTTTGAGCTAGAATAAATGTTTCTGTCCAGAAGAGTTCAACAGGAAGACTTGGGGAAGAAGCCAGATGATTTTGAGATGAATTGCCAAGCAATGTCTTTTTGTATAAATACTTTCCAATTATTTGTCTATAATTTGTGGAGATGCCCTTCCAGAGAATAGCATAAACACAGATAGTAAAGAATCAGTTACTGTTAAATCTAGAGGGGTGGTTAATTATTTAAACATTTTGTTAGCTCTGTGTAAAGATCTTTTGTTTTTCTTTTCCTATCTTTAGTTCTCCCTTGTACAAACATTTTTCTTAGCTCTCCAGCATCTTAATGCCTGTTCAATGTCATATTCTCCTTTTCTAAGGACATTTTTTAAGCTTGAATGTTCTTGGTTATATAATGTCAGGGTTTTTTTTTTTTCTTTTCATAGACCTTGTAACCTTTGGCAAATCATTTCACCTGTGTATGCCTTCATTTAAAAATTTCTCAAATGGAAAAGTTGTGTTTAATCTTCTCTGTGATCCCTTCCACCTCTTAAAAAATGTGATAAGATTCTAGCCAGTTAAGGTAAGTTGTTATATAGTAGATACATTCTGTTAGCTATAGTACTAAGGGGTCAGGGCACTTGAGCTCTTAATCTCCATGAATATATTACCAACTTTTCACACCCCTTCATTCCATTATGTTAAAATTTGAATAGTACTGTAGTATTTTAAAGGCATTTTCATATACGTCCCATTTATTCTTCATTACTATTTTGTGAAGTAGTCAAGATAGAAGTTTAGCATCAATTTTACAGGTAATAAAACTGAGAAGTTAATTTATTTTCCTGAGATCACACAGCTAGTAAGTAGCAGAGCCAGAACTGACTGCAGGCCAGTGTTCTTTCCATTATTAACCTGGCTTCTCTGTTTACCATATTATATTTCAAAACTCATGTTAGTAGTTAGGAGAAAAATAATGCTGAAGTATCTGTTTGAATTAGCGATTCCTAGGATCTATTCATATGTTCAGTGATTACTGACCTGAATTTTTTTGTTTCTTAGACTGTTTTATTACAGGAGTTAAAATGGAAGAGAAGGGTATTTATTTACCTTTCTAGGCCTTGATCTTTTTAAGTAGAACTCTAGCTCCTTGCCCTTTAGCACATAGTTGTTTGCCACACTGGCCAGGCCTTGAAGTGATACATACAAGAAGCTTGTCTTACCTGTGTTTTCATTTGGCATCCAGGGATTTAGAAAAATAAGACCCTATAGTCCATGCCAAATAGTTCTATAAATCTGTACCCTTAGGCACAATATATCTGTGCCCTTGGTATTACCTTCCTTCTTCATTTATAAAATGATTGTGTTTGGGGAAGGAGAAGGTAAAAGGTTTAGATCATATCTAAGGTTATCTTAGATGTTTATTGCTAGAAGTTTGACTTGGTTGAATCAGTAGTAGAAAATGCAAAAAAAACAAAACAAACAAACAAAAAACCCCAAAACCAATAAATTAAGAAGAGATTTCCCATGGAGTACTACTAAAATAAGGAGTCAAAGATTGTCCAGTATCTGAACTTTCTTATACCCGTGAACTCAAATGACACTTGTGTGCCTTTCATTCCCAGTCTTTAATTTCAGGCCTAGACTTAGGACTTAATATTTCTCTATGGGCATACAGTCTTTTTATCTAGGAGTTAAAATTATCTTAAGTACATCTAACAATAAATTTGTGCTTGATTGTTCGTTTGTTCACTCAATAAACATTTAGTGCCCACTGTAATAGGCATTACTTTAGGCTCTGGGAATGCAGCAGTGAATAAAACAGTTCTATTGAGTTTATCTTCTATAATAATAGGTAATATTTACTGAGCAGTTAATATATCAGTCACTGTTCTAAGTGTCTTCCACTTAGAATTTATTTAATTCTGACAATACTCCTATGATGTAGGTACTGTTATTGTCTGCATTTTGCAGATCATGAAACTGAAGCACGGGGAGATTAGGTACTTTGCCTAAGATTTTATTGTTTTGTGAGTGGAAGAACTGGCACTTTAAACTAGGCAAGCTGACTCTCAAACCACCACTTTTCAGAACAGTATTATACAATCCTTCAGGGAGATATCAATAACAATTTTATTTTTAATCATAAAATTGTCAAGTTTGTAATCTTTGTAGTCACCTGGTTTTTGTCCCAGTCTTAAGAAAAAAAATCATCCAGGGATACAAAAAAGAAAGGAGCACTATCAGAGCCATTTGTCTTCTCTTGGAAGATTTGTCAGGTTTAGGAACATTTCAGGTATGTTGAGCCTGAACATATGTTCAGGTATGTTCAGGTATGAGTTGGAACTGAGACAGCTACAAAAAGCCAGGATCCTAAAATGTCTACACCGTTAGTGAAAAGGTAGCATAAAAAATATCTGTTTGGGGTGCCTAGGTGGCTCAGTCAGTTAAGCATCCGACTTCGGCTCAGGTCATGATCTCACAGTTCGTGGGTTTGAGCTCTGCTTTGGGCTCTGTGCTGACAGCTCAGAGCCTGGAGCCTGCTTCGGATTCTGTGTCTCCCTCTCTCTCTGCCCCTCCCCTGCTCACACTCTGTCTCTCTTTCTCTCAAAAATAGATAAACATTAAAAAAAAATTTTTTTTTAAATATCTGCTTGATGGTGTAGGGAGACAAAGAGGGTTATTTGTCTTGACATGGACTCTGCATGGGAAAAATCTCTCGAGAATTTACAACCAACAACCTGCTGTCCTACGTGTCTGAAACCTAAATTTATATTACTTGCGTGACATCATGGCTAGTAAGAAGGGAATATTTACTGAATAATTACTCTGTCAGGCGTTGTGTTATGGGCTTTGAACATACTTTCTCACTTCATCCTGACAACAGCATCATGAGGTAAGTACCAATATTACCCCATTGTACCAAGGACAGAACTGAGGGTCAGAAAAGCTAGAGAGTTTACAGTTTAACACCACTAGAATTCAAATCTAGGTCAGTATTCTTCCTACTCACCATAATGCCTCTGGAAAGGGTACTTCATGTTTGTCCCTCAGCTGCCTCATCTGTAAAATAAAATTTGCAATATTTTCCCTTTCATTTCGTAAGACTATTGTGTCAAATGAAATAAAGAATGTGAGCTTCCTTTGTTTACTGTAAGCCATTGTTACCAGCATCATCCATAAAGTATATTTTTCTTATAATTAATCAAAAGAGAGGCCTCAATATTCAGTGATCCTGAAAGCCCACAAGTTCTGTCTTAAGGAATTAAGGCAATTTTGATACTTTTTTGTATCAGATGTTTCCTGAAGTAGTATCGTTAGGAGAAATAAAATAAGTTTTGAGACAAGTTACCATCCAGTAATTTACTAATTCATTCAAGAAATAACTTATTGGCTGCATTTTATGGGGCTTTCAAGAATGAAAGAAAAGATGCCTGATCTCTTTCATTTTTTGTCATACCAGCAGTAGTGGAAGCCACAGTGCCCTCCAACAGTAGACTACAATTGTGATAATAGACAATTCCCAGTGTCCCTCACCTTCCCACTTGGTAGGAATGAGTGGGCCACTACTTAGAATATTGAAATGCTGCTTTGCCATGACCCTGGCAACATAGTAACAGATGAAGCTTTTAAATTTATAAAACAAACCAACCTACAAAATACATAACTAAGTCATGGGAAAGGGACTGAGAATGCCTTTCCTCTGAGTGTTGTATAGATGACTAAATATTTCAAGGAAAGAGAATATAAGGAAGCAAAAAAAAAAAAAAAAAAAAAAAAAAAAAAAGGAGAGATTAAAAGAAAGCCATGAGAAGGTTTAGGAAGAGCTAATGAGTGTCAACATGAGCTTCCTCAAAGACAGACCCTGTAGCTTCCAGAATCCCTTGAGTAATGAGGTCTCTTTTTTGGTTAATTACAAGGAAAAATACACTTTATGGATGTCCCTAGTAACAACGTCTAAGAATAAAATAGTATATTCATATCCTTTATTTCATTTGATTCAATAGCGAAAGGAAAAATATTATAGATGTCATTTTGTGGATAAGGAAGCTGAGGCACAAAATGAAGTGCCTTTTCCAGAGGCTAGTAGGAGGAATACTGGACCTAGGGTTTTAAAGAGCAATAGATAAGGAGGGATCCTCTTGTTGTTGGGGTGGTATGGAGCTAGGTTCTGTAGAAATGGAAAGCCATCCAAAAAGATACACTGCTATGTAAGACATATGTCTTTTATGGGGCGGGGGGTGGGGAGAGAGAGAGAGAGAGAGAGAGAGATGATATCTCGGTAAGACATTTTCTTGCTCTTAGAAACTAGTACTTGCCACAAAAAGTAGTCAAGTGGAAAAAACTGTTTTGAGGAACTATTCTTTTTTTCCCCTGGCTTCATTATCCCACACCCCTAGCTGTGCCATGTTCTTATAAGAAGCAGCGTTTCAAAAGCAGGGAATCTGCTTACAGGTAGTTCACGTATTCACAGACTCAAGTAGACAGGCATTTGCTCTGTGCCAGAGTAGGGGATATAAAAATGGGTAAGGCATGGATCTTAACTCAGTCGTTTTCAATTTGTGAGACAGAAAGCTCCTCCTGATAGATGATGAACTGTTCTAAACATCCTTTCCTAACTCCTAGGGGCTGGTAAGTGATGCAGTTCCCCAGACTTCTCATTTTTATATCTACATACGAGAGAACTACTTAGTGTGTAATTAAGAATTACTGCAATTTAGGGGCACCTGGGTGGCTCAGTTGGTTTCACGTCCGACTTCGGCTCAGGTCGTGATCTCATGGTCTGTGAGTTCAAACCCCGTACTGGGCTCTGTGCTGACAGCTCAGAACCTGGAGCCTACTTCGGATTCTGTGTCTCCCTCTCTCTCTGCCCCTCCCCCGTTCATGCTCTGTCTCTCTCTGTCCCAAAAATAAATAAATGTTGAAAAAAAAAATAAACATTAAAAAAACCCTACAATTTAGTAATCATAAGCTAAAGTTACCAGATTATGAGTTAACTGAAGACTAGTCTTTAATGAACAAGTTTGATACTTGGAAGCGTTGCAAAGCTCCTACTACATATGTACAAATGTAGCTTGTTGGATTTCCTGTAATTTCTTGAAAGAGAGCTTTGTAATCAGTATATCAATAGTCTTGAGTTGGTACTTTTTTATTGTTGCTAGTTTTGTATCTTAATTATGAACTGTCATTAATTTAACTTTATTATTGGTATCATTTGTTGTGTTTCATTTGTTAAGCTAGTGTGTGGTAATGTGTATTTGCATTAATAGTACTCTCCACATAAAAGTTTCCCAATTTAGGGGCACTTGGGTGGCTCAGTCAGTTAAGTGCCTGACTCGATTTCAACTCAGGTCATGAAGACCTGGGATCAAGTCCTGCATTTGGCTCTGCACTGACAGCATGGATCCTGCTTGGGATTCTGTCTCTCAACCTCTCTCTGACCCTCCCTTGCTTGTGTTCGCTCTCTCTCTTAAAAAAAAAAAAAAAAAAAGAAAAAATTTCCCAATTCAGATTTTGACAATGTATTGTTAATCAAATAGGAAACATTCATTTTCTTGTTATTAAAACATATTTATAAAATTTCCTTGTAATGATACTTAATTGTTAATTTCCCCCTGGAGCTTGGGAACCAAGTAAGCAGTGCATTTTTTTTTGCCCCACCTAAGTGATCCACAAACAAAAAAATTTGAGAGCTACTAACTTTCTTTGGATTCATAGTCTAGAGGGGGAGACAGCCATCTAAGAAAAAGTTATACAATAGGTGACTATAATAGAACTATATACAAACTGTAGTGTGATTACATCTGTGTGTGTTTTGGTATATGAGGAATATCATGGAGGAGTGGGCATAATGTACTGGCTTTTGTAGAAGGAACAGGAATTTGATAGATGGACAGACGGGAAAGGGCATTCTAAGAAGAGGGAACAGCATATATAAAGAAAGGGAGGCATGGCTACCACTGGTAACATTCCTTCTCCGAACATCAGTTTCCTCAACAGAAATAATGTCTATTCTCCTTAACTCACAGAGTCATGATGATTATTTTGAAAAGGTTTTATAAATTGAAGTGCTAGCTATAGCACTTCCTTCCTTTCCTTCCTTCCTTCCTTCCTTCCTTCCTTCCTTCCTTCCTTCCTTCCTTCCTTCCTTCCTTCAACATTTCCAACATTTGAGAGCCTTTTGTGTCTCTTGTAGGTAATGTCACGTCAAGACCTCTTTTGACATCCTTTCATTCTAGTCATTCTTTTCCTCTGTTTTGTTCCTTCAAGGCCCTGCTCTGTAATATCTAAACACAGGTGTAGAAGAGAAGATTTGTGTATATACCTAGCTTTAATAGTAGGAGAAATTCTTTAACCGCTTATATATAACTGTTTAAATTGTGACCTATGTATCTAGTCTTAACAGTATCATAATCCATGGACCATAATCCCCCACAGCCAAAAAGTCATTTCAAAATAAGTATAAGTCTTTATTTGTAAATTGTGCAACATGTGAAGTAGAAGGGAGTTCACAGATATGCTTCTCAAAATTCTCTTTTTATTTCCTGTCTGCTTCCCTTATACATCATAGCTGCTCCTCTGCTTTTCTTCTGAAAACCCTCCTAAGGCTCCGTTTCCAAGAGTCCATCACTAGCAGATGGTAAAACCTGTGGGGAATGTAAGACTACATTGGGAAAGGGTGTAAGAGCAGTGGTAAGAAGTTACATTATGGCCAATTCAGGAATAATATTGTGCCCATGCACGTGTGTACACATACATGTTATCATTCAAAATTAAAATGTTGTTACTGAGTCCAATCAAATGTCTGTTTTAGTTTGAATATGAAACTATTATATTGAAAAATATCGTCTCTGATAAAATGACAGTTTCTTGGTTGTTTTATAATACTCAAAAAGCAGAAACAAATACAGCTTTTTTGGTTTCCATTAATTTTTATTTTTGTCTTTTTTCCATTTTTAATAATTTGATATATTCAGAAGACCATATGAAACATATATGTAAGTCATGAAACATAGTAAACAAATACCTAAAAACCTAGTATCCCAAGTTAAGAAATAGAGCATGACCACTGCCATTTTTTTCCCTGTGTGCACCATTCCTTTATGCCACTTTCCCTACCTTTGAGGTATCCTCTGTCCTATTTTATTTCATGTCTTTCCCTTGCTCTTCTCTGTAGATATACGACAGCATATTATTTAATTTGGAGGCAGCTCTCTAATCTTCTGAAATGCTTTTCAGGCAATATAATTTCCTATGACTGTATAGATGTTTAATTAAAATCCTGCTGCATATATTTTTTATTTAACTTAGGTTAATAATTTATTCTTAGTGTTTTGCCATGTCTTTAAAATTTATTCAGAACCATACATATTGCTGTGTAATATTCTACAGAGTTGATACACTATGATTTGCTTACCATTTCCCCCTATTTTTTTTTAAAGATTTTATTTTTAAGTAATCTCAAAACCCAACGTGAGGCTCGAACTCACAACCCCGAGATCAAGAGTCATGTGCTCTACTGACTGTGCCAGCCAGGCACCCCTCCCCCTATTTTAGACATTTGTATGTGTCATTTTTTTTTTTTTTTTTGTCAGAAAAACTGTGATCAGTCCCTTTGTGTAAATACCTTTGTTAATATCTCTGATCATTTACTATTTTTTGGTAAATTCTTGGATGAAGAGGTACTGGATCAAGAGTGTGTATGTTTTAAAATTTTTTTTTTTTTTTCAACGTTTATTTATTTTTGGGACAGAGTGAGACAGAGCATGAACGGGGGAGGGGCAGAGAGAGAGCGAGACACAGAATCGGAAACAGGCTCCAGGCTCTGAGCCATCAGCCCAGAGCCCGACGCGGGGCTCGAACTCCCGGACCGTGAGATCGTGACCTGGCTGAAGTTGGACGCTTAACCGACTGCGCCACCCAGGCGCCCCAAGAGTGTGTATGTTTTAAAGACTATTATTAAATCTTTCATATCCAGAAAAATTGTGCCTGTTTACACTCTGACCAGCAGTATTGGAGAAGACCAATCTGGGCAAACCTTATTTGAATAATTCACTGTGTCAGGATTATATCCTGTTGCAGAAAATACCATATTAACCAAAAAAAAAAATTAAAAAAAAAATTTTTTTTTAACGTTTATTTATTTTTGAGACAGAGAGAGACAGAGCATGAATGGGGGAGGGTGAGAGAGAGAGGGAGACACAGAATTTGAAACAGGCTCCAGGCTCTGAGTGGTCAGCACAGAGCCTGATGCGGGGCTCGAACTCACAGACTGTGAGATCATGACCTGAGCTGAAGTCGGACGCTTAACCGACTGAGCCACCCAGGTGCCCCTAACCAAAAAAATTTTTAAAAGAGCTGTGTTGTTCTTTCATACTGGAAATTGGTGTTTTTCCTATTTGCTATAGGATATTTTTTCAGCCATTGTTCAGGGACCATGTCATTCTGCCTGCTATACTTGTGATAGTTAATTATAGGGCTTAGTTAATCTCTACTGATCTATCACTCCCTCTGAGAATTTATCTATTCTTACCATTCAGTTGTCACCACTAGGGGATGCTAATTAAATCTGTATATTCAGCTCAGTTCTTTCACCAAAGCATTAGTTCCTTTTCTGTACTTGCCTAAGCAGACAGACTCCATGACTACAACAAATTCTTCTGAAGAAGTAATCCTTTGCCTAGTCTTGTCAGTTTTGTCAGTGAGGTTATGTGAGTATTAATCACTATTTTGTTTTTTATTTTTATTTCCTAACTTTTTATTTTGACAATTTAAGACTTATAAAAAGTTGCAAAAATAATACAAAGAATTCTTATGTAGCAGTCACCAAAATTGCCCAAAATGTTAGCATTTTATTCCATGTGCTTTATTGTGCTCCTCTCTTGTTACACACACACACACACACACACACACACACACACACACACACACTTTTTCCTTCCTGGTTAACTCCTTTAAATCTTGGAGTTGTTTTTGTTTTTGTTTTTGTTTTTTTTTTCCTTTTTATCTCAGCTTCCCTTCTTCCTGCTTCCCTTCTTCACCTTAGGGTGCTATATAAGAATAATATTTGAAATTATATACCTTGATTCAAAACTCAATTCTACCACATTCTAACTGGATGAATTTGGTCATATTCTTTCTGAGCTCTGGTATCATCATATACAAAATGTCTGTTATACCAGTCCTCAAGACTGTTGTAAGGGCTAAATGAGATAATGTGTGTCAAAAGTATGCTATATGATGAATGTTGGTCAGTCCTTCAGAGAACATTTGCCTGTTTAGTAGAGTGCCAGGCATTGTGGTAGGTACTGGGGTTCAGAAATACTTACTTCATGTTGTCAATTCTTCCCTCAAATTATTTTTTACTTTTGGTTGTTTTTTCCATTTTCATTACCTCTACCTTAATCCACAGCATCATCACCTCATGTCTGAGCCATCGTAACAACCACTGGGTCCCCAAACTGTTTTTTGGAATTTGCATCAGTGCCAAACTAATAATTGTTCTGAGAAATGGTATGGTATAGTGGAAGAAGTATGGACTTCATTATCAACAGATCTGGGTTTGTGTCTTGGCCCTACTTCTTAGAAATATTGTGACACTGGACAAGTCCCTTTACTGGTTCTAATTTGAATCCCTTTTCTTTTTCTTTCTTTCTTTCTTTCTTTCTTTCTTTCTTTCTTTCTTTCTTTCTTTCTTTCTTTCCTCTTTCTTTCTTTCTTTCTTTCTTTCTTTCTTTCTTTCTTTCTTTCTTTCTTTCTTTCTTTCTTTCTGTTTCTTTAAACCAGCAAATGTCAGGGACTGTGCTGGGTGCTAGGAATATAAAGCAAACATTAAGGGGCATCTGGCTGGTACAGTCGGTAAGGTATGCAACTCTTGGTCTTGGAATTGTGACTTTGAGCCCCATGTTGGGTGTGAAGATTACTTAAAATCTTAAAAAAAGAAAAGCGTTAATAGGTTCCTTGAACTTGAAGAACATCATGGTCTGGTGGGGGAGACACACAGTGATTAATAACTGTGGTTAACATGGCATTGTAAAAGAAACCTAGATTTGGAGTCAGTTATAAGTGGCAGCTTGTTATGTAGTGATTAAAGCACAAAATTAACTTTACAGTCAGATTGCCTGAGGTCTAGTCCTGGCTTTGCCACTTCTTAGCTGTATCATCTTAAGCAGATTACTTAACCACTCAAAACCTCAGCATCCTCATCTTTGTAGAAAGGAGATACTGATAGAATTTAACTTACAGAATTCTCATGGGAAGTAAATGAAATTATATATGTAAAGTGCTGACCATAGTTTAGGCATATAGCATATATTAACAAATAGCATGAGCTCAATAATTATGATTATGATACTGTTATAGCTTAGTGGGTAAAAGCTTAAAAATGTAGGCTGTGACCTCATTCTTGTGTTAGGAGTCCCAGTTGAGTAACCTGTTGGCCATGTAAATATGAGGAAGATATTTAACCTAAATCTCAGTTTCCTCATTTTTAAAATGCATCTTGTGATGAGACTTAGTGTTTCATGAAAAATAGCAGTGGTAATTTTTATTCTTGTTCTGCCCTCTGCTGGCTGTTTTATCTTTGACATGTAAATTAATTTTTCTGAGCCTCGGTTTACTTACTTTGTTCAAAACAAAGTTGTTTTGAGATTGCAAGCATGTATAAAGTAGTTACGTTAGTGCCTGGTACCACACAGCTGTCATTCAGTACATGATAGCTGTTGTTATGGTGCAGTTTAATTTGTCAGGTGCTGAGAGTAAAATCTGCTTTGGAAATTAACAAAGACATCACAGAACTTGTGATGTTTGACTGAATTTTGAAGGACATGTGAAATTTTACCACATAGAAGTACTAATCTAAAAAAAAGACTCAGAGGTATCTAAGTGCTTGTCACAGTGCTTAAGGAACAGTGTTAAGTAGTAGGTTGCATTAAGTTACACATAGTTTAGTGTACCTGGTAGGTAGCATATTTGGTGGGAGAAGGGAACAGTGGAAAATGAGAGTTGAAAGGAAGGTTGGAGCCTGTTAGTAAAACATTTTGAATACCTTGCTGAAGTGTTTACACTTTATTCTTAAGGTCTTTGTTTTTCCAACTTCTTTTTTTTTTTTTTTTAAGTTATTTATTTATTTTGAGAGAGAGAGCGAGAGAGCATGAGTTGGGAAAGGGCAGAGAGAGAGAATCCCAGGCAGGCTCCACACTGTCAGCTCAGGCCCTGTGTGGAGCTCTAACTCACGAACTGTGAAATCATGACCTGAGTCAAAATCAAGAGTCAGATGCTTAACTGTCGAGGCCACCTGGGCACCCCTGTTTTTCCAACTTCTAACAGCAGAGGAAACTAAATTTGCTGTGGGATAGGAAAGGGAATTTTTAGAAACTGGTGTTACAAACATTAATTTCTTGATAACTTCTGTTTTGTCTTAAAATTCATGCAGTGTTTGCCCTCTACATCATGTATTTGTTTCAGTACAAAAATATTTGAAGTCACGTATTGGTTACATAATTCCCTCTCTGCCATCCTCCCATACTCTTCATCCCCTCAAATAATCTTTGGATATGTTTAATGTTCTGTGATGTGCCAAGTTTATTCTCTAGCTTTAGTTCCCTGGCACACCTCTGCTGGGAACCCCTTGTATGTGTTCCCAGCATAAGAACTGTGGTTATAGATAATATGGCACCTTCGAAACTTTTTTTTAGAAGTCGAGTAATAGGATAAGAGCTGTGCATTAAAGAACTGGGTAGAGCTGGATTGAATAGATTGCATTTCAATTAATTAAAAAGAACTTTCCTGGAGTACCTGGGTGGCACAGTTGGTTAAGCAATTAAACCTCAGACTCTTGATTTGAGCTCAGGTCATGATCTCACAGTTTTTGAGATCAAGCCCCCACATTGTCGGCTTGGAGCTGGGTTAGGAGTCAGTTTAAGATTTTCTCTCTCTCAATCCCCACCTAACACCCCTACACCTCTCCCCCGCTCACACTTACTCTCTCTCAAAATACATACACACACACAAAGATTCTTTCTCGTGTCTCAAAAAAAAAAAAAAAAACTCTCCTATTCTTTCTAGAAATTGTTTAGTCTTTGAACTGTGTGGATTGTTTTATGATCCAGATGAAGTCAGGGGCACCTGGGTGGCTCAGTTAGGTAAGCATCTGACTCTTGGTTTCAGCTCAGATCATGAGTAGGTTTGAGCCTTGAGTCGCGCTCCGTGAGGAGGCTGCTTTGGATTCTGTCTCTATTCCCCTCCCCCCCCCCCCCAAATAAATAAAATTTAAAAAAACAACAACATTCAAATGAAGTCAGATTTGACCTCCTCTCTCTTCTGCTATTTTTGGTAGGAGTTTTGTTCTTACTCTGCCGGGGGTGTACCTAGTTGGTAAAGGGGAAAATCTCTGAGCAGGAATTTCCAAGAGATTCATTTTTTAGGCACTGAATTCTAGCTTCTCCTTTATCCTTCTTTTTTAGTCTTCTGTGCTACTGTTATTTGTTTCAAAATAAAGTAGGGGGCGTCTGGGTGGTTCAGTTGGTTAAGTGTCCGACTCTTGATTTTGGCTCAGGCCACGATCTCATGGTTTGTGAGCTCGAGCCCCGGATCAGGCAGAGCCTGCTTGGGATTCTTTCTCTCTCTCCCTTTCTCTCTGTCCCTCCCCTGCTTCCTCTCTCTCTCTCTCTCTCAAAATAAATAAATAAACTTAAAAAAAAATAAAGTAGAAAGCACTGGTCTCTCAATACTTCTGTATTAGCTTAAATTACTAGGATTTGGGGAATCATGGGAGTTTAGATATTGGCTTAGATAACCTAAGTATAGTTCTAGTTCTTTCACTGCTTGATACATAATCTCTCTGTTCTTAAATGGGGGTGATTATCCTTGTTCATATCACAGGCCTACTTTTGAGTATAGGTGAGATACTGTATTCAACATTGGTATATAAAGTTGAAAAGGTAATATATTGCCATTGGATAAAGTTGTAGGCTCTGGAGCCACATTTCCTGGGTTTCAGTTCTTGCTCTGTCCCTTACAAGCTCTGTGTTTCCAGACACACTGCCATTATCCTATGTTCTCTGGTTCCTGCTTTATCTCATTTAATCCTCACAACAACTTCATGAGCTAGGCATTACGATTATCCCTATTATAAGTGAGAAAACTGAAGAACAAAAGTTTGGGTAATGTGTATGATGTCACACAGTTAGCAAGTAAGAAGTTAGGATGTGCACTCTAGCTCCAAAGCCCAGGTTATTAATATTAGGCAGATACACTTCCCAACAGGAGAGCAACTATCTGGAAAATTCTTTGGCTTACCAATTAACAAGATAAAGTGGAATTTCCTTGAAAAGGAAAAATTTATGGGGTCCAAACCTCCTTGTTGAGTATATTTTACCACTTGTTAAAGAATGATTATTTAATATTATAAACCTTCATATATTACTTCCTGAGTTTATTCTGCTAAATGTCTTGTAAAAAGCATGTACTCATAAAGTTTGATATCTTCCCTCTGACACGCAACTTTCATTTGTTTTCTCTTCTGCAAAATAAATAATTTTGAAGTTTACCAACTGAGGTGGAAATATAGCTTGTTTCATCTGGGGGATGAATTTTAAACATTTAGGAAAATGGTACAATGAAGAATAGAAAAAGCAGGAAGAATTCATAGTTAAAACTTGGGAAATAAGATAGGTAAAGTTCTAGGTGGCAGCAGTTGAATTTGATGAATTATTTCCTTTGAAATTGTTCTAATGTGTCCTTACTACATCTAGCTGCAGAGGAACCTGGGATGTGTGGTCTTTGTTACGAGTGGTTGTGTGGTCAGGTAAAAATAAAAGGTTTTATTAACAGAAACAGAGGACAAATATTAGGGTTGGCAGCCAATAGTCAATGTCACACTGGGCCAGCCATTTATGGCTTTTATGAAGTCTGTTTCCTCATGTATAAAATAATATATTTGTTACTCACCTTACTCAGTACAAAATCAAATATGTGAATGTGAAAGCACTCTGTAAACTGTAACATGTAAATATTTTAATAACAATTTTTGATTATAGAAATCTGTGCTGAATAGAAAGTCTGATTTTTTTTTTTTTCGGAGAAGAAAACTGGTAGCATCCCCAAAATTAACTACCATTGACATTTTGATGTATTTTTTTTCTAGTCTTGTATTTATTTACAGTTTCATAAACTTTTTTTTTAAAAGTAGGCTCCATGTCCAATGTGGGGCTTGAACTCACGACCCTGAGATCAAAAGTTGCATGCTCTACCAACTGAGCCAGCCAGGTGCCCCTATAAACTATTTTTTACGACAGTTTTATTGAGATATAATTCATATATTATGCAGTTCACCCATTTAAAGTGTATCCCAATTCAGTGGTTTTTAATATATTTGTAGAGTTGTGCAGCTATAACCACAATGAATTTAGAACATTTTCATCACTGCCCCACAAAAAAAGCCCTAGAGCCATGAGCATTCACTTCCCATTTTCCTTCAACTCTTCCTCCACCCATCCCTAGCATCCAGTTATCTACTTTCTGTCTGTATAGATTTGCCTATTCTGGATATTTTATATAAATAGAATTATACGGTATATGTTCTTTTGTGACTGGCTTTTTTCACTTAGCATACTATTTTTTTTAAGTTCATTTATTTGTTTGTTGTAAGTAATCTCTACACCCAATGTAGGGCTCGAACTCACAACCCTGAGATGAAGAGTCACATGCTCCTCCAACTGATCCAGCCAGGTGCCCCACTTTGTGTACTATTTTCAAGGTCCATCCATGTTGTGTAATATATCAGGATTTTTTTTTTTTTTTTTTTTTTTTTTTTGCTAAATAGTATTCCATTCTGTAGATATGCTATATTTTGTTTATCTGTTCATCAGTTGATGGACATTTGGGTTGTTCCTACTTTTTAGTTATTCTGATAAGTTTTCTATAAATATTCACATACAAGTTTTTCATTTCCCTTAGGTAGATACGCAGGGCTGGAATTACTAAGTTATATGGTAAAATGGTATACTTTTTTTCCTCAAAGTGTCCACATCACTTTATATTCCCACAAGCAATGTATGAGAGTTCCAGTTTTTCTATATCTTCACCAACACTCATTATTTGACTTCCTGATTATAGCCACCCTCTTGGATGTAAGGTATTTATTTCATTATGATTTTGATTTGCATTTCCCTGATCGCTAATAATGTTGAACATTTTTCATATGATTATTGGTCATTTATACTTATTTGGAGAAACATCTATTCAGACCTTTGCCTGTTTTTTTTTTTTTTTTTTTTTTTTTTTTTAATTTTTTTTTCAACGTTTATTTATTTTTGGGACAGAGAGAGACAGAGCATGAACGGGGGAGGGGCAGAGAGAGAGGGAGACACAGAATCGGAAACAGGCTCCAGGCTCTGAGCCATCAGCCCAGAGCCTGACGCGGGGCTCGAACTCCCGGACCGCGAGATCGTGACCTGGCTGAAGTCGGACACTTAACCGACTGCGCCACCCAGGCGCCCCAACCTTTGCCTGTTTTTAATTGAGTTTTTTTTTATTATTGAGTTGTAAGTTATTTATATATTCTAGATACAAATCTCTTATTAGATATATGATTTGCAACTCATTTCTCCCATTCTGTGGGCTTTCTTTTCATTTTCCTGATGATGACCTTTGAAGCACAAAAGTTTCTTATTTTGATGAGATTCAAAGCGTCTGTTTTTTCTTTGGTTGTTTGTTCTTTTGGTGTTGTATCTGAGAAACCATTTATTAATCCAAAATCAGGAAGATTTATACCAGTGTTTTCGTCCAAGATGTTAATTAGCTATTACATTTAGGTCTTTGATCCATCTTAAGTTAATTTTTGTATATGATGTGAAGTTGGACTCCCATCTTTGTCCTTTTGTATGTAGATGTCCATTTGTCCCAGCATCATTTGTTTATAAGCCTGTTCTTTTGCCCATTTAATTGTCTAGGCATGCTTGTCAAAAATATTGACCATAAAAAAATATTTACCATTGGGGCACCTAGGCGGCTCAGTTGGTTGAGCATCCGACTTCGGCTTGGGTCAGGATCTCGCAGTTTGTGAGTTCGAGCCCAGCGTTGGGCTCTGTGCTGACAGCTCAGAACCTAGACCTTGTTTCAGATTCTGTGTCTCCCTCTCTCTCTGCCCCTTCCCTGCTCATGCTCTGTCTCTCTCTGTCTCTCAAAAATAAGTAAACATTAAAAAAAAAATTAAAAAAAAAAACATTGACCATAAATATAAGAGTTTATTTCTGGATTCTCAGTTCTATTTAATTGATCTATATATCTATTCTATCTCTGGGGCGCCTGGGTGGCGCAGTCGGTTAAGCGTCTGACTTCAGCCAGGTCACGATCTCGCGGTCTGTGAGTTCGAGCCCCGCGTCAGGCTCTGGGCTGATGGCTCAGAGCCTGGAGCCTGTTTCCGATTCTGTGTCTCCCTCTCTCTCTCTGCCCCTCCCCTGTTCATGCTCTGTCTCTCTCTGTCCCAAAAATAAATAAACGTTGAAAAAAAAATTATATATCTATTCTATCTCAATTACTACACTATCTCAATTACTGTAGCTTTGTGGTAAGTTTCAAAATCGGCAAGTGTGGGTCCTCCAACTTTGTTGTTCTTTTCCAAGATTATTTCAGTTATTCTAGGTCCCTTGTATTTCTTTTCTTTTTCCTTCAAATTTTTATTTGAATGCTATTTAGTTAATGTACAGTGCAATATTGTTTTCAAGAGTAGAATTCAGTAGTTCGTCACTTACATACAATACCCAGGGCTCATCATAACAAGTGCCCTCCTTGATACCCATCACTCATCTAGCCCATTCCCCCATCCACACCCCCCTCCCCCATCAACCCTCAGTTTGTTCTCTATCATTAAGAGTCCCCTCTCTTTTTTTCTCCTTCCCATATGTTCATCTGTTTTGTTTCTTAAATTCCACAGATGAGTGTAATCATATGGTATTTGTTTTTCTCCAACTGACTTATTTCATTAACATAATACACTCCACCTCAATCCACATCATTGCAAATGGTAAGATTTCATTCTTTTTGATCACTGAGTAATATTGCATTGTGTGTATATACCACATCTTCTTTATCCATTCATCAGTCAGTGGACATTTGGGCTCTTTCCATAGTCTGGCTAGATCCCTTGTATTTACATATGAATTTTAAGATCAGCTTGTTAATTTCTGCAAAAAGTAAGCTGGATTTTGATAGAGATTGTATTGAATCTGTAGATCAATTAATATTAAGTTTTCTGATCTATAAATATGGATGTCTTTCCATTTAGGTCTTTAATGTTTTATTTTAACACTTTTCTTAAATTTATTCCTATTTTATTATTTTTGATGCTATTGTAAATGGAATTTTCTTTTTATTTTTTTCATGTTTTATTTATTTTTGAGAGGGAGAATTAGCACAATTGGGGGAGAGGCGGAGAGAAAGGGAGACAGAGACTCTGAAGGAGGCTCCAGGCTTGAGCTGTCAGCATAGAGCCTGATACGGGGCTTGAACCCATGAACTGTGAGATCATGATCTGAGCTGAAGTCGGATGCTTAACTGACTGAGCCACCCAGGCATGCCTGGAATTGTTTTCTCAATTTCATTTCAAATTGTTCATTATAAGTGTATAGATATAATTGATATTATGTATTGTAAATAAAACAGGTCTTACAGCCTACAACCTTGCTGAACTTGTTTTTTGTTTTTTTTTTTTAAGTTCTGATAGTTTTTGTTGTTAATTCCTTAGGACTCTCTCTTTTTTTATTTATTTATTTTTTAACATTTATTTATTTTTTAAGAGACAAAGCAGAGAGAGAGGGAGCCACAGAATCCGAAGCAGGCTCCAGGATCTGAGCTGTCAGCACAGAGCCCGACGCGGGGCTTGAACTCACGAACCACGAGATCATGACCTGAGCCGAAGTTGGACACTTAACTGACTGAGCTGCTCAGGCGCCCCTATTTTTTTTTTTTTATGTTTATTTAATTATTTTGAGAGAGGGAGAACATGCCAGCTGGGGAGAGCCAGAGAGAGAGGGAGAGAGAGAATCCCAAGCAGGCTCCCCACTGTCAGCACGGAGCCCCACCCGTGCCTTGATCCCACAAGCTGTGAGACCATGACCTGCACCAAAATCAAGAGTTGGACACTCAACTGAGTCACCCAGGTGCCCTCCTTAGGATTTTCTTTATACAGGATTATGTCACCTGCAAATAGTGATGGTTTTACTTTTTCTTTCCAATCTGTATGCTTTTTATTTCTTTCTCTTGCTTAATTCTAGGACCTTCAGTACAATATTGAATAGAAGTGGTGAAGGCAGGTATCTTTGTCTTATTCCTGAGTTTAGTGGGGAAATATTCAGACTTTAAACATTAAGTATGATACTGACTGGTTTCTCATAATCTTTATCAGGTTGAGGAAGTTCTATAAACTATTTTTATATCTTACTTCTGTATGTCATTAATTATGAGTACTTCTGTATGTCATTAATATATCTTTGAACTGTACTTTTTAATGGCTGCCATTAAAATGTCACATGTATGGTATAATGCGTTTAAGATTTGTTCTCCTAAGTCAGTTTTTAATTTGAAGATATACCTTATCAGCGTGTGCAGAATGATGAGAAAGATGTTACTTTTCTGTGCTAGTTTTCAATTAAAACTTTAAAAATGAAGATAATGCTTGACTACTTTTTAGAATAGGGGTGAAAGAATAAATGAAATAATGGATAATTCATGTAAGATACTCAGCACAGTCACATAGAAAGCATGTAATGAATAATAGCTCCTATAATTGTATTTTAATTATATTATTGGGGATATTTAGAGTGTTTATTTCTATAATTAAAACCCTTACACTCACATCTTTGTGCTTATTTGATTAATTCTTTATTCCTCAGACTGGAATAACTGGGTTAACCTTTTCTATTTTGAGGATGCTAACACCTAAAGCAAATTCTTTTACCCACAGAAATTCATCTTGTTTAAATTATCAGATTGGGATGGGGATTTTGTGGGAGATGAAGTTGGAAAATAAATGGGGCTAGATTTTGGAAGAACTGAGTCATCAGTCTAATAATCTAAGAATTTTGTCTTCTTCAGACACATGGAAGTCCATTCAAGGTTTGAGCAGGGAAGGGTCATGAATAGTAATTTAGGAAGATTAATCTACTATACCTCTGAGGTCTTCCCTGACCATCCTTGACTGATTAGGGCACCCTGCTTGTGCTTACATACTACCCAATATGTCCTCTAATATGGTATTTAATGCACTTTATGTAAATACTTGTTTAAATGTTTCTCTTCTGCTTCTTGAAAACATGGGCCACCTGTTGTATTCCCACTGCCTAACACAATATCTAACATATGGTGGACTGAGTAAAAATACTTGTTAAACGAGTAAATGAATGTTTTGTTCTCTACTTTCCTAGAAACTAACTTGTTGGCTTTTGTATTCCTTTTATGTTTTTTCTGGGCTCCAAGGAGGAGGCATCTCCGTATTCCTTACTTGATATCTGCTTAAATTTCCTGACTACTCACCTTGAGAAGTTCTGTTCAGCAAGACAAGATGGAACATTGTGTCTGCAGGAACCTGGAGTATTCCCACAGGAGGTGGCTGATCGACTGCTTCAGACCATGGCCTTTCATGGTAAAAACTAGACAGAGGAAACCAGAATTATGCGCTGTTAATTGGCATTGGATTTTGAAATGCTGCTGTGGCCATTTAATTATTTTCTTAGAAAAGGCCAGATGAGCCTGATTCCAGGAAAAGGAATTCATTTTTTTTTGCCTATCCTGCCACTTACTGTGTAATTTGGAATAAGCGTTTTTCTTTTCTAATCTGGGAAAATTGCTTTTTATCTTTCTTCTTCTTTTTCTTCTTCTTTGCTTTTCTCATGGCAAAAATAATTTATCTAAACTTTCAAAATATCCATTTAGAAATTTGCTGGTATAAAATACCTTACATTTTTCCTTTTTTCTTTTGAGAGAGAGAGAAAACACACACACACACACACACACACACACACACACACACACACGATGAACAGGAGAAGAGCAGCAGGAGAGAGAGAATCCCAAACAGGCTCCATGACCAGTGCAGAGCCCCACACAGGGCTCGATCCCACAACCCTGGGATCACTACCTGAGCTGAAATCAAGAGTCAGACACTCAACCGACTGAGCCACTCAGGCACCCCTACCTTACATCTTCATTTGGCAGTGGGAGAATAAATACTGTTATGTAGAAACTAACTTCTGCTGTTGACCTTTGAATTGGGAAAGTGTCGCTTAATTTAGTACTTCTGTTTTCAAAAACAAATTCTGAACATAAATCGGGAAAGTCTTCTCTCTGAAATTCTGTTTACGTATATTGAGGATTTTTGTTATTTCTGCTTAAGTTTTAAGTTGAAAGGGATAATGTCTTTATATATTTCTGGTTTATAAACTCTTACAAGTAGAAAATAAAACTTGTCCACAAGTATAAAATGGAATGAAAGTGTGGCGATAATAACAACTATCATTTATTGATTGCCTGTTACATGCCAGACATTTTATGTTTTCCTTGAATTTTGTCAAAAACCCTCTAAAATAACCGTTACTATCCCATTTATATATAAGCAGATAAAGAAACCTAGGTTCAGAGAAGTAATTTGTCACAATGCATCAGTCCTGGTTCAAATGTAAGTCTGTCTGATTCCAAATCTGTGCTGTTTTCACCGCCACACAATCTTTCTACATCCCCCTTAGAGATATCCCTGCTCCTAGATGCCAGATAATGCTATACATTTTTGCTGTGGCCTTAAATATATATATATTTATATACATAGTTTATATATACATAAAGTTTGAATCTAGATAATGCATTCCAAGGAAGGGTAGGAGAAATAAGGCTGTAATTGAGGCATTTTGGAATAATTTTGGAAAGAAGACGTCTGCACTCCTTTTTGCACTAGTTGCTCAAGTCTGTAGTCTGTTTGAATTCTTCCAGCCTGCCAAAAGGAACTAGGGTAAATTTCAAAGGTACTACATATGGTAAAGTTAAAGATCCCTTACAGAGCTATGCAAGAATTTAAGAGATTATGACAGTGCCAACATTTCTTTCTTAGTCTTAGTTTAATGATTATGCTTAACATACTCAATTCACATATATATACATATAACTCATCTTGTAAATCAAAAACATAAATGTCGGGGCGCCTGTGTGGCTCAGTCGGTTAAGTGTCCAAATTCAGCTTAGGTCATGATCTCACGGTTTGTGAGTTCAAGCCCAGCATTGGGCTCACTGCTATCAGCGCAGAGCCCTCTTTGGATCCTCTGTCCCCCTCTCTCTCTGACCCTTCCCCACACGCAAATGCTCTCTCCCTCTTTCTCTCAAAAATAAAAAATGAACATTAAAAAAAAAGAATGTTAACTAAAGTTTTAACTTTGCCACATTATTTTTGAAATATAACCACTGATAGCTAAGAATAGCAGCTAACAGTTATTGAATACTTATTATCACATACCAGGCACTGTAGCAAATGCTTTATATGGGTAAAATTATGGAAGTAATTTTTAAGTGTAACTAAATAGTTATACTCCAAAGTAGTGTCTTAGAGAGGCTATATGCTTCATCAGTGTGTTTTCTACCTCTCCTTTGCAAACTGCTATCAGATGAGGAAACTGAGAGTCAGAGAAATAACCTGCCCTCCCATTGTGTTACCCCAATGTGATTACCTGCCTTATTCACCAAAAAATGTTCTGAATTACTTAATCTCTTTGCAAAAATTATACCTACTTTCGGACAATCAAGGGTGGATACTATTCACCTGAAACTAATATAACATTGTATGCCAACTATACTTCAGTAGTAAAGATAAAAATTTAGAAAGTAGAAAGCTGTGGGAATGCAAGCTGGTGCAGCCACTCTGGAAAACAGTATGGAGATTCCTCAAAAAACTAAAAATAGATCTACCCTATGACCCAGCAATTGCACTACTAGATATTTTATCCAACGGATACAGGTGTGCTGTTTTGAAAGGACACATGTACCCCAATGTTCATAGCAGCACTATCAACAATAGCCAAAGTATGGAAAGAGCCCAAATGTCCATCGATGGATGAGTAGATAAAGAAGATGTGGTATATATATACAATGGAGTATTACTTGGCAATCAAAAAGAGTGAAATCTTGCCATTTGCAACTACGTGGATGGAACTAGAGGGTATTATGCGAAGTGACCATTTGCAACTACGTGGATGGAACTAGAGGGTATTATGCGAAGTGAAATTAGAGAAAGACAAAAATCATATGACTTTACTCATATGAGGACTTTAAGAGACAAAACAGATGAACATAAGGGAAGGGAAACAAAAATAATATAAATACAGGGAGGGGGACAAAACAGAAGAGACTCATAAATATGGAGAACAAACTGAGGGTTACTGGAGGGGTTGTGGGAGGGGGGATGGGCTAAATGGGTAAGGGGCAGTAAGGAATCTACTCCTGAAATCATTGTTGCACTATATGCTACCTGATTTGGATGTAAATTTTTAAAAATTAAATTAAATTAAAAAATTATCCATTAAAATATTCAAGCCCTTTGGAAAAAGAAACTTAAAAAAATAATAAAAAGCAGAAATCTGCGGGAAAAAAACCTTACAGTACTTCTAGGCTGTATTATATGTTACATGACAAGTTTGAAATTCAACTTATGTATTTGTCAAATGTAGATTAAAAGATAATAATTAAAATAGGAAAAATTGAAAAACAAGTGGATACTACTGATAATATGCAAAAGAACATACTGCCACTTCTTGTCACAATTTATAAAATTGTTTTATCAGTTTTTCTGTGTATTTGAAAATTTTCATAATAAAATGGAAGAAGTCCTATGAATACTTCTAGAATTTATAATATCATTTTTTCTAATAGCATAATGATTTTAGAAAATACTTAGCTTCTTTACATCAAAAATTCTTTCTTATTTACCCAATTCAAAGGAGTAATGATACTGGTAGCAGGTTTTATTAAAATAAGCCAGATACTGGGGTACCTGGGTGGTTCGGTTGGTTAAGTGTATGACTTCGGCTCAGGTCGTGATCTCAGTTCACGGTTCAAGCCCCGTGTTGGGCGCTGTGCTGACAGCTCAGAGCCTGGAGCCTGCTTCAGATTCTGTGTCTCCCTCTCTCTCTGCCCCTCCCCTGCTCACGCTGTATCTGACTCTATCTCTCAAAAATAAATAAATGTTAAAAAAAAATTTTTTTTTAAATAAAATAAGCCAGATGCTAACGAGTTTTACTTATGGGGATCTTTGATTCTCTTGCCATAATCTTTGCTTATTCTGTGTCATAGTGCTAAAAACTTTCAAGGGAATGTGTGCATAAGAATTAGAAATCAGAATAAGAATTTTGTCATCTAATGGTAATACCTCTGTACCTAATCTAAACTGATACACCTTGACATGTTCAGCCTTCTGTTTGAGATTAAATTGAAAAGAATAATACCTTTTGAAACATTATGGATTTCATCCTTGAATAGTCAACTAGACTTTCTAGGTGACTGAGAGCTCATACTCCCAGAGTAGTACCCCACTTATCTGGAGCTCACATTGCTGGTCACCTTTGCTGTCTATAGTCTAAACCAGAAAGAAATAAAAAATGCTGTCAGGCGAAATCCTTGCATTTAGGCTTGTGTACTTCACTTCTTGAAAGAAGCGCTTGAGGAAGCTTCATTTAGAGCATATTCTTGAATGGGAGTACTGAGAACTGTGGTAGAGTAGGAGGATCCTACGTCACTTTGTCCCATAGATACTCCTAAATAATACCCACATCAGTGTAGATAATCTAGAGCATATTCTTAAATACGCATGGTTCTAGTTACCTTGGGTCTTTTTTTTTTTTTTTTTTTTTTTTTTTTTGAGAAAGATCTCTCTCTCTCTCTCTCTCTCTCTCTCTTTTAATGTTTGTTCATTTGAGAGAGAATGGGGAAGCAGCAAAGAGGGACAGAGAGAAATAGAGAATCCCAAGCAGGCTTTCAGTGCAGAGCCCAATGTGGGGCTTGATCCCATTGAACTGTGAGATCATGACCTGAGCTTAAATCAAGGGTCAGATGCTTAACTGAGTGAGCCGCCCAAGCACCCCCCTTGGTTCATAACAAACTAAGAATTGATCATCTAAAGGGGACAGGCTGCCAACTAACAACCCAAGTAGATAGTATGACAGTAAAGGAAGATTTAGCTTAAATATACTGTAGCAAGTACAATTATTGGTCATGGAAAAAAGTAGGCGATTCTTAAATATGTTCATTTTTGAAAGAAGGGGAAGATAATCCAGAAAGATTTCCTTTGGATGTAGTAATGACATTTGGGTAATGCTTTCAGTTTGCAAAATGCTTTTTATATGTATTGTCTTATTTAATCTTCATAGCAGTCCTTGTGAGGGAGACATAATTATTCCCATTTTATAGATAGGGAATCTTAGACTTGTGGAATAATTTGTCTAGTGTCAAAAAGCCAATAAATGTTGGAACCAGGACTTAAACACAGGACTGATTTCCAGATATCATGCTCTTTTTAAAAATTTTTGCTGTTAAAAAAAATAATAAAAAAATTTTAAAAAATTCTTTGCTGTTTTAATTCCATTACTATTAAATGTAGAACCTTAAACTTAGTTATTAGAAAACTTTACTTAGCACCTGGGTGGCTCAGTTGGTTAAGCCACCGACTTGATTTTGGCTCAAGTCATGATCTCACAGATCCTGAGTTCAAGCCCCACGTTAGGCTCTGCTGTGACAGATCCTCTGTATCCATCTCTCTGTCCCTCCTACCCCCTTCTCTCTCTAAATAATAAATAAATATTTTTTTAAAAAAAAGAAAAAAAAATTTACTTAATATAGATTGACCCAAAGAGACCAGGAGTAACTATTTTACAAAATGTGTGTATATGATATCAAAATTTGACAGCACATTTTGTAATGCACGGTGATAGTCACTATAAGATTAAAATCAGTCTTAAGAGTCTAAAGTTTCATCTATAAAAGACAAAACTGACATTAAAAAATATGTGCAAATATATTTTGTGGTATAAACAGGAAAACATTGATCCTAACTCAGAATCTATTTCCATTTTTGGTTTGCACAAGGGTCCTCAACAGAAGATCCTTAACATATGTGTAGAGGGGGTCACTAGTGGGTTCAGAAGAGGCCCAGTAGAAGTAAAATGTATAAGAAGGAAGCTCCGGAGAAGAAGAAAATTATTAAACACCTGTTGTGTACCTGGTGTTATGTTAGGTATTGAGTGTACAATATTGAACACAGGAGGAATCTTGCTTTCATGGAGCATATTGTTCAGTAGGACTTGTTAACTTACTTAACTGTAATTACGAAGCAAACCAACATATGGAATTACAACTTGTGATCAATTCTCTGAGGGAAAAAGAACATGGTTCTCTCAGGGAGAATAAAAAAAGAAGGCATCTACTTTAGATTGGATGGTCAGAGAAAGCTTCTCCAGGGAGGCAATAACTTGGCTGAGATCTGCATGATGAGGAGGCGTCAGTAATGTAAAGATGGGGTCTCTCAGCACTGCCCAGGAATTCTTGAATATTTCCCTGATCAGCTACCCAGTGCTCCTAAAATTTGTTTAAAACTGTTTTCCAGAGTAGCTCTACCATTTTATATTCCTACCAGCAATATATGACTAATTCAGTTTCTCCAAATACTTGCCAGCATTTGCTATTATTACTGTTTTTTGTTTGAGTCATTCTGATAGTATTTGAGTCATTTCTTTAAGTATTTTTGCAATCCTGCCCGCTTTCTCTTCTTCTGGGACTGCAGCAACATAAATAGCTCTATTCACTTTTTTTCCCAGTATATATATGTTTTTCTGGTTATTTAGATTTAGGTAACTTCTGTTGTTTTATCTTTTCGTTCACTGATTCTGTTGTTCCTTACATTCTGTTGTTGAGCTCAACCATTATTTTTCATTTTTAAGATTTCCATTTAGTTCTTTTTATATTTTCTGTTTGCTTAGGCAATTTTTCATTTCTTTTGAGCTTGCTTATAATTACTTATGAATTTTTATGATGGCTCCTTTAAAATCTGTCAAGCGATGTCGGGGGCTCAGTCAGTTAAGCATCCAACTCTTGGTTTCAGCTCAGGTCATGATCTCACGGTTTGTGAGATCGAACCCCACGTTAAGATCTTCACTGACAGTGTGGAGACTGCTTGAGATTGTCTCTTTCCCTCTCTGTCTGCCTCTCCCCTGCCTGCTCTCTCTCTCTCTCTCTCTCAAATAAATAACATTTTTTTAAAAAAAGGATTTGGGGCGCCTGGGTGGCGCAGTCGGTTAGGCGTCCGACTTCAGCCAGGTCACGATCTCGCGGTCCGTGAGTTCGAGCCCCGCATCAGGCTCTGGGCTGATGGCTCAGAGCCTGGAGCCTGTTTCCGATTCTGTGTCTCCCTCTCTCTCTGCCCCTCCCCCGTTCATGCTCTGTCTCTCTCTGTCCCAAAAATGAATAAACGTTGAAAAAAAAATTAAAAAAAAAAAAAATAAAAAAGGATTTAAAATCTGTCAAATAATTTTAACATTTCTCTTATCTCAGTGTTGACATCTATAGATAGCCTTTTTTCATTTTGAGATCTTAAGATAAGTGATTCCTTGGTATAATAAGTGATTTTTGATTGACATCTAGACGTTTGAAGTATTATGGGACTTTTCTGTTTTAGTTTGTGTCCCTGACACCATTCCATTGAGGAAGGTAGAGGCCTTTTTATTGCCTACCTTGTTATTGACAGATTGGGGTATATATTCTGGTTCCCCTCTTGACTTCTGTTGACACCCAAGACATGGGGCTTCTCAGTACAGTTATGCAAGGGATGGAGTTCTGGTTCCCCACTAGGATGCTACTGATATCTTCCTAGCAGAGAGGGATGTGACTACCTCATTTCTCTTCCCATTTGACTTCCACTGACATTTTGGGGTGAGGTGGCCTCATTACTGTTGGGCATTGGTGAAAGACTTGACTCCTCATCAGGCTGTGTATGAGACTATCCCAGCAGGGAGGGGAAGGGCACCTCATTACTGCCAGATGGATGTGAAAGTCCAAGCTCCCTGGATGGTATCCACTGCCATCAGAGGGGAGAAACTGGTTCTTATCACCCAACAAGGATGAGAGACCTGGCTCCCTACTCAGCCTTCTCTAACACCTTCCTGTGGGGAGATTGGGGCAACTAGTTACAGGTAAGGAGGGTAAAAGTCTAGGCCCCCCGCTTGGCATATGATGGTATGGGTGAGGGTGGGACCATAGTCTTTTCTGTGGTGGTTGGCTAAAGTAAAGTAGTTACTGCCTATAAGTTTTCTGCCCAGAAGTGCATGGCTGTCTCAGTCACTGGAACATATGACTCTTGATCTTGGGGTTGTGGGTTTGAGCCCCACACTGGGTATAGAGATTACTTAAAAAAATTAAATCTTTAAAATAAAATAAAAGTTTTCTGTCTTGTTAGGTTGCTTTCTTCCTGGTTCTTTAGCTAGAATGAACAGATTTGGGGGGGAGCTTTTTTTTTTTTTTTTTTTTTTTGGTCCCTGTCTGCATTTCTGGGTTGCCAACTTCTTCAACTTTAAGAGGGGTATATGGGGCAAGGAAAAAAACTTCAGGAACTTCATCATGTCATTCGTTGGGTCCCAAGGTCCCTAGCTGATCTGCTTTTCTTCTCTTTAAGCATGATCTAGCCCCAACTCACCTTCCCATCTTGTTTCTTGTCTTTCCCCACTTGCATGCTTAAATCTCTGAGCATATCTCATTCCTCTTCCCCTCTTTATTAGGGAAACGTAGCTCTACCCTTTCTTATGTTCAAGCAGTGTAGAACTACTTGCCATTTCCTAACTATTTTTGTGCTTTCACATCTCTGAGGTCTTTGGGAGGGCATTTTTTAATTGAGATAAAAGTGACATATAACATATTAGTTGAAGTGTACAACATGATTTGATACATGTATGCTAAGACTTTGTTTATGCTGTTTATTCTTTCAATACCACTCACCTTTCTGCATCCTTGAATTTTTCTTCATCTTTGAAGGACTTACTCAAAGATCACCTCTTCAATTGAATCTTTCCAGGTCTTCAGGCATAATGAGTTGCTTCCTTTTCTTTGTTTTCATGGTACTTTGTACTTAGCTCTGGTATACCATATACTTCAGTTTGTTACCATTGTTTGAGACTTCTACTCCATGGAATTTTGAATTCTTTGTGTTTAGGGACATATCCTATTTTTCTTTGCATATACATTTCATAGTGTTTGGCATATAATAATTGCTTAATAATTGTTCAATGGCTGGAAACTTACCATGAATTAATTAATTAAATTAACTCCCCTGAAATAGAATTGGGGTGGTTTAAGACTGTCTCTAGAATGGCACTGCTCAAAGAAATACAACCTAAGCCACAAATGTGAGTCATATATGAAATTAAAAAAAAAAAAAATTAACATTTATTCCTTTTTGAGAACAGAGAGAGACAGAGTGAGAGTAGGGGAGGGGCAGAGAGAGAGCGAGACACAGAATCTGAAGCAGGCTCCAGGCTCTGAGCTGTCAGCACAGAGCCAATGTGGGTCTCGAACTCACAAACCGTGAGATCATGACATGAGCCAAAGTTGGACACTTAACCTACTGAGCCACCCAGGCACCCCATGAAATTTTAAATTTACAAGTGACCACATTTAAAAAGTAGAAACATGAAACTAATTCATATTTTTATTCAATCTAATATATCCAAAATAACATTTCAGCATATAGTCAGTAAGAAAATTATTAGTGAGATATTTTTCATCTTTTGTACTATATCTTCAAAATCTAGTGTGTATTTTACACTTACAGCATCCCTCAGTTTGGACTATCTGCATGTCAAATGCTCAATAACTGTGTGTGCTAAGTAGCTACTGTATTGGACAGCACAATAATTCCACAATAATGGAATTCTTTTTTTTTTAAGTTTATTTATTTATTTTGAGAAAGAGAGAGAGTGGGAGAAGGGCAGACAGAGAGAAAGGGAGAGAGAGAATCCCAAGCAGGTTCCCTGCTACCAGCGCAGAGCTCAATGTAGGGCTCCATCTCACAAACTTGTGAGATCATGACCTGAGCTGAGATCAAGGTTAACTCTCAATTTACTGAGCCACCCAGGTGCCCCTGTAATTCTTAATATATAGTCATTTTTGTCTGCTGTGACAGGTAAAGGTTTTCCTTGAGTTTAACTCTTTAACCATAAATAAGTCTGCAAAATCCACTAGAAGGCAGTGCTCCCTTAAAAGAAAAAAACAAAAACAAAAAAACTTTCGTTCTAATTTAAGGGTGACAGACTGACCGCCCAAGTTCTATCTTTAGTATGAGTCTGCTGAAGTACCACTTAGAGTTTTTCCCTTGACTCCAGGCTATTTATTTACCTGGTCCCAACTATTCACTTACCCCAGACTATTCTTAGGCCACCTTATATTGGCATGGCCATTATTTCTTTCACAGTAAATGTGGTTTAATTGATTCATGATATTGTTGAGATAGATGTGGTTCCAAAGCATCATATACTTCTGGCACTACTAAGATCAGGTAGATCTCTAAGGGAGTTTAAAAAGTTGCTATATCCACTTTGAATTCATCTGACGGAAAGGGGTTATAACCTCTAGATACTTTTAATAAAATTTCAGATCTAGCCAGTGGTTCAATGAATTATAGACATGCATGTGGTAAATATATGTGTGTATATATACGTTTGTATGTATAATAATGTGTTATAGTGAAATTAAAGAATAAACTCATAATGTAGTGGTAACAAATTAATCCCCCAGATTGAATAGCTTAACACAAAGTTTATTTATACTTCACTTATGGTACATAAATGGTGCAAGTACATGGAGGGTTCCTCTCCATGGTTGCCCTTGGATCCAGGCTGATAGAGACTCCACTCTCAGAAAACTATACTGTCTAGAACTTGAAGATTCCTCATTTGTCATGCAGGAAAAGATAACATGGGAAATCATGCACTGACTCTCGGGTCCTTCAGCCTAAAGCCCATTGGCCAGAACTAGGCACATGGCCCCATCTAATGCTAAGGGTGGGCTGGAAAATGTAGTTCTTTCTGTGTCCAAGAAGGCAAGCAGAACCAGATATTAGTGAATATCTGTAATATCTACCACAGTCCTGATTCTGCCACTTGCTAGCTCTCTGATCTTGGAAAGCCACTTTTCTGAGCCCCAGTTTACTCATCTATAAGTTGTAGATAATAATATTTTTATCTTGTGGAATTGTTAACATATATTAAATGAAATACTGTTACACGGATGTGCTTTGGAAATGTAAAGTATGCTGGAAATTTTAGCAATTCTTTAATCATTTTTTGAAATTAAGTGCTGCTTGTTTTTTTTCCAGGTCTACTGAATGATGGAACTGTAGGTATTTTCAGGGGCAACCAGATGCGCTTAAAGCGAGCTTGCATTCGCAAAGCCAAGATCTCTGCGGTTGCTTTCCGGAAAGCCTTCTGCCACCACAAGTTAGTGGAACTTGATGCCACAGGTGTGAATGCTGACATCACAATTACAGACATCATCAGTGGGCTTGGCAGTAATAAATGGATCCAGCAAAATCTCCAGTGCCTAGTGCTGAACTCATTAACTCTCTCCCTCGAAGATCCTTATGAGCGGTGCTTCAGCCGGCTTTCTGGCCTTCGAGCATTAAGCATCACTAACGTTCTCTTTTATAATGAAGACCTGGCTGAAGTTGCCTCGTTGCCAAGATTAGAGAGCCTGGATATTTCTAACACCTCGATCACAGACATCACAGCTTTGCTGGCCTGCAAAGACCGACTCAAGTCTCTAACCATGCACCACTTGAAATGTTTAAAAATGACAACTACCCAGATATTGGATGTTGTTCGGGAACTGAAACATCTGAATCATCTTGATATTTCAGATGATAAACAGTTTACATCAGACATAGCTCTTCGCTTACTAGAACAAAAGGACATCCTACCCAACCTTGTCTCACTAGATGTTTCTGGGAGAAAGCATGTGACAGATAAAGCTGTTGAAGCCTTTATACAACAACGGCCCAGCATGCAGTTTGTAGGTTTGCTGGCCACTGATGCAGGTTACTCTGAATTCCTCACCGGCGAAGGACATTTGAAGGTTAGACTTTAAAAATGTATTATTTTGTCAGGCTGACCAATGTCTTAGTTTGCATAAAACTCCACTAAGATGAATGTCTAACAATATATGGAACATGTTTGTGAAAGAGGGCATTGTATATTGGAAAGGCCTTGCTTTAGAGTGAGAGAGTTCCGATAAAAATCCTAGCTTACTTGCTTCGTGACTCAGAGCAAGCTATGGATGTTACTTTTTGGGTTTCCATTTCTTTATTTGTAAAACAGATATTCTTACAGAATTCCTCTGAAAATTAATAGTCATATATGTAAAGTGCAAGTCCTAGTAGGCCCTGGATAAATGATCATTTTCATGCTGGTAATGCTTAGATATTTTGAACCACTGAAACATACCATTTCTGATGGGTTGCTTTAAAAAACTCCTTGTTGAATTGGTATCCATTGGGAAGTCAAGTTCTCCAAGGAGATCTTTACTGTAGAAATGGTGGAATTTTGCTTTTCTTAAGGTTTTTCATGGCTAATAGTTTAAATTCATCTGCTTGGTACAGCTTGGGATTGAAAGATGAAAAAGATACAGGATCTGCCTCCAAGGAGCTAAGTCTGACAGGAATGGTGATGGTGCAATCCTCAACAACTGTAAAGCCAAGGATCAGTGTAATTGATGTAAGAGTAGGAGAAATTTCTTCTAGCTGGAGAATCTGGGACTTGATGGAAAAAATAGTATCTGAGTCAGAACTTGAAGGACAGAATAATGGCAAGTTTAAGAAAAACTAATATTTTTCTAATATACACTGTATCCTCTAAATGCTTTACATTGATAGGTATTAGCTCCCCCCACCCCCATTTTATAGATGAGAAACAGACTCATAGAAACTACATGATTTTATAGTTAGTTAGAACCAACAACTGGATTTATGTTTAATTCCAGAGCCCCATTTTTTTCCCCCTACTGCCAACACTACTTAAGCAGAAGCATCTTTTGATCCCACCTGGAGCAGAGTCAGGGATGGCCTAGAAGCGGATACTGTGACCCAAATGGCAAGGTATCTTTTTTGAGTAACCAGCATTGACTCAAAAAAGGAGAAGGAAAAGTTAGTTGTAAACATCTTATGAACATCTCAGTTCTTAAGTTATTTGTAAATTTAGACCTTAAAAAATAGAATGTAAAAAATGATTTTGAGTCACTCTTTTTATTCATTCAATGTTTATGTGCCTCCATGCACTAGGCACTGTGCTGGACATGGGGATTTGATGGTGAGACCAGACTGATGTGATCTTGCCCTCATGGAGCTTGTAATTTAGTAAGGGAGTCAGACAATCAAATATCATATGCCAACAGTGTGTGTGTGCTTTAAGTATATATACACACACATACACATTTAAATATATGTTTAAATATATATCACGTACATATATATATTTTTATATATACTATATATACACACACATATATATGCTTTAAACTTTATTGTGCTAAGAATCTGGAAGATACACAGTATTATGTATGAGAATGTTCAACAAACTTGATTTAATTTAGGCTTCTGTAAAGAATTAAAAAAAATTTTTTTTAATGTTTATTTTTGAGTGACAGAGAGACAGAGTGCAAGCAGGGGAGGGACAAGAGAGAGAGGGAGTCAAAGAATCTGAGTCAGGCTCCAGGCTCTGAGCTGGCAGCACAGAGCCTGACATGGAGCTTGAACCCACGAACTATGAGATCAAGACCTGAGCTGAAGTCAGATGCTTAACCAACTGAGCCACCCAGGTGCCCCTTCTCTAAAGTTTGTTTATTTATTTGGGGGGGGGGGGGAAGGAGGGAGGGAGGGTGGGAGAGAGAGAGAGAGAGAGAGAGAGAGAAAGTAAGTGGGGAAGGGCAGAGAGAGAAGGAGAGAATCCCAAGTAGGCTCCAAATGGTCAGCACAGAGCCCAATGTGGGGCTTAAACTCATGAACTGTGAGATCATGACCTGAACCAAAATCAAGTGTTGGATGTTTAACTGACTGAGCCACCCAGGTACTCCGAGTAGGTGTAAATCTTAAGGATGAGTAGGTTGGTAGAGGACATTCTAGATAGAATAATATATGTAAATATATGTAATAGGAAGGAGCCTGGTACATCCAAGGTACTAAAGAAGGCCGCTGTGGCTAGAACGCAACAGTAGAAAGTCATAAAGCAATGAGATAAGGCTGGAGAAGTAGGCATCAGGGCCAGACTTGGAAAGATCGCATAAGCCAGGTTCAGGGCAACAAGAAGTGTGAGGACCTTACTTAACAACTTGTTATGGAACAAGACAGATGTTTAGCACAGGGCTTGTTGATGAAGGAAATATAAAAATGTAAATTACTATTGTAATGTTACAAATTGCTGCCTAGCAAATTGGTCTGATAGTAAAGAATGACAAAAATTAGAAGAGAAGAAATCCCTGTGTGCTGAGAATTGAGGGAGAATTTCCCAGAAAAGGTGAGCTTGACCTGTGTCCTGAAGGATGGAAGGAATGTGTTCCTGGTACATTAAGCTAAATAATATTCTCAAGGCAAAAATCCTACCAGAGGATCTGATGTGATACCAGAGCAGTAAAATTTTTGCTAATTCTTTTTAAAAACCAACAGTCTTTTCAGTGAATCAGCCTAAGTTGCAAAATTGAGGCTAGTAGGACATCTGTATTCCATAATGCCTCTGTGAAAACAAGTTTGATTTCACAAACAGAACGGTTATTGCTTTGAAATCTTGGCCATATGAAGCACCTACTTTATTTGCTATTATTGTGTAGTTTCTACCTCTGTAAACATTGAAGCAGTAATTCTCAACCTGGACTACAATTAAAATCATCTAGAGTATAATTATGTGAGATGATGGACATGTTAACCAACCTTATGGTAATCATTTCACAGTATATACATGTATTAAACGATCATGTTGTGCACCTTAAACTTATACAGTGATATATATCAATTATATCTTGATAAAGCTGGAAAAAAAATTTAAGTTTTGTTTATTTAAGTAATCTACACCCAATGTGGGGCTCAAACTCACAACCCTGAGATCAAGAGTCGCTTGCTACTCTGACTGCGACAGCCAGGCAACCCTGGAAAAAATTTTTGATTAAAAGAAATCACTTGTAGAGCTTTAACAATTAAATCAGAACCACAGGGAAGTGGGGCTCAGGCATCAGTATTTTTTTAAAGCTCCCGAGGTGATTGCAATATATAGCTAAAGTTGAGAATCGTTTTAAAATAATTTTTTTTTTTTAAAAAAAAGGAGAACATGGGGTGGGGGGCGCCTGGCTGGGTTAATTGGGAGAGCATGCAACTCTTGATCTCAGGGTCATGAGGCCTAGCCCCACATTGGGTGTAGAGATTATTTTAAAAAAAGAAACATACTTAAAGAGATCATTGGAACTTTTGCCCTTTATTCAACTATATTCAAAAATTGATGTTCCTTTTAAGTTATTTGTTTACTAATTTGAGAACTGAAAAATAGTCATGTTAAGGAAGGAGAGCCGAGATTACCAAATCTCTTTTTTAAAAATAGTCCAGTGTAGGGGCACACCTGGGTGGCTCAGTCTATTAAGCGTCCAACTCTTGGTTTCGGCTCAGGTCATGATCTCACTGTTTCTTGAGTACAAGCCCTGTGTCAGGCTGCGTGCTGACAGGGCGGAGCCTGCTTGGGATTCTCTCTCTCCTCTTTCTCTTCCCCTCCCCTACTTGCACTGTCTCTGTCTCTCTCAAAATAAATTTAAAAGACTTAAATTTTTTTTTTTAAATCGCCCAGTTAAGCAAAGTTGATGAAAAACTTGTCTGAAATGATTGTCTTAGTAGTATGATGCTTTAAATTAGTTGAGGTTGGCTTTTTGGCTTTACGTGCCTCAGTTTTTTAGGCCACACTAAAGAAGGTAAGAAATAGAAACACTGTGACTCTCCAGTATTCCTTATGAGGCATTATGTGGTACTCTGAGTTGGTGGTTATAAGAACAAGTGGTTTGTTTATCACACTTTCATGTATATTACTTAGTTGGATTTCTTGACTCTCTGAGAGAGGTATTATTGCCCTCAGTGAGAGGGAATGGCTTTAAGGGTTACAACCAACTGATACTAGAGTCTGCCTTTGTGTTGGACTATTTGATGCCAAAGTATGTGTCCTTTCCACTACATCTCCTTGTCTGTATTTGAGAATCTTAAGTTTTTCCTACTTACCATAGAATTTCTGTCGTCAGTATTTCCCCACCAAATTTGCTCTCCTGTCACCATCAGCTTCCTGAATCTTCCATTTTTCCACAACTACCATCTTTTCTTTTTTCTTTTATTTTCCTTTCTTTTCTTTTCTTTTCTTTTCTCTTCTCTTCTCTTCTCTTCTCTTCTCTTCTCTTCTCTTCTCTTCTTAGAAAGAAAGCATGAATGGGGAAGAGGGACAAAGGGTGAAAGAGAGAATCTTAAGCAGACTCCACATGCATGGAGCCTGACATGGGGCTTGATCTCACAACTGTGGGATCATGACGTGAGCTGAAATCAAGAGTTGGACACTCAACCAACTAAGCCACCCAGGTGCCCCTCCACAACTAGGATTTGTTGGCCATCTCATTCCCAGACTTTGGGGTAATCTAGCATGCTGTGGTTCCCAATCCCTGAGAATCACTGGAAATGTGCTAAATCAAGTATTAGTTCTTAGTCTTTATCTTATTTGATCTAAGGTGGTATTTGTCACAGTTGATGTTATGCTCCTTTTTTTTTTTAATGTTTATTTTTTGAGAGAGAGAGAGAGAGAGACAGAATGTGAATGGGGGAGGGGCACAGAGAGAGAGAGAGGGAGACACAGAATCCGAAGCAAGCTTCAGACTCTGGGCTGTCAGCACAGAGTCCGACGTGGGGCTCGAACCCACGAACCGCGAGATCATGACCTGAGCCAAAGTCAGACGCTTAACTGACTGAGCCACCCAGGAGCCCCTGATGTTATCCTCCTTGAAATACTTATTTTTACTCAGCTTCCTGGGTATCACTCTTGTCTTGTTTTTGTAAAAAACTCTTCTTCCTCTCCCAGGTTTCTAAATATTAGAGTGTTCCTTTTCTTGGTCCTTAAATCTATATGCTAGACTTCTCCCTTGAACTAAGACCCCTATATTGAACTGTAATAATCAACATTCAGTGAAGATGTATATAAGTTTTTAGGCAGAAGAATTGGTCCATTTCAAAAAACATTTACTAAGTACTTTTATTTATTTATTTATTTATTTATTTATTTATTTATTTATTTATTAAAAACCCCAAACAGCTCTTTATATGTACTGGGAAGGACTGATCTCAAAAGTATATTGTTAAGTGAAAAACACACAATTTTGAATAGAGCATACAGGAAGCAACTTATGTAATAACAAGTACAGGCACATGTATGTATATGTTTGTAATGGATTGAATGTGTCACCCCCAAAATTGATATATTGAAACCTTAATCCCATTGTGGTGGTATTTGGAGGTGGGCCCTTTGGGAGGTAATTAGGCCATGGGGTAGAGCCCTCATAAATGGGAATAGTGCCCTTATTTAAGGCTAGAGAGCTAGCTAGCCCTCCTTCTACCATATGAAGATATGAGAAGTCTGTAATCTGTAACTCAAAAAAGGGCCTTCACGAGAATCCAACCATGCTGGCACCTCGATCTTGTACCTCCAGGCTCCAGAACTTGGTAATTTTTTTTTTAATTAAGTTTATTTATTTTGAGAAAAAGAGTGGGGAAGGGGCAGAGAGAGAGGGAGAAAGAGAATCCCAAAATGAGATGAGTGGCTCTATCTCAAAGCCATGAAATCAATCATGACCTGAGCTGATATCAGGAGTCAGACACTTAATAGAGCCACCCAGGCACCCCTATTTATTTATTTATTTATTTATTTATTTATTTATTTATTTTTAATGTTTATTTATTTTTTAGACAGAGAGAGAAAATAGAGGAGGGTTAAAGAGAGAAGGAGACAGAGGATCCAAAGCAGGCTCTGTACTGACAGCAGAGAGCCTGATGTCAACCACGAGATCAAGACCTGAGCTGAAGTCAGACATTTAACCACTGAGTCACCAAGGCTCTCTGAACTTGGTAATTTTTTATACAGGAATCACTTTAGGTCATCTGCCATAATGAACCCCTTTCTCCCACAGCATCAATCTCCCCTCCTGGCGTTCTGGGCTGCCGTTCTGGGCTGCCGTGTTCTCTCAGTTGTAAATTCAGGGACAGCTTCAAAGACAGTCTCCTACTGAGTACTTTTTAAAGATGTCTGAGTTAGTGCCCCTGCCCTCGAGGAATTCTATTCTAGTGGAGAGGATACAGATAAATTTTAAAATAGCTTTAATTCAGTGTGGAAGATGCTATAATAGAGTTATATACAGAGTGCTATAAGAAAATTTTTCCTTAGGGGCTCCTGGTTGTCTTAGTCTGTTAAGTGTCCGGACTCTTGAAATCCACTCAAGTCATAATCTCACGGCTGTGAGATCAAGCCCCGCATCAGTCTCTGTGCTGACAACATGGAACCTGCTTGGGATTCTCTTTCTCCCTTTTTCTCTGTCTCTCCCCTGCTTGCTTTTTCTCTCTCAAAATAAATAAACATTTAAGAACAAAAAAGGAAAGAAAAGGAAAATTTTCCTTAGAATATAAATTTTAATTTTACTCAGTATATTAAATATTAACAAGGCTTAATTTAGTGGTTGAGGACATTTTCTCTGTTTTAACCTGGGTGGCTCAGTCATTTAAATGTCTGGCTCTTGATTTTGGCTCAGGTCATGGTCTCATGGTTGGTGAGATTGAGCTCCTATCAGCCTGCTTGGGATTCTTGGTGTCCCTCTCTCTTTGCCCCCTGCCCCTCCCCCCCATCCCTGGCTGGCACTCTTGACATACAAACACACACCTTAAATTAATTAATTAATTAATTTGTTTGAGAAACTAATACATACAGATACTTGTTTTTTATCATCTAGCATATGAACTTGACTTAACTGAAGATGCTTATAGTTTGAGGAGCCAGACTACTTGATTTGAAGGTTTATCACTGGCTAGAGAAGTATTGATCACTGAATAAAACATACATGCAGCGAAATTTGTTTAGAGTATTTAATTCCCAATAACAAAAATTCTTTAATTTTACATTCAAAGATAACTTGAGGCTGTATTTCATATAGATATTAAAAAGTAGTTGAATCAACCAGATGTGAGTAAATCAAGTATTACTGAAATCATTGTTATACATTTTCTACATTTTCCTGCTTATAATCCTTTTTATTTCACATAATATTTTAATGTCTTTCTAAATCTAAGAAAATCTAAGAAAAAGTTTAGGATGATTCAAAAAGAACTGAACACTTAGAAATTTTTCATTATTCAATAACCATTTATATATGTGAGTACATAATCAAGACCAATATGTATGTGTGTATATTTTACATAGTTTAAAAAGAATTTGTAAAAAAACTTCCCTTGTTATTTCTACAGTCTTATAAATGCTTAATATGTGCTCTTGTGTCAATTGGCACACATCTGTCCTGTAGTCTATCTTCCAACTTAAAGAGATTAGCTCCTTGAATGACAGATAGAGGTTGTTTTTGCTTTTTTTTTTTTTTTTTTACCTTAATGTGAATAAGACAGATGTCAAGACCATAAATAACAAATGTGTAGCTTAAGAAGGTGCAAATAAGGTGAACACACTTGAGGACATTACTCAGGTTAATAAATAGAACTTTTCAGCTACCCTGAAGTTCTGTGTGCCCCATCTAGATCACAGCTCCCTCTTTCTCCACAAAAGTAACCTCTTTCCTGACTTGAATAATATGTCCTTGCTTTGTTTTTTCAATTTTTTAAATGTTTTATTCATTTTTTGAGAAAGAGAGAGACAGAATATGAATGGGAAAGGGGCAGAAAGAAAGGGAGACACAGAATCTGAAGTAGGCTCCAGACTCCCAGCTGTCAGCACAGAGTCCGATGCGGGGCTCGAACTCACAAACCGTGAGATCATGCTTTTTTAAATCTCTCTCAAAAATGAATAAACATTAAAAATAAAAAATTAAAAGATCAGAGAAAAAAGGCCAGTGTAGCTTTAACATTGAGTTAGGGAAGTTAAGGGGTTACTTTAATGGAGAGATAAGAATCTAATCACGTGATAAGGGTTTATAAATAGTGTTAAGGGGCGCCTGGGTGGCGCAGTCGGTTAGGCGTCCGACTTCAGCCAGGTCACGATCTCGCGGTCCGGGAGTTCGAGCCCCGCGTCGGGCTCTGAGCTGATGGCTCAGAGCCTGGAGCCTGTTTCCGATTCTGTGTCTCCCTCTCTCTCTGCCCCTCCCCCGTTCATGCTCTGTCTCTCTCTGTCCCAAAAATAAATAAACGTTGAAAAAAAAAAAAAATTTAAAAAAAAAAAAAAAAAAAAAAATAGTGTTAAATATCTTAGGATTTACTTTAGGTGCACTATAGAAAATCTTACCCATAGGCTTATAGGGGGGTCTAAGCCTATCTAACATCTCTTTAGCATATGTCCACCTTCACAGGATGACTATCCTGGGTAGTTTGGAAAGTAATCATTCCCATTTGTTTCAGGCCTTACATAGTTATCCTGGGTGCCATCTATGCAAATGATGTTTAGAAAGTTAGAGGGTTGAAAAAATCCTAAAAACTAATCTTCTGGCTATGTTCAAAGGTGTCTGGAGAAGCCAATGAAACTCAGATTGCAGAAGCATTGAAGCGGTACAGTGAACGGGCATTCTTTGTCCGGGAAGCCCTATTTCACCTTTTTAGCCTGACTCATGTGATGGAAAAAACAAAGCCAGAAATTTTAAAGGTAAGAATAAGGAACATGAACATTTTGAAATTATCTCCCTTGATATAGATGATGGTTTTGTGAAGAAAATAGTGAAAATTTGCATTTAATCTTTGGACTTTGGGGGGTGGGGTGGGTAATGGGATTGATGATGTATGATTTTAATTTTTAACCATAAATGAGAGAGAAAATAGTTGCATAAAGTTTTTGAGGTATTATAGTAGTCTCATTAAGCAACATCATTGCCTTCCACCTCATATTTAACTACCTAAAACCAGTGACCAGTGTGTTATTTTTTTCACCATCTATAGTAGAAAATTGAATTATAACACTAGAATTACAATACTGCATTGTATTGCTTCCATATAGACTTTTTAAAGAAATACAATATTGGAATTCCATAAGGCATCTTTCCATGACACTTATTAACCACCTGTGCTTTCATAATTAATTCATGTTATTCCTCAATTAAAATCTCTTAACCAAGACAGCTTTTGAAGGCCAAGAAAGTATGTTTTTTTTTTTTAAGTAGGCTCCAGGCACAGTGTGTAGTCAAACTTGGGGCTTGATCCCATGACCGGGAGATCATGACCTGAGCTGAAATCAAGAGTCGTATGCTTGGGGCACCTGGGTGGCTCAGTCAGTTAAGTGTCCGACTTCGGCCCAGGTCATGATCTCACAGTTCATGAGTTTGAGCCCTGCGTCGGGCTGTATGCTGACAATTCAGAGCCTGGAGCCTGCTTCACATTCTGTGTCTCCCCCTCTCTGTCCCTTCCCTGCTCATGCTCTCTCTCTCTCTCTCTCTCTCTCTCAAAGAATAAATAAACATTAAAAAAAAAAAAAAAAAGAGTTGGATGCTTAACTGACCGAGCCATCCAGGTGCCCCAAGAAAGGAAGAAAGGAAGATTCTTAATTTTAGTTGATAGCATAGGGCAGTGTTTGTTAGAATGTGGTCCTTTGGGGGCGCCTGGGTGGCTCAGTTGGTTAAGCGACCGACTTCGGCTTAGGTCATGATCTCACAGTTTGTGAGTTCGAGCCCCGTGTCAGGCTCTGTGCTGACAGCTCAGAGCCTGGAGCCTACTTCAGATTCTGTGTCTCCCCCTCTCTCTACCTCTCCCCTGCTCAAGCTCTGTGTCTCTGTCTCTCAATAATAAATAAATGTTAAAAAAATTAAAAAAAAAAAAAAAGAATGTGGTCCTTTGTCCACCAGAAGTCTGGGATATTGTTTATTTTAAAAGCATATTTGTAAAAATAAAAACAAAATTTTAAATAAAAAAATAATAAAAGTATATTTGTGAACCCCACTCCAAGGAATTTAGATTCAATAGGGCTGGATGAGGACAGGAATCTCCATTTTTATAATCCCCAAAGATAATTCTTTTACACATTTGAAGCCAGTGAATATAGGACTGTATTATATTTGATGCCTCATTTAGTGGGCACAATAATCCCAAGAGAAAAGTTTTATCTCTTATTTTACAGATTGTGTAACTGAGGGTCTGTGAGATTAAATAATGTAACAGTAAGTTAGTGGCAGAGCCAAAAATGACTTAACCAGCCAGTTACCTTAAATTTTGAGAATGGGGTGCTTAACATTTCAATCACTGAGATGCTATTATCCCCAACACCTGTCATCCCCTCCATATATACCAGAGGATATTGGTACTTGGTATATGAACTATCTTTTTTTGGTTTTGGTTACTATGAACCTGAGCAACAAAGGACCTCTAGTCCTCATCTAAAATACTTATTCATTGATTCAGGGAATGGTACAGAGAAATTTAAAAGAATATAGACAATTCTTTTAAGGAATTTAGCTGCAAAAGAGCGCAAAGGAAAAAGATGATAGTTAACCGAAGAAGGTTTTTTTTTTCTTTTTTAAGATGGGAGAAAAATAGCTTGTTTGTCCTATGCTAATATGAATGATCCAGTACAGAATGAAAAATTGATATAGGGGAGGGAAGAAGAGCTGGAGCAATGTCCTTGAGTAAACAAGAAGGGAAAGATCTAGCATATAAGTGCAGGGCCTACTTTCAGAGATGAGCCCAAAAGATCCTTTATGGTAGTAGGCAGGAAGGCAGCATTTGGGTGTTTGTATACTGGTAAAGGGGATACATGTGGTAGTGAGAATCCCAAAGTCTTCTCTGAATGTTTTCATTTTCTCAGTGTAATTGGAAGCAAGGTCTTCAGCTGATAGTGAAGATTGGGAGGATTGAGGAGAGAGGAAAAGATGAGAAGTGGTTATCTAGGCCCAGAGGGAAGTGAATGGATTTTATGGTACTGTAACTTTAGCAGTGTCCTCAAGGAACTGAATGTCGGGATTTGAAAATGAAAAGTTTGCCACTTGTTTACTCTAAAGTCAGTAAAAATTTATTTAGTGCTTAGTGTATAATAGGCACTGTACTATGTCTGAAAAATACAAAGATGAGTTATCTGAATAGAGAAAATTTATTAGCCCAACAGAAAAATACCTCAACATGAACAACTTGATACCTTCCTGAACCAGGTAGGCAGGAACTACGTGTTGATGAGTGACTACTATGCCCTTGGCTCTTTGCACTTGAGGATAAAAAAGATAAGACATCATAGAAATTATCATAGATAACAAAGTAATGATGCTATGTTAAGAGGGCTTGTATTTATACTGTAAATAAAAAGAACTAATTTTTTTTTCCAGCTTGTGGTTACTGGGATGAGAAACCACCCTATGAATTTGCCAGTACAACTTGCTGCAAGCGCCTGTGTATTTAACTTAACTAAGCAAGATCTTGCTGCAGGAATGCCTGTCCGACTGCTGGCCGATGTGACCCATTTGCTGCTCAAAGCCATGGAACATTTTCCCAATCACCAGCAGGTAAGCATGTGGGAATTCCTAATCAAGTAGTCCTTTTAGTATCCCCTACCCTCCTCCTTATCTCCATAAAGTTCGATTTAGTAGACCAAGACTAGAATTTCAAATGCCTTTACAGGCTGTAAAGTAATAAATTTATGGTATGACTGAGTGTAGGACAACAGAAAAGTAGAAAACTAAAGAGTGCATTCCCTGCCTAAAAGTATTTAAATCCAAATGTTGAGGGAAATAGTGCAAACCATAAAAAAACACATCTTCCACCTCAATCTTGAGTTTGTGATAATTTCAGCAAACAGCCATAGCCTATTTGTTCTGGGCCAGGCACTATCAAGTACTGGGATACAGAAACGAATAAGACGTGGATATTCTGTTTCTAGCAGTATGGTAGACTACATAACCTGTCCTGTCCTCAGGATGAAAACTAAAAATGTTGCTTGAATTATACTAAAAAATTTTTTTAAATTTAATTTGGGAGAGAGAGAGCATATGTGCATATATGCAGGGGGAGGGCAGGGTGAGAGGGGAGGGAATCATAAGCAGGCTTCACTCCCATTAGCATGCAGGACTCAGTCTCATGAATCGTGAGATCATGACGAGCTGAAATCAACAGTCAGATGCTCAACCAAATGAGCCACCCAGGTACCCTTATATTTTTAATTAAAATTTAGCAGGCAGTTGATAAATTAATAAAAAATACTCAGAGGTTGGGGTGCCTGAGTGGCTCAGTCAGTTGAGTGTCTGACTTTGGCTCAGGTCATGATCTCACAGTTCGTGAGTTCAAGCCCCACATCAGGCTCACTGCAGTCAGCGCAGAGCCCACTTTGGATCCTCTGTCTCCCTCTCTCTCTGCCCTCCTCTGTTCATGCTACCTCTCTATCTCTGTCAAAAATAAATAAACATTAAAAAAAATTATGTTAAAAAAATACTCAGAGGTGAAAAACCAAGTAAAAATGACAACCCAGATTGGTGAGTAAATCATTAAAGATAGCTTCCCTCATTGAGGGCAGTTGCCAAATTGGATGAACTTTAGGCTTTGGCTTTTGTGGCCTCTGGAAGCCAGGTGGACAGAGGAAAAAGCAAGATCCACCCAAAGGCCACCAGAAGGGAAGGAGATTAGCTGGTATTAATTCTGTTTATTATCCTATCTTGTCTAATGGAGACAAAAAAAAAAAAAAAAAATGTGCAAGTAAACTTGTATGGGTCCAGTGGAAGTTAGTCTTTCAACAATAGGTGGGCAGAATAAAAGTTGTAAGAAATCATTGGTATTTCATCAGCCACCTTTTTTTTTATAAACGGTACCCCTGGTTAAAAAATAACAAAGCAATATTTCATTCAGGAATTTTTTTCTCCCTTTGGTTCTTTAGTTACAGAAGAATTGCCTCCTTTCACTTTGCAGTGACCGGATCCTTCAAGATGTTCCATTCAACAGGCAAGTGATACCCTAGAACTTAAAATGGGGCAAAATCTGTCTTGGGCCATTTCTTACCAGTTGGGATATCCTTGGTGTACAGTTAATTAAGTGGATGGGATTGTGCATTAACTTATGAAATGCTAACTCTACTTTCTCTAATTTAGTACTTTGACATTCCTGATAGCAGCTTGGCCCCTGTTTTCATAGCCCTTTGCTTAAAAATGTATATTTTTATATTATGGTTTTTAGAATATCCACACAATATTGTAGGCTGAAGAAACCGAGGCATTTAGATTCCATGTCTTGATCAGAGTTTTGTGTCTAGTGACTACAAGGCTAGAAAGACTCAAGTCTTCTAGTTCTAGGTCCAGTGTTCTTTTCTCTGTATCATATCTCTTATTATTACTGTTATTTGATACTGAGTTATAGAAGAAACTTCTTAACCAGAGGTTAAGGGAGGTTAGATAGTTGGATTCAAATAAGTATAAACGATTCCCTTGTTTTCTAGGATACTGTGATTTGAGAGCTAAAAAGGCGATTTTTTTTGTCATCTTAGTATTTTAAATATAATTTTTTAATGGTGGTATTTTGAAAAAATATATCTTATGGTTTTATGAAAAGTGTATATCTCAAGCAGCAATTTTACTGTGATTTACTTTTATTCAGGTAACAGTACACTGTTATCTGGCACAGCTGAGGAATGAGGTGTTCCATTTACTATTTCAAATAAATAGTTTGGATAAAAATATAACAACAGTTATCTCATGTAGATTACTAATTTTATTTTATAAATATTGAGGATCTGTACTGATTACACGAAGTCATCTCTAGGAAGGACATAGTCACTCTCCTAAAAGAAAAGTATCAACTAACCGAAGATTTGGCAAATTTTTTTAAAGGGGCAGCAAATAATATTTTGGGCTTATGAGCCATAGGGTCTCTGTTGGAACTACTTAACTCTGCCAGTGTACCTCCAAAGCAGTCATAGACAATATATAAAAAATGGGGATTTTACTATGTTTCAGTAAAACTTTAGAAAACAGGCAGCTCGACCCACAGCTATTAAAATCACTATATGTAGGCTACAGTTTACTTACCTCTGCTCTAGCCAATGCACTCTGCTAGATTTGAGCTTCTTTGTGGTCAGAGATTGTGATTGGTTAATCTCTTTGTCTCTAGTGCTTAAGTGGATGTTTGGTGGATGAATGAATGAAAAATGAGTATAACAGAAGACAGAATTTTTCATAGAAGAAGATGACAGAATGCATTGGGCCCCCAAACGAGGAGGGAAAGATTTCATCTGATTGGTGATCATTAAAGATTTCATGTTAGTGATGGCATTTGAGATCATAAAGATAACAACTAACCTGTATAAAGCACTTCCTATTGCCAGATGCTATGCTAAATGTTTTACTTATGCTTATTCAGTCCTTACAAGCAGTCTTGTGAAATCGTTACTTTTGTAATCTTAATTTTATAGATGAAGAAACAGAGGCATAGAGAGGTTTAGTAGCTTTCTTAAGGTGATAAGATAGCAAGTAGCAGAATTTAGATTTTAAATCCAGAATGGCTCCAGAACCTCTACTTTTTACATCCATGCTGTGTTGCTTTGAAGATGAGAGCTGGTTGAATTGATTGTTTTATGTTGTGGGAACTGCACAAATAAAGGCACAGAAGAAGTTGATGATAATACCAGTAAAAAATGACCTTTATCAAAAGCTTGGTATGTGCCAAGTTCTATACTAAATCTTAAGCTTTATGTGTAGTATCGTTTAATCCTCACAACAATCCTATAGAATAGATCTTATCATTTTGCAGGTGAAAAAAATAGAAGTTCATAGCGATTAAGGAAATTGCCCTAGGTTCCCAAAGTTAGTAAGTGGTAGAAATGATACTTGAATCCAGACTGAATTCAGTGTGTGTGATATGCTTAATGACTTTATGGCATTGCTTCACATGGTAAAAGAGTTTATTTTATTATATCAGCAACATTAGGTAGAACTAAAATTCAAACCCCAAAATGCAAGGAAGTTCAGAATCTGTGCTGTTAACTATCAAGCTATCTTAACTCATAACTAGGGCATGTTTGGGGACTAACAAGCAGTAAGCATAGGGTAGGCAGGAAAAAAGATGTGAAAGTATGGGCCCATTGTTAGAGTCCAAAAATACTGTGAATACAGGAGTGACATCATAACTAAGTTTTCTGACAGATTTATGTATTACAGATGTGTAGACACAAATTGAAGGGAAAACAATGGAGGCAGAATGGCCCATTAGGAATCTATCATAAAACAATCAGAGATGGCCTTGGGAATAGACAGGAGGCAACAGTAAATTTGATGGAATTTGCAGAGGAGTACTTTATATCACTATAATTCAGCCAGCATGTATGAAACACTGTGTGTAAAGCTCTGTAATGAGTTCTTGGTAAAGAGGGCTAAATAGGATATGGTCCTTTACCCCAAGGAACAGGTGAGGCTACAGATAACCACAGCTCTCTGACAGAGTTACAAACAAATGCTAAGGAGCAGTGAGAAGGCAATGATAAACTTGTCAAGGAAAGCTTCTCATAGGAAGTGATATATGAGCTGAGTCTTGAAAGATGAAATTGTGGGTAAGATAATCAGATATATTCTGTGGTCGTGTCCTGATTTCTCTCCTGTCTCACACCCCACATTCAGTCCTTTGACAAAGCCAGTTATCTTCAAAATATATCTAGAATTCAACCATTTCTCATTACTTCCATTTCTACCACTTGGACTGGGCTAAAAGTGATTTCTGTCCTGAATCATGTGGTAGCCTCTGAACTGTTCTCTTTGCTTCTTTCTTTGCCCTCTTGAAGTTCATTTTAAACACAGCTAATAGGATAATCCTATTAAAAATATAAGTCAGTTCATGTCATATCTCTGCTTAGGATCTTTCTATGGCTTTCCATCTCATCTGGAATAAAAGCTAATTCTTTACAAAGACTAAGATCTGGTCCCCCTGTTACCTCTGACCTCATCTCTTTTTAAAAATTTTTTAAATTAATTAATTAATTAATTAATTAATTACATTTTTTTTTTTTTTAATGACTTCATCTCTTGGTACTACACTTCTTGTTGTTCTCTCTGTTCTGGCCTCACTGGCTTCCATGCTATTTCTCAAAACCTCCAGAAATACTCCCTATTCAGGGTCCTTGTATCTACCTTTCCCTCTGCCTGGAATGCTTTTCCCCTAGATATCCACATGGCCAGCTCTCTTACTTCCTTAAAAGTTTCAGTGAGGCTTTTCCTAGTTACCGTACCTAAAATTCAACATTTCCTATCCTTTTTACCTGTTTACTCCTTTTTTCTCTATAGCATATACCATAGGTTTTACTTGTTTGGTTTATGATCTGGTGTCCATACTGCGATGTAAGCTCTATGAGAGTAGAGATATTTTCCTGTTTTGTTCACTACTCGATCTCCAGCACCAGGAACAATATCTGGAACAAAGCAGGGGCTCAATAAATGTTTGTGAATGAATGAATGAATATTTATTTCTGTTGTGCTAGGTACTGTAAGGAACCCAGACAAAACTCAATACAGTGTAGAAATCACTGCAGAATAGAAATATGTTACAATCTAGAAAATGAATGCGGGATAGTTTTGATATTTTCCAAACTCTTGTTTCTTTACAAAGTTTCAGAATTAATAATGAGGCACCGGCTCCAGAACACGAAGTATAATTGTTATTCTGTATCAGTTAAGAGGAATTTTCCCTTTCTTTCGCACCTACCTGAATTGTAGCATCAGCTCAGCTAGAGCTGTAAGACTGTGCTTGAGCCTCCAGGATTCATTCATGAAACCCTCTTGTGTGTTTTCAGGTTTGAAGCAGCCAAGCTTGTCATGCAGTGGCTCTGCAACCATGAGGATCAAAACATGCAAAGGATGGCAGTTGCTATCATTTCCATCCTGGCTGCCAAGGTACCTGAACTCCTATGATTGAATAATTTTATGTAGGCAGCTATTTCCCATTACAGTCACTACTTCCCCCAAAATCTATATGCCAGAAAAGTTAGTACATCTCTTCGCCAGTCTGTTTGTTCAGTCTACGTTCAATATTGCAGAACTGCATGTTAATCAAAGATTTTAGTCTGACCTTTAGAGTTTGTTACAGTGAATGATATTAAACTGACACTAACCAGGGGCGCCTGGGTGGCTTGGTCGGTTAAGCGTCCGACTTCGGCTCAGGTCATAATCTCACAGCCCGTGGGTTCGAGCCCCGTGTCGGGCTCTGTGCTGACCGCTCAGAGCCTGCAGCCTGTTTCAGATTCTGTGTCTCCCTCTCTCTGACCCTCCCCTGCTCATGCTCTGTCTCTCTCTGTCTCAAAAATAAATAAACGTTAAAAAATAAATAAATAAACTGACACTAACTAGTGAGTTCTTGAACATTTACTTTGTCATCTGCTTGCTTATAGCTTTCTACAGAACAAACTGCACAGCTTGGTGCTGAACTCTTCATTGTCAGGGTAAGTCTGTTATACCCTCTATGCAGATCATTAGAGAGTTTTCATTTTCATTGTTTTCAGGCAGTGTTGTGTTATCTTCTGGTATTTCATTACTTTTAACTGGATGTATTCACTTATTTTCATAGAGGTAGCTTTATTCCCTAACAGAGGTGGAAAGAGCCTTGAACTAGGAGTCCGATGACCTAAGATCTAACTTGTAAACTCAGTTTGTCAATTTAGACAAATTATGTGAACCATTGGAACCTAAATAAGCCTTAAGATCCTATCTAGTTCTAAAATTCTGTTATTTTGTTATTTATGAAGAAAATGTAGACACTGCCATAGGCATAAGATTGTGCTACATGCTTTGGGGGGAAAAGATAATTTAGATAACTGACAAATGATTTTGCTTGCTTACACTCAGTTGAGGAGATGATATAGTGAACAATGAAAAGTTTAAAAGCTTTAAAGAAAATAAATATAAACAGTGTTCTTGGGAAGAGTGGAGGAAAGCAGTCCACTTCAGAGTTTCTTGTTACAATCCTGTCATGATGTATGTGAACAATAATGGTAGATAGAAAAGGCAAATGAAAGACTTCCCCTTTTTAAGATTTTAGTTTTAAGTAATCTCTACACCTGACATGGGGCTCAACCCACAAGAGTCACACTCTTTACCGGCTGAGCCAGCCGGGCAACCCGAAAGATTCCCTTTTTTTATGATTTACGAGTTATGTATATAATGAGAAAGTCATTCCTTTGATAAATATGTATAGGATACTTAGCAAATTTCTACCACCTTACTAGATGAGGGATTCACATCGAATTATATCTATAATTTCTGTTCGTAAGAGTAGTCTGTCTATAAGAAGTAGTAGAGAAAATAGTTATGTAGACATGGTTGTAATAAAATCTACTAAGTATAGTAATAGCAATATGAGTGAAAATAGTAATGTAAAGAGAGGAGAATGCTGTTGATGGTATGATGGAAAGAGTAGGAATTCTGGAGTCAACATATCTGGGTTTATTGCTAATTTTATCACTTACTAGCTGTAGTTTCTATAAACTACCTTATACAGTTATTATGAAGATTAAATGAAAAGGAAATTAAGATTAATTGAAGGGGTGGTGCCTGACCGGCTGTCAATAGAGCATGTGACTCTTATCTTGGGGTCATTAGCTCAAGCCCCACATCGAGCATAGGGCTTACTTTAAAAAAAAAATTAAGAAGGAATATATGCTAAGTACTTAGCACAAAATACAATATATGTTAGATAAGTAGAAAAGGATGCTACTTTTACTTAGTTTTTACTATTTTCAGGAATGATATTTTTAGTTTTAACTATGGCTATTTATTGCTATGTATGTGTTTCAGTAATTTTGGCTGGAGGTATAGTTAAAGATTTTAAGGAAGTCATCCACTTACATGCTTTGGGGGAAAATTAAGCTTAGTTTAAGCGGAAATTAGTAGCAGTAGTAGTGGTAATCACTAGCTTTTTTTTTTCTTTTTTTGAAGCTCTTAATTATCATTCACAATTTGCAGATGAGGAATCAAAGAATTAAATTAGCAAACAAGGTTACACAGATGCAAATTCTAGTACCACACTCTTAGACACTATGCTTATTAAGTTACATAATTGCACCTAGATGTTTTTGTTTCTTAAAAAATTTTTCCTGAATTGTATGTAACGTTAAGTAATAGTGTTCGTTAATGTTTTCTTGTATCTGTTTGAGCAGAGCACCCTCCCCCCCCCCCAAATTATTATCTAAAAATGGAGTTATGGGTGCCTTATCTAGGTCTCAAAACATTCACTTTTCAAACTTAAATTTCTTAGGGTAAGGCTATAGTAGAAATGATTTACAAAGGGAATTTCAAAGCTGTGATGTTATTCAAAGCCAATGTAGATTTTAATTCTCTTACTATTATATGTAATTTGTCCTTTTTTTTTTTAAGGAAAACTTAGAATTATATAGAATTAGGTCTCCCAATTCTTATTTTCTCATACTAAGTTGACTATGATCAAATTACTTAATATTTCTCACAATTTCCTTTCCCCAAAAAATGGGTATAACAGTATTACAATATAGGATATAATTTGCTGATGTTTATAATAAATGTTAGTTTCATTTCCCCTTCTCCCCCTCCACTTTTTTTATCCCAGGATCTGAAATGAATATATGCTATGACTGATTGGGTAAGATAGTTTGTCCTAAGCTTTAATCATTTTGCATTTTATTTTATTTACAGGGTATTAGATTTTAGGGATGATGAGAATAATAAAGGATTTCTGAAGATCCTGTATTTTTTTTCTTGTTGAAGGAAAAATCTGATCCAAGAAGCTGGTTGTTGTACTTACAAAAACCTTTCTAGGAAATGTTTTAAGCCACAAGACCAATCCTCATGACTTGTGATTATTACCACCAATTGTAGTAACAGCTTAGTGATAAGAAATTCATTGTATTTTCCTTCTTTCAGCAACTTCTTCAAATAGTGAAGCAGAAAACCAATCAAAATTCAGTGGACACTACTTTGAAGTTTACTTTGAGTGCACTTTGGAACCTCACAGATGAATCTCCAACCACTTGCAGACATTTTATTGAAAACCAAGGGTTAGAACTCTTCATGCGGGTTCTAGAGGTTAGAATGGGAATTTAGCCTATAGTTTTGACATTGATTGATTAAAATATTCATTTATTATATTTGATTCTTTACGTAGTTATAGGTTTTTCTTTCTTTTTACAGTCTTTCCCAACTGAGTCATCCATTCAACAGAAAGTTCTAGGACTTTTGGTAAGATATAAATATTTCCTGCTAAATTCCAAGTGGTAATTAATTATTTTTCTTCTGAGATAATACATTGAAAGTTGTTTCTCTATTTGTAAACACTTAATGACATCAGAAAATATATACAATATAATAAAGTGGAAAAAAAAGCAGGCCATAAAACAATGTATACATATTAGGATTTTCACCACATTAAAAGGAAAAATATAAATTACATAATTTTCTGTATATTTTTTGGAATAATGCAAAGCTTTGTAGTAGGCCAATTTTACTTTTATAATCAGGGGGGAAAATCTCATTAAAAAATCTCACTAAATTGTAAGTGTTCTCACATGCTATGTTTGGTAATTAATAATTACTACTTAAAAGACTGCTTAACAAATTAGATATTCCAAGGGCACATGGGTGGCTCAGTCAGTTAAGTGTCCCAACTCTTGATTTCAGCTCAGGTCATGATCTCACAGTTTGTGAGTTCCAGCCCGGCATAGGGTGAGTTCGAGCCAGCTTCTGGTGAGCTCAAGCCCTGTTTCCAGTGAGCTCCGAGCCCTGCAGCGGGTGAGCTCAGGCTCTGCAGCAGGTGAACTTGAGTCCTGCTTCAGGCTGCAAGCTGACAGTGTGGAGCCTGCATGGGATTCTCTCTCTCCCTCTCTCTGCCCCTCATGGGATTTTCTTTTTACCTCTCTCTCTGCCCCTTGTTCACTCATGCTCTCTCTCTCTCTCTCAAAAATAAACAAACTAAAAAAAAAAGAGCTTAAATCACACACAAAAAAAATTAAAAAAACATAGTGAGCCCTCTAGGATTTGAGATAAATGTGAAGGATCAAATGTTTTGTTAACTTTAATCACTGCAACATTAGAAACATGCCTGTGTGGTAAAAGCTCTTTTTAGAGCAGATCTGTGCTTTTGAGGAATTAGATCATGGGAGGCATAGATTAGTGAGTAAAATATATATACATCAGTGTTTGTTTTACAGATGCAAGAGTATGAGATACTGAGCAATCAGAGATGGATTTTGGGGAAAGCTAAGGGCTGGCATTTAAAGAAGACCTATCTGTTCACTGTAGCTTCAGGCTAATGTAAAGTAGAAAATGTAAAAAGACCTAAATTCCCAGAAATAGGGAAGTATTAAATAAATTAAGGTATTTGATTATTTTATTCAGGGTTCATAGGGATTATTAGATACAGAAGTTGGTTCACATCACCACAAGAGGAAAGGTGGAATTTATTTTAAGTATTCCATAAGGCTTTAAGAGAGCTTCCATAGGGTTTTAAAAATGCTTTCTTTAATTTCAAAAAGAATACATGCTTATTATAACTAGTGAAACAGTGCAAAAGTGTATTTGAAAAGCTTAAGACTCTGTCCCCAGACTTCAATCATTTTCATTTCCATGAGGTAATTAATATTAATACAACCTGGTATGCTTTCTTCCAGATCTTTCTCCATTACTTTGTGTTTGAATTTTTTTTTTCAATAACCTATTTTGAAATATTGCATCTAAATTTTTTGTGATCAGAGAACATACTTTGATGTGAGTCCTTTGGAATTTATTGAGACTTGTGTATGACCCAGAATATGATCTTTGTAAATGTTCCGTGTGTAGTATGGAGCCTGCTTTGGATTCTCTCTCTCTTTCTCTCTTTGCCTTACCCCCCGCACACGCACACATGGGTCCATGCACTCTCTCTCTCAGTAAATAAAATGTTAAGAAAGAAGAAAAATGAATGGAAATGCCTTTTCATATTTGAATATGTGAGATTAGAGAGGAGCGATGATTGATCATTGATGCTGGTGGAAAAATAGATTATACACATTCATGTAGTGTATAGTTAAACTTGTCTCTTCTACCCTCTTTTTCATAGTTGAAGAAGAAAACTTGTTAGTCATTACAGAGAATACATTTGGACATGATGCCTTTCACTTTCATTTATTATAAAATGACTTAAGCTAAGGAACAAGTAGTCTCTTAATAATCCAAAGTTCAGTGTTTTGGTTCCTAAGAAATGGAATCAACATGTTAGGAAGAAAATTATTGTTTCATAGTAGATCAAATTAAGTTTTAAGAATGAAGATTAATCTTCAGAGCAGTATGTTAAGTTGGATCTTAGATCCTTTAGACCCATAGTCTAAGTTGGAAACCCCTCAGTTGTTTCCCATGCGAACAGAGGTCTTCCTTATGTACTGTGTAAGGAAGCCATCACACCCCAAGCCCAGATAAAACGTCTACCTTATATAGGCCAGCAGTCAAACTTTGGCATTCAGTAGAGGTCTAAGGCTGTGAAATTTTTAAGACACAAATTACTATAATGAGGGGTGACTGGCTGGCTTAGTTGGTAGAGCACGTGACTCTTGATATCAGGGTTGTAGGTTCAAGCCACATGTTAGGTGCAGAGATTACTTAAAAATAAAAAATCTTAAAAAACGATCACTATATTGCTCAAAGGGATGCTTTTTTGCCTTCATTTTATTTATGCTCTCCACATTATTCAGAACTGCTAATCCCTTTGTCCTTTTGATACACTCACCCCTCTCTGCTTTCTTGATAACCAAACTTTCCTGGTTTTTCTTCAACGTCTGTTACTGTTGCTTCTCAGCTTGGAGTTTCTCCAGACTACACAGATGGTATAAATTTGAACTACAATCTTGCATGAGGACAGCCCCTTATTGAAAATGGCAAGAGGGGCGCCTGGGTGGCGCAGTCGGTTAAGCGTCCGACTTCAGCCAGGTCACGATCTCGCGGTCCGTGAGTTCGAGCCCCGCGTCGGGCTCTGGGCTGATGGCTCAGAGCCTGGAGCCTGTTTCCGATTCTGTGTCTCCCTCTCTCTCTGCCCCTCCCCTGTTCATGCTCTGTCTCTCTCTGTCCCAAAAATAAATAAAAACGTTGAAAAAAAAATTAAAAAAAAAAAAAAAAAAAAAAAGAAAATGGCAAGAGAAGACTTTTCCTTTTAGGCCAGATCCCAGATTACAATAGGCCTCTTTTTCATTCACCTATGTCAGTCTGCTCTTTTTCTGAGGTGTGATACTTTGAAAGTCCTTGTCTTATATGTGAAGTCTTAGTTCCAGTTTTTAGCCTTACTTTCTGCCTTTGCATGGCTATTAAAACCCAGTGCTCTTGACTCTACAAGTCAGTGATGGCCTGTTACTGCTCTGGTTTGGTTCCCTATTTGCTTTTTATCCCAGCAGGTTACATATTTAAAGGTTGTTGGGTCACCTAGGTGGCTCAATCAGTTAAGTGTCTGACGCTTGATTTTGGCCCAGCTCATGATCAAGTCTTAGTTCATGGGATCGAGCCCCACATCCAACCTCTGTGCTGGCAGCACGGAGCCTGCTTTAGATTCTCTCTTTCCCTCTCTCTCTGCCCACCGACCCCCTTGTGCTCACATGCTCTCTCAAATAAATAAACATTTTGAAAATAAATAAACAAACAAATAAATAAAGGTTGTTAGCTGTTTTCCCACTATCACTTCTAGATATTTTATAGCAGGTGATTTTTTAGGTTATCCACCTCATCATTTTGCCTGAAAAAGGAACTCACTACTGTTTCTGTATTATTTTATTGTTTTGGGAGGAGAGAAAATAAATCACCCATAAACACACTGTGCTAACATAACAAAAGTCTTCACCTTTTATGTATATGCAGATACATATTTTTTTTTTAATGTTTATTTTTGAGACAGAGAGACAGAGAACGCGTGTGGGCACAAGTCAGGGAGGGGAGAGAGAAGAAGACAGATTATCTGAAGTGGGCTCTGCACTGACAGATGAGGGGCTCATACTCACAAACTGTGAGATCATGACCTGAGCCAAAGTCAGACACTTAACCAACTGAGCAACCCAGGCGCCCCTGCAGATACGTGTTTAAATTGTTACAATCTCTGTTCCTTCTTAGAATACAAATGGTCATTTAGCCATTATGCATATTACTTCAATTTTTATATCTTCTTTTTTTCCAGAATAATATAGCTGAAGTGCAAGAATTGCATTCTGAATTAATGTGGAAGGATTTTATAGACCACATCAGTAGCCTCCTGCATAGTGTTGAAGTGGAAGTCAGTTACTTTGCAGCTGGAATTATTGCCCATTTAATATCTAGAGGTGAACAAGCTTGGACATTGAGCCGTAGCCAGAGGAATTCTCTTCTGGATGATCTGGTAAGGTCATTTGGTGTTTTCTAGAAGCATACAAACAAACATTCATCGTAGTTAAGCTATCAGAGTTTC